>NW_024412391.1:85042740-85381304 GCF_014898765.1 Herpailurus yagouaroundi | reverse complement strand
CCTTTTCTGTGTTTGTTCAATTCCCTTTTCTGGGGGGACCTTTTTAAATAATAAATCTTTCTTCCCCATCTTACTGACGCTTTCCACATTTATACAAGTCTCTCCACTTATTGTGCCTTACATTTGCTATTTCCCTAACGAAGTGAATACTGGAGGCCATTTGTATGACCTACCACGTGGTTTTGCTTTGTGCTTTGGTTTTGATTATGGTGATTTCTGCAGGGAGGAAAGTGTTCTCCAGGGAAAGAGGCCATAAATACTGAATCAAAGAATCCCCTGAGTCACAGGCAGGATTTTAAGTCTGCTGCCATGTGCCCTCACAGCACTGGTTCATAGTGTAATAACAAAACTTATTTTTTGTTTGAAAGATTTTCTTTCTGGCAAGGGTTTTTCTCTTTTTTAGCGTAGCAACGACACCATTTTATTGTGCCTAACCTCGCCGAGAAGCTACCAGAACCGTGACGTCACTCTCAGCCTCTGAATTTCTTCCCTTCCAGGACTCCTGATAGTTCAGGATGCTTCGGAGAGGGCGGCACTCATACCTGGAGGTCTTTCTGATGGTCAGTTTTATTCTCCTCCTGAATCTGAAGCAGGTAACAAAAATGTGATTATCGTCTGTGGTTTCATCCATCATTCAAAAGCTCAGCCCTCCCTCCCTCTCCTGTCAGAACGCTGCTGAGCAGACATCTCACAGCGCAGGCACATAGGAGACAGAAATAACTGAGATGTGGTCTTGATGTGGGAGCAGTGGGGAGACACAGAGTGTAAAATACGTGTAACCCAGGGACACAGACCCCGTGTGACCGGCCATCTGCATGTCAGACGACAGGCAGACGAGGGGAAGGGTCCGCTCCTCTTCTTATCCGTCATCCCCTAGCCCAACCTTCCTCCCGGGTCCCCGTGTCTGAGGGTGCAGCTCTCTCTGAGCTGTTGCCCGTGAAGAAAGCAGAGCCTCCCTGGGGACTCGGCCCTTTCTTAGGCCTCACATCCCTGCCTTCTCCAGGCCATTTCCACCCTCTGTATTTCTGCCTCCTTTATCTCATTCATGGCACCACTTCCTGTCTTCTCCACCTTCCCTTCAGCATTTCCTGCTTTGGTTTCTGCAGCCCTTTGCTGCCTCGGTCACCCTCTCCCTGCCCCGCCAGAGCGCCATGTCAAATATAACAATTGCATCGTCGTATGGCTTCCTCAAACCCTCGATGAGGTGGGAGTCTCATTATCCCTATTTCAGAGACCATCAGATTGAGGCACAGAGAGGGGAATCATTTGTGCAAGGTCTCTGGAGGAGTAGGAGGTGGTGGGATCTGAACCCCGGCTCAGTGCTAGAATCCGCGCTCACAGCTGATCCACGTGGGGCCTCTCAGTATTAATGGAAACGCAGCATTGACCACCTCTTCCCCTGCCCAGAAGCCTTCAGTGGCAGAAAGGATTAAGGAAGTCCTGGGTCCTGAGCCTGGCAGAAAGCACCATTTTGACCTCATTACCCAGTTGTCTGACTTCCTGGTACCGTCTCCGTGTGTTCTCTTCTTAGCTTTGCTGAAAACGTTGTGAGCCCAAGCCACCAAGCCAGAGGGCAGCCTCCTTTTTCTGTTTGTCACACTGTCCCTCTGCAGGCCTGCTCTCCACGCACGGGAGAGAAGGCTGTCCCACCGCACCCCCACCCTCTGGCTCCTGGGAGAACATTCTCTGCATTTCCTCGGACATTTCTCCCACCTGTGCGGGCTGCACTGCCTTCAGCCCTGACCTGGCCTCGTTCTATCACTGGGGTGGAAACTTGAGTTAGAGAGACTGCGTTATTTCATTCCCCGCATTGAGCTTAGTAACTATTTGAAACACACACACACATAGGATAGTAAAGCAGATTCCAGGCAGAAAGATGCATGTGAAAGATCAAAGGCCCAGCAATGTGACATAGTGAATCATTGGAACTCGAAGTAACTTGATACCCTGGGCTATTCGTATTTGATATTAAAGCAGGTTAAATCAGGAAAGCGTAGGGTCAGATGAACTACAGATGTGAATTGGCAGAATTTCTCTTCTCAGTCAGCAGAAGGTCAAAGAAGTATCAAACTCTCATTACCTCAGTATGAGGGTTACTTCGGGGAGATCTTTTGGTATGTCATAGGACTTGTTCTTTTGGCATAAAGGCAGTTCACAGTTTAGTCCGTGCTTTTGCACAGCTCTTATTTTTCTAACACTAGTAAAAGTTCTCAGCACTAATGTATTTACTTAATTAGAAACCCTAACTTGATATTCTCTGGACTGTGTTGGATCTAAGCATGGAGTCAGACGAAATACAGATATGAACTAGGAGCCAGTCTCTTTCTTAGGCGGCAGATACTCAATATAAGCATTCAGTTTTTCATTACCTCACTATGAGGGTTATTTCATTGAGGTGTTTTTATGTCATAGGAGTCATTCTTCTGAAAAAAGGGAGTTCACGTTGTTCATGCTTTTATCTAGCTTTTATTTTTCTAGGACTAACAAAAGTTCTGGGTGCTAATATCTTTACCCAATTAGAAGTTCAGAACAGCCGGATAATGATAATAGGAGGAGTTACACCTTAGACATTCTTCATCAAACTTTCTAGTCCTGAATCCATAGGCTTCCTGCCTGTGACTTTTACCCCCACCTAGTGGTGGTTGGGAGCATGACAAGTTCATTGGATTATGGAGCGGACCCGGAACATGGTCTGGGTGTTCAGGTAGCTGCTTTGTTCAAGACAAAATGCAGGTAAACAGTTGGGAGAGAAGGAGGGTTCAATGTGACTTACTCTATTGTATTATATTTTCATTGTCTGAATATGCAAGTTAGGAAAGAATTAAAATTAAACTTATTGTTGGAATTAACATGTCTAGAAAAGAAGATTCTCCTCTAAAGCAGGGCTCACTCATTAGGCCGGTGGCTAAAAACTACACAGGAGTCTGTGCTTCTGCTGTCCTGGGACTGACACAGGGCTGATTGGCGCCTGGGGGACAAGAGGGCATCTGGGGCTGCTCGCCTGCTCTTGACTTTCCTTCCCCAGCACCCAGGGCAGTGCCGGTACTTAGTAGATTTGTAACTGTGGAAAGAAGGAATGAGAAGGGAGAAAGAAATCAGAGTCACCAAAAATTAAAATGTTAGTATTTTTCCTTTTAATGGAATGGCTTGAATTTTAGTATCAATATACTAAATATAAATATGAATATAGCTGAGAGAGAGAGAATCTCAAATCACGTACCACACTTTCAGTGCAGAGCCTGACACTGGGCTCGATCCCACAAACCCTGAGATGATGACTTGAACAGAAATCGAGAGTCAGATGCTTAACCGACTGAGTCACCCAGGCACCTCTCATGTCTCAGAAGTGTTCCTGCTTAGATGATCAATTATATAGTGAGTCTATGTATGGTCCATAGACTTGAAACACAATTTTTCTTCTTTTTAATAAAAATTTTGAAAAGTATTAAAGCATCATAGTGCATTTTCGAGTTTTTCATGCTGGTATATAGAAATACAACTGATGTTTTTAAATTGAATGTGTACCATGTGACAATGCTAACCTTGCTGATTAGTTCTACTTTTGGGGTGTGTGTGTGTGTGTGTGTGCGCACGTGCATGTAGATTCTAGGGGGATTATCCATGTACAGAAGCATGTTATCTGTGGATAAAGACATTTTAACTTCTCCTTTGCAATCTGTTAGATATCTTTACCTTTTTCCTACGTGCACTGTCTACCTTTAATACCATGTTGAATAGAAGTGTCAAGAGTAGACATCTTTGTCTTGTTTCTGGTCTTTGGGGAAAAGTGTTCAGTCTTTCCACACTACGTATGATGTTAGCTATGGGTTTTCACAGATGCCCTTTATCAGGTTGAGGAAGCTCCCTGATATTAAGATTGTTTCTTCTGCTGACTGCATTATTCTTTTAAAGCCCCCTAGTGAATATTTCACTTTGGCTATAACGCTTTTCCATTTCAGATTTTTAAAAATATCTGTCCTTTTTTTTGTAATTTCTGTCTCCTTTTTTAGATCGCTATTTGTTAATTTATTGTTGTCATACTTTTCTTTACTTTTTTCTTTCTCCAAATTTTTATTTAAATTCCAGTTACTTAACAGGCAGTGTAATATTAGTTTCAGGTGTAATATTAGGTGTTTTCATCACTTACGTACAACATTCAGTGCTCACAACAAGTGCCCTCCTTAGTCCCCATCACATATTTAACCCATCCCCCTGTCTACCTCCCCTCCAGTAACCCTCAGTTTTCTCTCTATAGTTAGGAGTCTGTTTTCCAGTTTGCTCCTCTGTCTTCTTTTTTTCCCCCTATGTTCCTCAGTTTTGTTTCTTAAATTCCACATATGAGTGAAATCATATGGTATTTGTTTTTCTCTGACTGACTTCTTTTACTCAGCATAATACTCTCCAGCCCCATCCAGGTACTTGCAAATGACAAGATTTCATTATTTTTTATAGCTGAGTAGTATTCCATTGTTTATATATACCACATC
This sequence comes from Herpailurus yagouaroundi, assembly GCF_014898765.1. NCBI lineage: Eukaryota > Metazoa > Chordata > Mammalia > Carnivora > Felidae > Herpailurus > Herpailurus yagouaroundi. The sequence continues at coordinate 85,376,817 of NW_024412391.1, read as the reverse complement.
TTCTTCATCCATTCATCAATCGATGGACTTTTGGGCTCTTTATATAATTTGGCTATTGTTGATACCGCTGCTATAAACATCAGGGTGCATGTGTCCCTTCAAATCAGTATTTTCGTATCCCTTTGGTAAATGCCTAGTAATATAATTGCTAGGTTGTAGGCTAGTTCTATTTTTAATTTTGTGAGAAATCTCCACACTGTTCTTGAGAGCGGCTGCATCAGTTTGCATTCCCACCAACAGTGTAAGAGGGTTTCTCTTTCTCCACATCCTCACCAACACCTGTTGTTTCCTGTGTTGTTAATTTTAGCCACTCTGACAGGTGTGAGGTGGTATCTCAGTGTGGTTTTGATTTGTATTTCCGTGATGATGAGTGATGTGGAACATCGTTTCATGTGTCTGTTAGACATCTGGATGTCTTCTTTGGAAAAATGTCTATTCATGTTTTCTACCCAACTTTTAACTGGAACATTTTTGGGGGTGTTCAATTTTCTAAGCTCTTTATGTATTTTGAATACTAATCCTTTATCATTTGCATATATGTCATTTGCATATAACTTCTCCCATGCCAGAGGCTGCCTTTTAGTTTTGTTGATTTTTTCCTTCGCTCTACAGAAGACTTTTATTTTGAGGAAGTCCCAGTAATTTATTTTTGCTTTGTTTCTCTTGCCTCAGAAGACATATCTAGTAAGAAGTTGCTATGTCAAAGCAATGTCTGATGTCAAAGAGGTTACTGCTTGTGTTCTCCTCTCAGATTTTGATGGTTTCCTGTCTCACATTTAGGTCTTTCATCCATTTTGATTTTATTATTGTGTATGGTGTAAGAAAGTGGTCCAGGTTCATTTATTAGCATGGTGCTGTCCAGTTTTCTGAACACCATTTGTTGAAAAGAATTTCTGTTTTCCATTGGATGTTCTTTCCTGCTTTGTTGAAGATTAGTTGACCATACAATTGTGGGTCAGTTTCTGGGTTCTCTATTCTGTTCTACTGACTTAAGTGTCTGTTTTTGTGCCAGTACCATACTGTCTTGATGATTATAATTTTGTAATATAACTCGAAGTCCAGAATCGTGATGCCTCCAGCTTTGCTTTTCTTTTTCAAGATGGCTTTGGCAATTTGGGGCGTTTTGCGGTTCCATACAATTTAGGATTCTTTGTTCTAGCTCTGTGAAAAACGCTGGTGATATTTTGATAGGATTGTATTAAATGTATAGATTGCTGTGGGTAGTATAGACATCTTAACAATATTTGTTCTTCCAATCTGTAAGCATGGAATGTTTTTCCATTTCTTTGCGTCCTATTCAATTTCTTTCATCGGTGTTTTATAGTTTTCAGAGTACAGTTCCTTGACTTGTTTGTTTAGGTTGCTCCTAGATATTTTATGGTTTTGGTGCATTTATAAATGGGATTGCTTCTTTTATTTCACTTTCTTCTGCTTCATTACTGATATATAAAAATGTAACAGATTTCTGTAGATTAATTTTGTATCCCGCAACTTTGCTGAATTTGTGTAACAGTTCTAGCAACTTTTTGGTGGAGTCTTTGGGTTTTCTATATAGAGTATCATGTAGTCTGCAAACAGTGAAAGTTTGACTTCTTTTTTGCTGATTTGGATGCCTTTTATTTCTTTTTGTTGTCTGATTGCTGAGGCCAGGATTTCCAATACTATGTTAAATAACAGTGGTAAGGGTGGACATCCCTCTCTTCCTGACCATACATGAATCTCTCAGTTTGTCCCCATTCAGGATGATATTAGCTACGGGTTTTTCACATGCAGCCTTTATAATGTTGGATATGTTCCCTCTATGCCTACTTTGTTGAGGGTTTAATCATGAATGGGTGTTGTACTTTGTCAAATGCTTTTACCGCATCTACTGAAATGATCCTTTGGTTATGATCCTTTCTTTTATTAAAGTGGTGTATCATGTTAATTTATTTATAAATATTGAACCACCCTTGTAGCCCAGGAATAAATCCCACTCGATTGTGGTGAATGATTCTTTTGACGTACTGTTGGATTCAATTTGATAGTTTTGTTGAGAATTTTTCATCCATGTTCAGCAGGTGTAGAAAGAAAACCTGTAGTTTTCTTTTTTTAGTGGAGTCTTTGTCTGGTTTTGGAACCAGGGTTATAATGGCCTTGTAAAATGAATTTGGAAGTTTTCCTTCCATTTCTATTTTTTGGAATATTTGAGAAGAATAGGTATGAATTCTTCTTTAAATGTTTGGTAGAATTTGCCTGGTCCTGGACTTTTGTTTGGTAGGAGTTTTCTGACTACTGATTCAATTTCTTTTTTGGTTGTCAGTCTGTTCAAGTTTTCTATATCTTTCTGTTTCAGCTTTGGTAGTTTATATGTTTCTAGGAATTTATTCATTTCTTCCCAGTTGCCCAGTTTGTTGGCATATAATTGCTCATAATATCCTCTTAAACTTTGTATTTTTGTGGTGGTGGTTGTTTTTTCTTCTCTCTCATTTGTGATTTTAATTTATTTGGGTGCTTTCTTTTTACTTTTTGACAAGTGTGACTAGGGCTTTATCAATTTTATTAATTTTTTCAAAGAACCAACTCTTGGTTTCATTGACCTATTCTACTGGTTTTGTTTACTTGCTATATCATATATTTCTGCTCTAATCATTATTATTCCCCCTTCTTGTGCTGGCTTTAGGTTTCATTTGTTGTTCTTCTTAGAGCTCCTTTAGAAAGTTTAGGTTGTTTATTTGAGATTGTTCTTGCTTCTTGAGGTAAGCCTGTATTGCTATAAACTTCCCCCTTAGAACTGCTTTTACTGCATCCCAAAGGTTTCAGACCATTGTGTTTTCATTTTCATTTGTTTCCACATATTTTTTATTTCTTCTTTGATTTTCTGGTTGACCCATTCATCCTTTAGTAGCATGTTGCTAAACCTACATGCATTTGTGGTGTTTCCAAATTTTGTCTTGTGGTTGACTTAAATTTCACAACGTTGTGGTCAGAAAAATATGCATGGCATGATCTCAATCTTTTTGTAGTTGTTTAGGCCTGATTTGTGACTTAGTATGTGATCTATTCTGGATAATGTTCCATGTGCTCTTTACTGAAGTTGGTTTATGCTGAGGGGTGGGGGAGGAAAATTGTGGCAGCCAGCTCCATTTTCCTCAGAGAAGGGTCTCCATGCTTGCTTGCTCTTAGAGAAATACTCCCAGAAGAGCAAATAATTTCCCTTCCTGCATCCCGGGTGGTTTTCAGATTGCTTTTTTTTTTAATGATGTCTGCCTCCAGTTTGCTTGCCTGCTTGGAGCAGTGCAGTGCACTTTGGGCTCTATCCCACCCAATCCTGCTGACTTTTAAGACTCCAAACTTAGGAAACCTGGTGTGGCGGGGGCTTGCACTGGTTCTTAGGAAACAGTCTCACCGTGCTGGCTGGGCCTGATTTAGGGTTGATTCATGAGGGCAGTCGCAGAAGGGTAAGATTTGGAGCACGGCAAGCTAAACAGCCAGTGTCCAGCAGGTGGCTCTGCACCTATGCCAAGAGGCAGGAGAGGGAAATGGTGCCCGTGGGCTATTTTGCCCTCAGAGAGGTGTCTCTGCAAATGTCACCTCTCACAGATGTGCTCCAAGAAGAGCAACAGTCTCTCCCCATGTGCCTTAGGTGATCTTTGAATTGCACCATCTGCCCCAGAATTGTTTGCCTGCCTTCTCTCCAAGAGCAGGGCAATGCCCTGAGGGTTCTATCCCAGCCAAGCCCAGGGACCTGTAAACCTCCAGTCTTTAAACCCCACTGATTGCAAAAATTCATGAAAATCACTTCTTCTCATTTTCCCAGCCAATGGCTTTGGGGAAGTGTTCTCCTGGGCATTCCCCTGTGTGTTTCGGCTCTCTCTCACCTTCCCCCACAACCGGGGCTCCCTCCCTTCTGCAGCACCTTGATCCTTTCTCCCTCAAACTGGCATGTGTCTGCTCATGACTCTCCTCAGTTTCCTTTTGTAAGTTATTTTCTTTCTAAGCTTAGCTTCCTGGAGATCACCCCTGTGTCTACATAGCCTAGTGGTAACCAAGATCAGGTAGGGGTTGTGGTCAAGCACTTTGAAGAAGACTTCCATCCCCTGCCAAATCTTTATGTTGTACGTATTGGGTAGCCCCTTCATACCTTAGGCAATTTTGAGTCTTACCCAGCTTATACACTTTGCTGAGTCTCTTCACATTGCCTCGGCATATGCGTATGGCCTCAGGGTCAACCAGGAGTATTGGGCTGACTTTGAGTCTCCACCAAGCGCGCACGCAGCTTCAACCAAGCACGTGATTGCCTCAGCCATGACCATAATCTCAAACCAGGAGAGCCTCTAGCCCTTCCTCCTTGCACACCACTGAGTCTGTCAGTTCACCCTCAAATCACTCGCCACCCCAGACTACCCGAGCTCCCTTACACTGTGTAATTTTGCTGCCAGTCCTCATGGCCTGTCCCAACTGGAAGAATCTTCATGCTCAGAGAGCTGGGTATTGGGAGGCGGGGGAAGAATGGGATCCACTCCAGGCCAGAGCACGACTGTGGTTCCCTGCACTCTGTAGCTTTTCAAAACTAAGCACTTCTCAGATTATTGTCTGCCTTTGGACACTTCCTAAGGGTGAAAGGGCTGGCTTAACTGGTTTACTACAGTTTTATATTGATTTTCAGGGAGAAGATTTGTTAACCTCACTTGATCAGAGCCAGAAGCCCTTGCTAGATCTCACTTTTAAATTATGCAAGGCATACATATTATTATATTTTAATGAAAACTTTGTCTTCGGGGCGCCTGGGCAGCTCAGCCGGTTGAACATCTGACTCTTGATTTCAGCTCAGGTCATGATCCCAGGGTCGTGGGATCGAGCCCCATGTCAGGCTCTGTGCTGAGCATGGAGTCTGCTTAGGATTCTCTCTTTCTTTCCCTCCCTCTTCTCCTCTCCCCTCCTCACGTTCTCTCTTTTTCTCTCTCTCTCGAATAAAAATTTAAAAATAAAAAAATAAAAGTTTGTCTTCAATTAGGACGCCCAAATAATTACAGGGCATGTGGCTCAAATGCCATTAGCCTGACATGTGGAAAGGAGCCCCAGAAACAGGAAGACTTGGTATGACCATCCTCCTGAGACTCATTTCAAATTGAGAAGGCATTTAATCTGCCTCAGTGTCTCTAAGATTGACGGCAGTTTAATATGCTGGAAATTGAAACCTCCCAACGGCTATACCTTGATCTATTTATTTTGCCCCAACTTTAACCTCAAATGTGTGACATTTATGAGGTTAAGAAGTGGAACATAATCTTGTCTGCTATTCATGCTCCTGCATCAGATTTGCTCCTGGCTACAATGCAGGCAGACATTCTCAGGAGAAGAAATGTCCTATTTGAGGTGTATTATCTGAAAAAAGTAAAGCAAAAGTGAGTTTCTTTTGTGTGTGAGTAGGTTCTATCCCTAACCTGCTACCTTCCCTTCCTACTGCTCGCTTTCATTGTCCCTTCCCTGATTGTGAAAGTAATGCATGCTTTATATAAAACTACACAGGGGCGCCTGGGTGGCGCAGTCGGTTAAGCGTCCGACTTCAGCCAGGTCACGATCTCGCGGTCCGGGAGTTCGAGCCCCGCATCGGGCTCTGGGCTGATGGCTCAGAGCCTGGAGCCTGTTTCCGATTCTGTGTATCCCTCTCTCTCTGCCCCTCCCCTGTTCATGCTCTGTCTCTCTCTGTCCCAAAAATAAATAAACGTTGAAAAAAAAAAAAACTACACAGGGGCGCCTGGGTGGCTCAGTCGGTTAAGTGTCTGACTTCGGCTCAGTCATGATCTCGTGGTTCGTGAGTTTGAGCTCCGCCTCGGGCTCTGTGCTGATGGCTCAGAGCCTGGACCCTGCTTGGGATTCTGTGTCTCCCTCTCCCTCTGCCCCCCACCCCCCACTCACCCTCTGTCTCTCAAAAATGAATAAACATTAAAAAATAAAAAAAAAAATAACTGTACACAGAACAGCAAAGAACCTGTCTTTCAAATTCCATAGCCACATTAGTATTGACAGTTCAGTTTGTCTCCTGCTAGTTTTCTGTGTGAAATTTCACATCATTGTGGCCATACTGCCAATATTATTTCCACCCTGTCTTAATAATTATGATTTAGGGGCGCCTGGGTGGCGCAGTCGGTTAAGCGTCCGACTTCAGCCAGGTCACGATCTCGCGGTCCGTGAGTTCGAGCCCCGCGTCGGGCTCTGGGCTGATGGCTCAGAGCCTGGAGCCTGCTTCCGATTCTGTGTCTCCCTCTCTCTCTGCTCCTCCTCCGTTTATGCTCTTTTCCTCTTTTTTCCCAAAAAAAAAAAAAACGTTAAAAAAAAAAAAACAAAAAAAACAAAAAACAAAAAAAAATAATTATGATTTAAAAATTATAAAGTCAGTTTTTTGTACGTATTTTAGAATGTCCAGAACCGATTTAAGTCATCTGGTAATTATTTTCTTCTCATCTTTCTGATCTTCATATATGTGTTTACTGTATTTAGTACCATAAATATGATTCTATGCTATATCGTTTTTTCATTACATATTTGCCTTTACTCTATAAAATTTGCATTTCCCATGCTGTTCTAAGCTATATAAATATAATTTTAGTGGATGCAACATACTTTGTGGAAATATAACACTAATTTTTTCTACTCTCAGACATTTAGACTTTGCCCTTATTTTTAGGGGGGAAAGGTACATCATGGAAAGCAAGTATTATTTATTATTTCCTCAGAGATATTTCATAAAGAAATCATTCTAGAGTGAAATGTCAGAGTCACATGTATGATTAATATAAGACTCAAGAGGCATGACCCACAGTGGTTATAGCAGCGCTCTCTGGCCACCGTGCACACAACAATGACCCTCTGGGATCTTTGACATTAAGAAGTCCCCACCGGTCTCATTCACTGGGTACAGCGATTTTTAAAATTAGGTACAGTAGACTGTGCCAAAGCTCACAGTTATTTGCGGTTGAAAAAAATACATGCCAACTTCTTAGCAAAGAGGTGGAGGAAGAGGAGCAGTAGATAATAATTCTTAGTCTGCATACAATTTTTCAGTAGTACAGAAGGGACATCCATTTTGATAGGTTACCACGAGTTAACCAAAGGTCTTCCTCCTACAAGAAGTAAAAGTAAAACTTTACTTTACAATTACAGTTTTGTGAACCTGAACTCTTGGCAATTAAAGACGTGTATCTCTGGAGGTCTTAAAATGGTTTAAAAATTTTTAAGTCTATTTATTTATTTTGAAAAAGAGAGAGACAGAGAGACAGAGAGAGAGAGAGAGAGCACAAGCACATGGGGAGGGCCAGAGAGGAGGAGAGACAGAATCCCACGAAAGATCCACAACATCAGCACCCAGCCCAGTGCAGGGCTAGAACTTATAAACCTTGAGATCATGACCTGAGCAAGATCAAGAGTCTGACGTTTAACCTACTGCACCACTGAAGGAACAGCATCTCAACGGTCCTGGCCATACAATTCCCGACTCAGAAAGCAGATACCTGGAATGAAAGTGATATAAAACAGGAGCTCGGGATACTAGAAGTCTGCGGGCTGCTCCCCGCAGAACAGAGGCATCAGACTGGACTGAAGGTGCAGCGTCTCAACAGTCCTGGTCATACGATTCCCAACTCATGAAGCAGCTACTTGGAATGAACTTGATATAAAACAGGGGAACCCCTCGACCACAGCCTAGGAGTATGTTTGACAGCAGTCCTACGTCTGTGCAGATGGATATTTTCTTTTCATCAGCCGTGGCCTTGTGGAAAAGAGCAAACTTGGCTGTGGTCTAACTGCCCTTATTTTATCTGACAAAACCTACTACCCCTTGCACAGTCCCAACCAGTAGGGGCCGGTTTGACTTCGAGCATTTTCCACGAATCAACCACATTTGACAGAGCAAATAGACAAGAAAAGCCTGAGAAAAGAAAACCCCACCTCCGCACCAGCGCCCTCCTGCCCCCCACACTGTCCCCTGCACCACGGCCCTCCCCCTGTCTGCACTCCAGGGCTGCCCAGGTCAGGTTGGGGAAGGGAGGGGATTGGAAGCCACAGGGGACACTGGCTAGGAGTACCCGGCCCTGAAATCAACCCACACGGCTCTGGGTCATTTACTAGTTTCCCCTCTGTCTCTGTGCTTTCCACACACAGAAACAGTTGCAGATCAGTTCCAGATCTCTAAGTAAAGGCCCAGGTATTTGGTCTAAAGAGGCCTAATGAAATCCCTGAAAATGAAGGAATGGATGAAAATTAAATTTCCTTCTTTTTTGTATTTGGTGGGTCTTGTGCTGTTTCCACCTCTACTTGGTCTCCAAAAGCACCTGTTTCACAGAAACTGAAGCTGATTGTAAATAAACACAAAATCCTTCCCGATTTTAAATGAGACATTGTTTTATTCTAATATGTCAAAACTTTTACTTTAAAAGGATTCACAAGAAAAGGGAAAAAATGAACAATCACTTATTTCTTCACCCACCTACCATACATTGAACATTTTGTTTTACACTCATGTTTGTAGAAATAAACACACAAATATAGGTGAGTGTCATATTTCTTAGTGTTATTACTCAGTAAAAATCATAGTCAAGGAGTGGGCAAATATTGCACACAAAAAAAGAAATGTAAATAAACTCAATATATGAAAAGATGGCTATACTCATGAGAGAAAAACAAATTAAAACCATGATGCAATACTATTTTTCACCTGTCAGATTAGCAAAATCCTGATGTTTGACTGTACTGTTCCGACATTCATCTACACTGTGGTACTCACATGATGGCAAGACACCAATAACTATCAAAATGACCAGTACACGTGTCCAAAGTGACATAAAACAATATTATAATTTCAGCATATTTTAATTTTTTATTATTTATTTTTCACACACACACACACACACACACACACACAAAATCCTAAGCAGGCTCCAGGCTCTGAGCTGTAAGCACAGAGCCCGCCACGGGGCTCGAACCCAGGAACCGTGAGATCGTGACCTGGGCAGAATTCAGACCTCAATGGACTGAGCCACTGAGGTGCCCCCAATTGAGCATATTTTAAAATAGCAAATGGTAGGAAATAATCCATTGGTCGATCACAGGGTACTGATCTTAGAAAGGTAAGGTAAACATTATAAGGTAAACATTCACTAGCGAAATACTGTGCCGCTAAGTGTCCCTGTATACTGACATAGAAAGGGCCCAAGGATGTGTAAGTGAGAAGTGCAGAATAATGTAAGTTGTGTTCTGCCTGTGTGTTAGAAGGAAGAACATTAGATCTGTATGCATTTATTAATTTTGTATGTAAATTCATATTTGTATACATTAAAACTGGAAAGATGCCCAAGAAACAAAACCGTGACCCTGAAAGAGGTGAGGAGGTAGAGACAGTGGTTGAAGCAAGATTTCCTAGTTTGATGTTTAGAGTGTTTTGATTTTTGGAACCATGTGAAGGTATAATCTAACAATTTTAGTATGGTCCTGCCATGAATACTTCTTCCACAGCACTTTATTTTTTTTTTAAGTTTTTATTTATTTAAGTAATCTCTACACCCAATGTGGGGCTCCAGCTCATGACCCCAAGATCAAGACTGAGCCAGCCAGCCGCCCCTTCGGTGACAGTCTCTGATTAATTTTCCATTTCTTTACCGATATACACTTTTTGGTAAATGCATCATAATCCATCATACAACATCATTTCGTTTATTTTCTTGCTTTCTTATTGGGCATTTGAGTTCATTTGGGATTGTTGTAAATGGCACTACGGTATTGCATGTAAATCTCAGCACATAATTTGCGTGCGTGTGTGTGCGTGTGTGTATGTGAGGATGTGTTCTCTATTATTTCTAAACTAGAGCTGCCAACAGTAGATGCTAATGCTTTTGAGGACTTGTGTGTGCCCAGCACAATTAACTCATCGCATCCACACAACCCCAGGAGACGTGTCACTGTAAGTCCATTTAACAAATGAGAAAATTAGGCACAGGGAATTCAATTAGCTATAGACCCAAGATTTAAACCCAAGCACTTGGGGTCCAGAGTCCAAGCACTTAACCCCTCCAGCACCCTCCCTTCCCATGTTAGTGCAGCTCTCATGCGGTTCTTGTGACATCAGGAAACATGGCGTATGTGTGACACGGGTCCAGGTCTGACACACCCGCCAGTCACATGACATGTGATACTGTCACCACCAGAATGTCTTAAACCAAGTGAGTCTGAATCTGCTGCCCTTGGAAGGAGAAATAACCTGGCACCTTCGCTGGCTGTGGCTCCCCTGGGGCCAGTGCCCCCAAAGAAGGCATCACAAGGACTCTCTCAGGGAAAGAGTTAGAAATGTGGAATTGACCATGATTACATCAATGCTGAATGTGAAGGCTCAGTTGCCATGCTGTCCATGGCCTTGGACTCTCAGTAATATTTCACCAAATGAAAACACACAGAGGCAAATGCAGGCTTTTGATTGTTTTTATTGTGCCTATTATGAAAAACAGCACAAAGTTCAGGCAAGAAGGATGAAGGCTTCCATGTATGTAAAATAAAAGGCCTCCAGGCAGTTATCTGGATACAGAGCCCCAGGGGCCGCTATGGAAGCTGCACGCCGGCTGTACTCAGAGGCGAGGGTGCTGGGTGGCTGACGGGCTGGTGGACGTGAAGGAGAGAGCAGTGCTGAAGCCCCCGTGGGTGCCCCCCGGCCCCGCCCCTGACTCGTGGCAGAGTCTGTTCTTGGTGCAGAGTGACGTTTCCTGTTTGCCTGGCAGTTTGTAAGCCTGTTCTGCAATGATGACACATAGAAAAAAGACACATGTGAACTGAAATAACCCAAACCCAGAAAGAAACCCCCGCTAGAGCCTCAGCAGACACCGCTAGCGGCAGTAGCCAGTAAAGAAAAGTGGAGCCTTGGGCCACCATGTGTTAGGAACTCTTCTCATTTCAGCAGAGTGCTGGTCTCCCAAGCAGACGGTAGGCGATGATGATGGTGTAGACCACGCTCTTGACGAGGAGGATGACGTAGGTGTAGTAGGCAGAGGTGTTCGCAAGCTGCAGCCATAGGGGGTCTAAAAGAAGCCATCGGTTAGTTTCACCTGTTGTTTTGAAAGGCTAGGACTTATTAATGGGAGGTAGGTCGTATTATGCAATTCTGATGACCTGGGTGGAAGTGACTTTCCTGCACCAACCCAACCCAACCCAACAGTAGACGTCTATACCACTGTCACCCCTACCACCACCACCAAGACAACCCAGAATCCAGCTTGTGGGTCAAGTGAATCAACAACTTCTGTGAAATTCACTTAGTACATTCCAAAGTCTTAAAAAGCAAGGTTATGTTTTAGATGAATGAGTCACCCTGCAAAAAGCATTCGTGATAAGTAGCTTTTGCCATTTCTTCACCCCCACCATGTCTATAAGCTACCATAATAGCTAATATGCATTAACCACTAACTAAATACCAAACAAACATTTGATTTGAGAGTTTTGAGGGCAAAGCTTTAATCTTACTTAAGTTTTCAATAACCTAGGAGATTATTATTTTCATTCCCATTTGACAGATAAATTGAGGACAGAGAAGTAATTTATCTGATGTCATACAGTTAGTAAATACAAGCCAGATTTTAATCCCAGCAACATAATGTTCGAGAACACATTCTTACCTACTCTGATTCTGCACCTCCACAGGTTACAAATACCCCCAACAAACAGTTAAGATTATGTGTAAAGATAAATTGCTGATTTAGAAGCACCTTAGTCATCACACATTGTTCGTTAATGAAGTTCCTACTAACGGTACAGTCCATGGAAATTTGGTTGTGTTCATAGCAGGTTGGAAGGGAGGTTTTAGTGGAGGGTGTTGGCTGTGATGAGCACCGGGTGATGTATGGACGTGTTGAACCACTCACTATATTGTGCACCGGAAACTACTCTTACCCTGTATGTTAACTAACTGGAACTTAAATAAAATTTTTTAAAAAATAATAATAAAATGAAATAAAGTGGAAAAAAGTAGTCTCCAAAGAGTAAGAACTCCAGAATCATTAGCCCTTGGTGTGTGGAAAGGGACCCTGAGAGATGATGTGTTCATAGCTCCACGCCTTTGGTCAGGTAATATGTTACCTAAGGTCCAGAGGCCCCTCGATATTGGACATGGAAGGCAGATCGGCAGGGCTGGAGACAATGCTCCTCGTCACTTTCTTATACATACATGGGAGAAAGGGCCAGAAACCAGTACTTACCATGCGTCAGGTAAATGAGATACCCTATGCTAGACATTTGCCACATGTGACCCTATGTCTTTCATAACTGAGGTGTTGTTCGTGTTATTCCCGGTTGGCTCAGAAAATGCAAGTAATGTACCCATATTCATGCACAAATAATTAAAAGACTGGGGTTAAAGTCCAGTCTGTGGCCCTTGAAGCCCTGCACTCACACCCATCCCCACGGGTGCCTGGCTTTGGGATTTCTTGCTCTGTGACTACATCTTACAGGTAGAATAGCAAACTAAGTAAGCATATCAATTGTTGACTGAGATGGTCCATGTTGAGGCCTCAGATCCCGCTGTGCGATGTGGTGCAAGGGACTTAGTTCATTTTAGCTCATTGCCCTCATGCGTAAAATGTGAATGAAATCCTTCATAGTGAGTATTAGGAGAATTAAACAAAATGCACTCACAGTAACACAATGCCTTCTGTACAAGAACCTCTTAATGTCAGTTCATGTTATTAACTATGAACAAAAACAAAGACTTAAAAAAAAAAAAAAAGCAACTCAATATCCTGTTTTCCTCAGACAGTAGAAACAAGGACCACAGAAATGAGTGAAATCTGTTGCTGAAAGACTTCGGAGCCCCTCACTGCACCCCTAAGTTATATAGTCCCCTCAATCCCAAACCCACAAAGATGTGAAGATGGCTCCTGGGAAACGATGGACTGACTTAAATTATCAGTCAGTCTATTTTGCAAGATCCTGCCAATGTGAGATTTCTACCTGAAGTCAGGGAAGTTCAACAGTTAAGTTGATTGGGAGGAAAAAATGCCATAGAATAACATAAAGGCACACACATACAAAAACTTACCATTTTCATCTTTCAGCGAAGCTTCTGTAGAATTAATAGCAGGGAGTTCTAAAAGAAAATAGAGAAGATATTATTCAATTGTTCATATCCATTATTTGACATGTGTCTGAGTTGTGGGTGGATGGATAGATAGATACTTCCAGACATACACACATACAAACATACATGCATACAATTTGTCAACCAAGAGGAGAGAGCCTATACATATATGATCCCCACAATTTCTGGAATGATTGCTCCGTTACTATGTAATTCAGTAGATCGATTCACATATTCTATTTCCGCACATGAAGATGTTGAAGTTCATGAATGATGCATTTTTTTTTTTCTCACAACTAGAAGGTAATGTCTGAGACTATCTTGTTTTCCTTCTGCGCTCACCGCTTCTAGCACAGAGCCTGCCTCAACGTAGGTGTTCTATAAGTACTTGTTGACTGGAAAAATAACCGGAAATAGTAAATACTGGGCAATCCTCAGCACCCACGGCAGACATGCAGAGTTGCTACAAAATGAATTCATCTAACCCTAGACTCCACAGGAGAATTTTATATGTTGGAAGGAGTCTGGTTGAGGTAAATTCACCTAAGTAAAGGCAAGAGGCCCTCCCTTTCCAAACCATGCACACCCCCGTGGTGTGCGTGGGTGTGACAGCAATGCTAATGAAAGCCGGTACCTATCGAGTGATTACAACTGTGCCAGGCACTGTGTGAAAGGTTCACGTGCATTATCTCATCTGATCCCCCAGTCACATCGATGTGAGCTGAATTTGGAGGACTCCATGTTACACAACAGGAAATAAGGTTTAGAGAGTCTAACTAACTTGACCAGAGCCATGCCAGTAACTGGCTGAGCCAGCACTCAAACGGCAGTTGTGGGGGGTTCGATGAGCTAAAGCAAAAGCTCAGCGTTTCAGTGCGCGCTGAAAGATTGGCCAAGTAATCATAGTTTGCTGAATAGATAAAACCTGAGGGGAAGGTTGTATTTCTCTACTGAGAAAAAAAAAAAAAAAGCTGAAGCCACATAGAAAGACAAAATCCCTTAAAAAGATCATCGACTGTTGGCTGGACGGACAGACAGTCCCAACATGTTTTGGTTTATCCTTTTTCTGCTTGATGAGTCCTTGTCCATACAGATACGGTTCTGGTATGCAAATTATTCACTCCACACCATCTTGTTTTGGGCGCTCTTACATTCTAAATTGAGCTATAGGCTTTGGGGTAAATCACAGGAATAAAAATGTTTGTATAATCATGTTTACATGTTAAAATACCCTCAAAAATGGACTTTAAAGTGTCTTAAAAGTCTCTTTTCCATACAGTAGCTCTACTCATTAAAAGAAAAAGAAACATCTCTTATCACCATGAATTGATTGAGGTAGAAACATTAAGGTAACAATTTTCCAAAGTAAAATCTGTGTGTGTGTACCCTAGGTTCACTTTCTCAATCAAGGTTGGTTGAAAACTTAGACCATATAGTTTTATCTCTTCCAAATCATTTCATGGATTCATGTTTCCATGTTCTATATATTTTTAGCTTTCATCAAAAACAAAAACAAAAAAAACCTTACTAGAATCAGCATTAAAAATTTGCTGTAGAATGGCATTAACAGAAATACCCTCATTAGCTCTGTTCCATTGAGAAGACCTTGGGAGACATGCGTTTCCAAAATTAAGTGCCAAGTAAAACACATCTCACAAATAGGAACTTCTCCCTTTTCGATAATCATCACCATGGAACTTACTCTACTTTGACCACTATAAAAACCAACATCTAAAGGATTACAGTGGTTACATTAAACTTGTGCTTTGCTCATTTGCCTCCTCTCTGTTTCTTAGCTGTAGACATTTTAAAAAATTAGGGGTGTTTGCACTCTTACTTCAGTTAGTTTTAGGAGAGGATGCACATAAATACAAGAAGCACATGAATAAATGCATTCATGTTATATTTTCAAAAGCAAGCATTTTCACTGACATGATTGTATTTCTTCTTCATCACAGCCGGGGAGAAAGCAGAGATAAGTGTTCAACCCTAATTTGATCATTGGAAACACTAAGGATCCAAGAAGATAAAGATTCATTTCAACAATTTCAAGCGGTACACAGCAAAGGTCTTTGCACATTTAGTTACGTGCGTGTTCCCCCTGCTTCCAAAGGGCTTGTTAACCACAGAGAAAAGTACAAACTAGTCCTGTCCAGTGGGCCCTCTGGGGCCGTGGTCTCTTATGTCAAGGCTCAGGACTTGACTTCTGAGTCTAGAGGTTATTGGATCACAGCCGGGTGCCCACGCTATCTAAAAATGATCAGCATTTGTACCAATGGTGATCCTACGGGACACCATGGCTGAATCACAAGTGACCGTGAGTGATTAGGAAACGTGTATTCACTCTACGGTAGTGATCTTCCTGGGGACAGTGGTCCATCCTGCATCCTTTCGAGGCCTGGCACACACTCGTTCTACAGTGTTTGCTGGGCAGCATTTCCCAGGGGTAGAAATACATCCATTGTGTAGAATGGAAGAATATGTGTATACATTAGCCTCACACAGTCTTTACTTACCAAATTTCACCTTAGAGTGGTATGTAAAATTCAAATATGAGAAACAGAAGACCATACTAAAACCTCAGCAACCAATTTACTAATTTTGTTGAGCGCGATCTGTCTCCACCAAATGAACAGCATTTTGTCGCCTATGACTCATTGTTTATGGGTTACACTTTGAGTAGAGCAAGATTAAAGTGAGAGGGACTTTGCTGAGTAGAACATTCCTAAAGATGTATAATTGTTCTCATTTCCTCATCAAGTACAATCCTTAAAAGTGGACTCTCTTTCGAGCGTTTATTGTTTGGGAGGATGCTAGGTGCTTTTGTATGTGCTGTTTCATGTAATTCATATAATGATGCTAAGAATATCACTGTAACCTTAACATTTTGGTTTATGAAACTGAGGTCAGAAAGGCTAAATGAATTTTTCTTGTTTTTTTTTTTCTTTGTATGTTACAAAGTCAATACTATTTTAGTTCTATGGGGAAATAGCAGGACGTTTATGCTACCATTAAAAGTAACAACATTTAAGAAAGATTTCTATTTGTTTCTTTTCATTAATATTTGACAGCAAAGGTGGGATATTTCCTTTGACAAAAGGGTTACTGGTATATACACACATACCTGTGTTTATTGAAGGAAACAGAATCTCTTGATCAACCCCTCCTTTATTCTTCTCATGTTTGACAATACATGTGTGTTCTTTATCCATTGACTTTTCTGTCACAGTGAGCCAGGTGTATTTCATGTATGTGTCCTTAGTCTTCATGGTGTTTCCCTGCTGGGATTTCAGAATTGTTTTGCCATTTTCTTCTTTCCAATTTACCTTGATAACATCAGGGAAAAAATCCTCAAGAAGACAAAGATATGTTCCAGTCTTATGGAGTGTTCTTTCAGCAGGTGAAGGAAGAAAAATCGTGGGCTTGGGGGAAGTGTCTTCATCAGGGCTTTTATCTGTTGGAGAAAATGGAATAGCAATTAAAGCTATTGTTAGAGAAATGGAAACATTGTGTGGTTGGAACCACCTGGCACATAGTAAAAGGAAGGAAAAGTTGCCATAGAATTAGTGCTTATGGTGGCCTTTCCTCCACAATGGTTCTGAGTTGCTTACCTTCTTAGTTTCCATGGGAAAAAGAGGTTCAAGAGGTTACATAACTTGCCCAAAGTCACAGCTACTAAGTGGCAGAGTCGGGATTAAAACATGGAATTTTTTTAAACAGTACACAATCGCTTGTTTGAATGGGAAATATTTCCAGGCGTACTTGACAACCTATCGAGTTGACCCTGGGTGGCTCAGTCACTTAAGCATCGGACTTCAGGTTGGGTCGTGATCTCGCAGTTCTTGAGTTCGAGCCCGGCGTGGGGCTCTGCGCAGAACCTGGAGCCCATTTCGAATTCTGTGTCTCCCTCTCTCTCTGCCCCTTCCCTGCTTGCACTCAGTCTCTCTCTCAAAAATAAATAAACATTAAAAAAACAATTATAGAACATCTTGCCATGTCAGGACTTCGTGTAGGGCAATGTTTAAAGCTGCACTTCCAAATTATTTACAACACCTTGAATTTAGAAACAAAGTCGCAATATATCCAAAAGTGCTATTTCAAAACTGATTATTTTCAGAAATGCTTTTATATTAAAGCCTTATGAAGTAACACCCTTATCAGAACTTTTGTTTTGCTGTGGAAAATGTTCACTGAAAGCTTATTTCCTATTAGCATTTCATCTGAAGCTTATATATGACCAAGAGAACACCATATTTTGACTCTCAGAGTCTCCCCTCTAAGTTGAATCTGCCCTAGAAAGCTGCTGAACTTGTAACCCACAATATTTGGTGATTTCACTGGCTGAATAATATGTAACTGGTGTTATGATTCCAGAGTTTCCTGCAGACATAATGTCAAAACATATAACAAAAATCGTAGTTTTCAGGGACATGTCATTTGAATGTTGGTACGTTACTTGATACATTTACTGCTGATTTAATGGTTACAATTATAAATGTTGGAACCATTTTAAAATTGATTTCCAACTGAAATGCAGGTGCTTTACTGATATTCTCTTTGGGCTAGTTTGGTATGAGTTTAATAATTCAAAGGGCAATTTCTTAAGAAAAGAGTTTAAGAAGAACAGAAAAAAAATTATTTTGGGGGGGCTCTTAATATACTCTCTTTTTTTTCTTTCTTTTCTTTCTTTTTTTTTTTTTTTTAGAAAAAAAGATTCTTGAGAATTTTTGCCTGTGTAGCTAAGCTCCTAATTTTTATACTAACTCAGTAAGCAAACAATGAGTTCTTATTTAGGCTGTAGGTAGAATTAGGTCATAATGTGCTCTTTTTTTTTTTAATGTTTATTTAGTTTTGAGAGAGACAGAGAATGCAAGTGAGTTAGGGGCAGAGAGAAAGGACACAGAAGCCGACATAGGCTGCAGGCTCTGAGCTGTCAGCACAGAGCCCGGTGTGGGGCTCGAGCTCATGGACTGCAAGATCATGACCTGAGCTGAAGTCGGATGCTTAACTGACGGAGCCACCCAGGCACCCCTATAATGTGCTTCTTTTAAGTTTACACATCTTGCTTGTAGTGCATATGTATTTTATTGATTATAACTGTAAGACATCGTATATTTCGCCAACCACATATTTTGTTTTTAGTGTAAAAAGCATGTTAGATAGACAAGATTAATTTTTCAATTGTACATGATATTTAAATGACTTTAGCCTCTAGTCAATATATTAAAGAAACTAATTTTCATTTTTGAAAATTTGTGGGGTTTTTTATTGGACCGCTTCTGATTCATTATAGTGAAGAACTCAAAAATCAAATGATGAACTTGATAAATTTCTGGACGGTAGCATACTGTTTTTACCCTCTGTCCCTTTTCCTTAACCAAATTCTTGATGTTTTACCATTTTCAAGATAAAATGAATCTTGAACTTCCACAATTTTCTCAATGGAATAATTAACTGAGCATTAAAGCATCCATTTGATTATATATGGCTCATGCTTGTATTTTGGGTAATTATCTTACATAGTTTTTCCTTCAACATTCTTTTTTAAACCTGTTAACAGTGATTTTTACGATGAAAATCATTTTTATGATGCAAAAATAGAAACCAGATTCTAAAATAAATAAGCCTGTCTGGTATATTTATATACATTTATTTTCATAACCACAAAATACATTTGAGTCAAGTTGCCTGAGTTATTTATATTTTAAGATGCATCCATATGAATTTTAAATAAATGTACCAAGTGTCAACTACATTTTCAATTTGCAAGGGTGATACTTCGAACCTGCATATTGATGTTGATTTAATTCTGTTCTACTTTTTTTTTTTTTAATTTTTTTTTCAACGTTTTTTATTTTATTTTTGGGACAGAGAGAGACAGAGCATGAACGGGGGAGGGGCAGAGAGAGGGAGACACAGAATCGGAAACAGGCTCCAGGCTCCGAGCCATCAGCCCAGATCCTGACGCGGGGCTCGAACTCACGGACCGCAAGATCGTGACCTGGCTGAAGTCGGACGCTTAACCGACTGCGCCACCCAGGCGCCCCTCTGTTCTACTTTTATTAATTTTTCCTTTATTAAACAAATAATTATAGCTATTTCATATTTAAAATGTGTGGGGAATAAGTTTAGGAATTCCCTGGGCATGCACCAGTGGGTTAACAAGGCATAAAGAATTACAAAGCCATAGGTTACTCACACCCAAGCTTGGGTAGATAAGATTAGGCCCCCAGAATAAAGTAGGGCGGGACCAAGGCCCCCAGGATAGAGAGGGGGGCAAAGGCCCCCAACACAAAGGTATATGAGGTAAGCAAGATTAGGTATTCAGGACCAAAATGCCCCCCAATTTAGTACTATCGCAGAAAGCTGCTTTCACAGGAGGGAAGGACCAAATTAGGTAAAACTGTACAGAGGACTATAGACTGGTGTGTTGGAGGTGATGCTGCCCAGGGCAGAGCTGATTAGCAAAAGAAAAGGTGCCTTGTTAACCCTGAGGTTACATGCTCTGTCTTAGCCCCTAGGGTAGCTAAGATAAACAGACATAGCACCTCCTGTCTGCCATTAACAACCATCTGCCCATCTGCCCAGTGCCAGGATTTTGCTTTATATTGACCCAAACCCCAAACCCCATATATCTTCAAAACCCCCTTTCCCTCATGGCCACGAGTTAATGTTCACAGTTTCATTGTCTCTTTGTGCACGTCTATCATGTTTGTAAGCCTTCTGATCTTAATAAATACAGGGCAAGGATCCTTAATCAGGGCTCTTGTCTTTTCCCGGACATGAGCCATCTCTCGCATTTTAATCCTGCATCCGCTCTCTTGCTGGCCAAGAGAGAGCTTTAGACTCGGAGTCAATGACAAAAATGTATTTCAAATATATGACATTTCTAACTTTATTTAAAGGTCTAGCTATATTTAAAAAGTTTAAACATTTTTCTGATAAATATGAGCATGAAGGCCAAACTTGTTGGTGCCTGAGTGTGTCTGTTGAAGGTCACCATCTGTGAATGACATTCAGTGTCATGGTGCCCACAGTAATGATGCAGCGGTAGCATGAAATGCTTTTGTTTAAAGACCATTTCTTCATTTTAGAAGATGGATCTGGAAAGTAATGTCCGCTATTTCACTTCACATTCCTCCTAAAGGACTCACGCATTGAAGTCCTTTTCTCATTTTATGGCGGGAAACACATAACAAATACGAAAATTTGGTGATCTTCATTTTATTAGATAATATAAAGTATGGACTCCACCACATTTTTTCCTACTTTTGAACATTAAATTTTACCCTGTGCTTTCTGTTAGGAAATCCCGGACCTTTTTCGTCTGCTCTCCATAGTGCTTTTGATCCTCTCTTTTTATTCCATGGCCTCACTGTACTTGTGTATTCTATTTTAGGCCTTCTCAAATAGATTTTGGAAATAGGCAGCTGAAATAAATGAGAAATGATTTGTGCGTTAGGGCTTGTTTCATTTGCAGCTTCAGAGGTTGATAGTTTTGCAAATCTAACTCGAAGGTGACATGAAAACTGACAGAAGATGTTGGCAAATCCCGCTCCGCGATACAAACACAAAACATGCAGAATTCAAACACACTGAAATGCTGGGACATGAGGTGAAGCTTTCGTTCCCATCATCCCTCAAGAAACAGGGGTTGTCTTATGTTTCGGTCCTGGGCAACCTCTCGTTTGAAAGGATGCTCTTCTAATGCTCTACTTTGATCAGACTATACTCCTTAGACAAGGTGTCAACCTGAAATAAACACAATGCTAGTTTTAGAGGTAGCACTGGTAAAAGACAATAAAGAAATTTACCATGGATTTGGTAAACAGGACTTGGGAACAAAGTCTCTACCCTTTATGTTTACATTGCACAAATATAGAGTAACAGAGTAAATGAAAACAACGCTTTTTAAAAATTTTGTAAGTGGGTAATTTTTCTTTTTTTCAGATAAAATATTCGGTGGCATCATCATAAGGAGATCCCAAAACAGACACTGGGACCCTGAGATGGCTCAGAAATGTGCTCGAAAGTATACATTTTAGACGCATGTGAAGAGTTTGAACAAAATTTTTGATGAAATGTCAGGGCACAAAAAACTGTATTTCTCAACTTATTTTGTATTGATATCATTTTTAACTTTGTAGGTGTAATTCAATTAAGATATTAAATATAAAAGGGAATACTTGGCTTTTTATCTGTATCACTGCAAGCTTGTGCAAGCTTCAGGTTGCACAATCTCTTCTCTTTTTATTTTACGTCTGGATCTTTCCACTGAAAAATGAGAGACCACCTTATGTTCTGGCAGGCAATAGTGGAGGTAATGCTTATTCCATTATCATCATTTTTAGAAACAGGTGACAATGAGCCATAGAAATTGAAAGCATACTGCAAATTAAACCGTTTGTTCGAAAGTGACCTATAGACTAGATGGTAATTAACATATTTTCTGTACTCCTGATAATATAAAGAACTCCAAGGGATGGTAATTTGAAATGACATTTTTTTTTTATCACTGACCATGTCCCAACCTTTATGGTTCCTATTGACATATTTAATTTCATTTAGTCCCTGTAACATCCACCTGAGATGGTTGTTACAGGGACAGAATCAATGGATGGAAATATAGCAAATATTAGCAGTAATAAGTGTCACTAAACTTTTTTAATGTTTTCATTATTTTTTTCTCTGTTCTTATTTTCATAATGAACATGTATTATTTTTATAATTTTAAGAAAGCAATAGTGACTGAATCAAAATCTAAACGCTAAGGAATGGTTATACAGAAAGTGATAGATCCAGAGTCATAGTCCAGATTTTTCTCTGCACCACACTCCTCTTAAAACACACTTTTCAGGACTCCATGCATTATACGTCTGTCACCATTGTTTAATTGGATTGCTAGAATTTACGTGGATTGTGTAGTCATTTGGAAAAAAGAGGACCACAAACTTGCTTTTCGGTTTATAAATTCATTTGTGCCTACAATCACAACTATTGTGGAAAAAAACCACATCACTTCTTTCATTTTTTTCAGTGTTTTACCACCTTTGTTAAAATTCTTGAAAAATTTTTTTTGATGAGACCTAGTGCTCTGGAAACATCTGTGTGAGATGTTCTCCCTCATCAGGCAAAATTTCACCTCTAAGGCTAGCGAAGAATGAACAAATAACAGTATACTGCATTTAGAGGGGGAAAACCTAGCTTAACGTTCTTGCATATGTTTATGCAGTTAAATATTTTGATACTTGATAGTAATCATCCTTTGACAAAATGAAAGTTCAGCAATATTTTATTCCTTCTTTTCCATTGATTATTTTTGGAATTAAATAAATAAGATACACAAACTTTACAAGACGTTCAAGACCGAAATCCCAAATGGCTCTAACATCTCCCCCGCCCTTAGAAACCCCCAGTTGCTCTAGCCAGTTAGCTCCTTGTGAATGTCCTCCACGCTAGATCAGGTGGCAACTACCCCCAAGGATCGGGGCAGAGTCTCCAAACTCTCCAAGGATCCTGCTGTTATTTGTGAACATACTGGGACCAAATCCTAGAATTCTGAGCCAGCACTGGCATCACCATCTCCCTTCCCCGCACTTTACTAAGAATGGAAAGAAAAGGTTCCTATAACCCTGAGCAGTGTGCCAGGACCGAACACTTGGATTCGCAATAGCCAGACCGATCACACTGTCTGAAGAGCTTCTACACAATCTCCCTTTGTGCCAGTTTTAAGGTTGTGCCCATGTTTTTTCAAGGTTTATATAAAGACATAAAAATGGGCCCCACTACCATTAAACAAACATGAAACTCAAACAAAATCACATTAGATATGAACACAGTCGAGAATTGAGGAACTGACCTCTGCCTGGTCAGCTTGGTTCTGTCTTTCCATCTCAGTCACACAAGTTGGAAAGTATGATTTTACCTTTTCTTACTATTTTCCTGATGCTCAAATCTCTTCCCTTAAAAGGTTTTCTTGTATGATATCCCTTCTTTTACCAGAGTATGACTTGCAGTTATCATTTCTTTTGTTTTCAAAGAGTAACCAAAAAGTATTTAATAAATGAGTGTTCAATATTTTTATAGTTTTTTTTTTAATTTCTACATATTGAGGGGGTAGTTACCTTGTCTGATTGTAAAGTTCTTTCCAGAATCCTGTCGCCCCTGATAGTAGACCAGATGAGTTGTTACAGAGTCTGAAATATTAATAATGATCTCTAAACTTACTTATTCCTGAAAGACTACCTATTTGAACTTGAAATTACCCCCAAGAGTTTCCAGGGAACTCATCTAAAATCCTGAGCTGTTCATCAGAGGAATCTGTCTGGTCTGGTCTTTCTGCCGCTGTCCCGGCCTGAACGGAAAGGCAGCTGTGGGTCATGCGGCCGAGTCCCACGTGTAGGCCACCTGCTCCAGCTGTCCTGCCCCAGTCAGTGTTTCCGGCGCACTTGATGCCGATGCGGAAAGAAGACTGAATGCGATGGTGTGGAAAGGACTTGTCATTTTATAGCAATACCCTAAGAATCACATTTTGAAAATCCAATTTTTGAACATGTATTCAACATGACTTATTTGATCATTTGTGGAGGAGAGAGGCGATTATAATGCCATGATTAGAAGCAAAAGCATCATTTTCTGCATGAGGAGTAATACAAATTGAGCTATTACTAATTAAGCATTCAACTAAAGAATCTATTTAAAAAGTCAGGCTGCAGATTAGTAAATATCAGATTATAAAAACATGGCTTCATGTTTCTAATATCACATCATGGTCCAGACCATGCATTTTGGAATGGACAAGTCTCTATCGGATCCCCCTCTATGTAATAAGCCATGTGAGTTAAGGCAAATAACTGAACTTCTTCAAGCCTTAATTTCTCCATCTGCAAATTTGGAAAAAGAGGATTTTCTGTATAGGGCTGTTGAGGAATGAATGAGATAAGGCGCTGAAACTGGTCAGCATGGTATCTGGCCCTCAGTGAATCTTAGCTAATATTATTGTTCTCTTTAATGGGATGGTTTCAGGCCATTTTATCAAATTTTTCCACAAAACAAAATGTGTGGATTTTGTAAGCAATAGGTATTATAAATTAAAAAAGCAAGAGAGCTCATAATTCCAAGACGTTTTGTGTCTCTTACAGCCACACGCCGAAACACATAGGGCCCAATGACGCCACAATCTAGAATAGTTGTCCTGTAGGCTAGAAGCTTTTTGAGTTTGGGGGTTGTGTCTTCTTTACCCCTTTCCTGGCATCCAGCATAGAAACTGTGTTCAGGGGCGCCTGGGTGGCGCAGTCGGTTAAGCGTCCGACTTCAGCCAGGTCACGATCTCGCGGTCCATGAGTTCGAGCCCCGCGTCGGGCTCTGGGCTGATGGCTCAGAGCCTGGAGCCTGTTTCCGATTCTGTGTCTCCCTCTCTCTCTCTGCCCCTCCCCTGTTCATGCTCTGTCTCTCTCTGTCCCAAAAATAAATAAACGTTGGAAAAAAAAAATTAAAAAAAAAAAAAGAAACTGTGTTCAATAAGTGTTTGCTGAGACAACAAATGAACAAATGAAAATGTAAAGCCCTGCAGACAGACTCTTTTCACGGACTGTGGAGCTAAAATGATTTGTGGAGTTCATAGTTCCATTCAACTGGACCATCTCTAAGAAATATCACAAGACTCGCAATGGCACGGATTTTTAATAGTCGTACCCTGCCCTCTAAGAAGCCAGAATAATAAAATAAGAGGGGTTGTTGATGTTTTATGGTCAATTACTGTAAGAGTAAAAATTTTTGCACTGCATTAAGGGTGAGATCCAAAGCAATCACAGATTTTGCAGGTTATTAGAGAAAGAAGCACTACTCATTAAGAATTCATACTAGAGGTACTTAATCAAAGTGTTTCTCTTAAAGAGACCATCTGTAAGAAGAGCATCTTGAACCCATAACTCACACCAAGGGTTTAAAGACACCATCCTAAAAATAATTTTAATTTCAAGCCTTGGTCTATTTGTGCGTGTGCGTACTGTCAAAACATAGAATTTCAGTTTACTTGCAAGCAGGTAAGTAAATAAGCCATTTTCAAAGTAATTAATTTCCATACAGAGTTTCCAGTAGCTGCAAAATGGCTCTCTGTATGCTGACTTGATCATATAGATCATTTGTTTTCTCTAAAAAGCATCTCTTGGTTTTTTATTCACATGATCAAAGTAGAACAAAGTTACTTACCTGGGGGAGTTACTATGAGCTTAGTTCCTTCTGCAAATATCTTGATCCAGCCTGACTCATCACACTGGTTAGAGCTTCTACAAAAACGTCAGCCTTGTCCTGAGCCTCATGGCATGACCAGCAAGTAGAAACCTTGTCCTGGCAATTTGATCTTCTGGACTCCCTTGGAAGTCCTTGAATATAGGCTTCGTGGCGTCTGACATTTTATAAGTTTTTCTCAGATTAGTTGATAAAAATCTCTGTTTTCCAAGGAGGCAGTAATTACAGAAAGTGCTGATAGAAGATGGAAACAATTAGAGCACCAGTAAAAAGAGGAGAGAGAGAGAGAGAGAGAGAGATTGGGAGTAACTTGTCATCCAACTGCTCATTTAAATTACCAGGAGGGGCACCTGGGTGGCTCAGTCAGTTGAGTGTCCAACTTTGGCCTAGGTCATGATCTTGCCTTTCCCAAGTTCCAGTCCCATGTCAGGCTCTGTGCTGACGGCTCAGAGTCTGGAGCCTGTTTCAGATTCTGTCTCTCCCTCTCTCTTTCTCAAAAACAAAAATAAACATTAAAAAAAATTAAATTACCAGGAAAAGTGTTCAGTCAATTAAGATGTTTTGATTTCCAGGTGTTCAAGTGTGTGAAACTACTCAGAGATCACATCAAAGGAAAAGCCCTTCTCTTCTCAGAAACACCAGACTGGCTCTGTTAGCAATCTGGGATTGTATTTCTAAAGGAGGAAACTCTTTAGTAACCAAAAATACAAAAGTGCCAACAGAAATATACTCGAGAAATGTGAACAGTGTTCTCCAGTTTTAAATCAGCTACTTTTACCATTTGACAACATGATTCTCTACCACACAATGCAAAATGAGAAATAATTTGTGTAATGGCATTCCCCGCCCCCCCCCCAAATAAAAGAAGAAATCTGTAGAAGTCTTTCTTCCATGAAATACTAGATTCCTATTTAAACCATAATTTGGAAACAAAATCCAGTTCTCTGATATGTTGTAAAAAAGAAGTGATTCTGTGATCTTCAGAAATGCACTTGTAGCCGTCTCTCTGTGGTTAACTAGCTCTGGCCGAGCTTTTGCCATCACTGGGTCTCTGCATCCCCATTGGTTGTGTGGGCATTGGACTCTGTATGTCCAAAGGGCCCTTGCTGTTCTAACAGTTCATACATAACCTGTGACTAAGGACAGGAAAGGTTGGGCTGTGGTTGCTCAAGTGAGAAAGAAGTTGAGAGTTAGTAATAAAGAAGGTTTTCTTACAGGTCCTTCTGACTCTGTGATATTGAGATCCCAGTGGGCACCATATTAGGTGGCCTTATTGGACTTTAGGACATTTTTGTTTATCAGGTAAAAGCCTCCATTTTCTTTCTTATCTGTGTCCAAGCCAGAATTGGACTAGTCTTACAGGTAATATTGGTTAATAGGATTGGATATAGGATTCGTTTCAGGGGCCCTGCTTCTTTTCGTTGTTACCAGTGGGTCTACTTGAGGGAATCCCCAGAGTACATGCAACACATGTCAACTGTTCTGTCTGGTGTTTGGGGAGAGGAGAGTTGATCCTGAGAGATTCTCATTTTGGTGGCTCCATTTGAGAACCAAAGGAGTAAAATCAGAGGCGCTTGAATAAATTGGAAGTGGACATAAAAACAGTAAGAAGATAAGCAAGGGGTATAGTCAACATACAAGCCCAAGCCAAAGACCCACATAAATCCATTTGGTTGGCATTGCCAGTGGTTGGTCAGAATGGATTCTAAGAGGGGGGCATGAATCAGGACTGGGAAGGCAGGGCCAGGCCTCATTCTTCAGAGGCCAGGACGTGAAAGGAAAGTTTGTTTTAGAACCAATGAAAAAGCTTCTCTGTAAGACCTGTCTCGATGTTATTTTATTATGTCCCTGGTATAAAGAACCAACAGATCCCAGCACCTCACCAAGACACCTATGTAATAATAATTCAATGTTATCTTCCTTTTGGGGGCAATACCTCCATAATTTTCCTTTAGGTTTTGCTTCAAACACACGTACCCTTGAGCTCTTTTTCATCCCTGAATTATAGATTTTTCACCAAATTTCATGAGTGTGGCAGCTATATAGCTATCATGAGAATTGGAAGAAAACTCTTACTACTGTATAATAAGAAATGAGATAATAACCTCAAAACATTATGCAGAAGTATGTACATTTACATGGACATCTTATAGATCATTAGTTTGTAGAAAGTTCCCAAAGCTTGTTGAAATTTGATAATTAATGTAGTTATTGCTTTAGATTATATGACGTTTCTATACTCTGCTGTGAATCGAAGAAAAATCTTGGAGGAAGAATTCACAATTCTTAACTTTTCAAAATAAAGCAGACTTTACTGTTGTTTGGAGGACGATGTAAGATGTGACTTTTAAAGAGCCCCTGAGCTCCTGTGTTAGCTGAGATGGCTCAGGGAAGCCGTTCGGTTGTAATGGGAAAGGACACTGTGATGTGCTGACCCTGTGCTCAAACTGTCCTGTGTGGAACCTCCTTCAGTCATCAGCAACCCTATGAGAAAGATCTGGTAACGTTCCTGGATCGTGCTGTCAGTTAAGTGGCTGAGCAGGAATTCAAATCCAGGTTTTTATCACTCCAAAGGCTTTATGGGGGCCCCTGGGTGGCTCAGTTGGTTAAGCATCTGACTTCAGCTCAGGTCATGATATCGAGGTTCATGAGTTCGAGCCCCGCATCAGGCTCTGTGCTGACAGCTAGGAGCCTGGAGTGTGCTTTGGGTCCTGTGTCTCCTTCTCTCTCTGTCCTTCCCCTGCTCATGCTATCTCTCTCTCTCTCATTCTCTTTCTCTCTCTCTCAAACAAACAAAGAAAAACAACAAAGGCCTTGTGGTTTTCATCATTCTCCTATTCATTCATTCATTCATTCATTCATTATTCACTCAAAACCAGCAAACCATTTTGCACATTGGATATGGCTTCCTTCCCAGGAAGCTTCTCATCAATGGAGAAGTAGAAAATTCAGGACACTTACAAAAGCCATCCAGTCCCCAAGAGTGATAAGAATAGACGATAAAGTGACCTAACTAGAAGAAACATCGGATTACATCCTTGGGCTCCTAGCACAGACCTTGCTGAGGACACAGATGCAGGAGACAAGTCCTGTAGAGACAGTGGCCAGGTCCCTGTGGGAGGCAGAAAGGCACATGTATGTGTTTGCAGGGGTGTGGGGTCATGGGAGGGTTTTTGTTCAGTGTCAGTGGTGCATTTCCATACAGTGGATCCCAGCAGGCGCAGTAATACAGCCCAGCATCGTCCTCACTAATTTTGTGTATCCTCAGGCTCGCTGGCAAATCCCTCTGTCGTTTCCTGGCTTCATATTTTTCCTCACTAATACCTTGTTCGTGGACCACATTTTCGTTTGAGGAAATATACAGAATGCGTTTTAGAGGCTGGTCTGGCCTTTGTCGATACCAGTGTATATTTACGTTTTTCTTTAAGACACCCGTTTTTACTTGGCATTCTAAAAATGCTGTGTTTCCTTTTTTCTTGGTAATGGATGGTATGAATTGTGTTATGAAAATGCCTCCATTTGCATCTGAAAGAAAAACCAAAGCAACAATTAGCAAAATTTAGACATTCATTGAAATAATACACCTTTCTTCCCCATTAATGAAAAGCTTGGGGTCAGGGGGTCAACATTTTCTTCCGGAAGAATTCAAGGTCATGGTGAAATTTGTAGTTTACTTTGAATGACCATGTGGGTGGCCTTCTGCCCACATGGGCCACTACATTGTTGATGCTTAATATCACCTTTCTTCACTGAATGAAATGCCCCTTGGGTAGAGCCACTCACAGCTGCAAAGGGAGGCCACCAGGACCAGCCAGGACAGGAGCCACATTCTGCCAGCACTTGTCAGGAGAGGTGGTTGAATACGGGGCTGATCACAGCGCAGATCTGGTGGCTGTTGCCGTAAGAGGAAGTGGTGCTCTGAGCACACAGCTAAGAACCAGAGGAAGAGACCGACAGAATTTACCCCAAATCATCCTGCAAATAAGGCTACTAACCTGCTTTATCAGCAGATTTCTCTCATTACTGTGCATTTGTTATCCAATGATATTAATGTAAAGAAGCCATTTTCCTGGTAAAGGACTATTGTCCTTCACCAGTTCAAATCAGAGAGTGGGAGGTGGGGGGTAATTCTTACAATTCTCTTCTTCTATGAGTTATGAATTATCTGCTTCCTCTCTCTGTCTCTATGTCTGTCATTCTCTCTCTCTCTCTCTCTCTCTCTCTGTCATTCTCTCTTTCTCTCTCATATCTTTCCATTGTCATTTGGGTAATATCTAGTGGCCCATAGTCCTTCCTTATTTCTCTTAAATCCACTGATGAGCCTTTCAGGGCATTCTTCATATCTGTCACTGTGTTTTTTATTTCTTGCATTTCCTTTGATTCTTTCCATCTCTCTAATGAAATGATTTGCCTGATCTTGCATCTTGTTTACTTTTCCTATTAGATTAGATCCTTTAAAGCATTCATCAAAATTATTTTAAGTTCCCTGATGGTTCCAACATCTTCTGTCATGTCTCAGTCTGGTTCTGGTGACTGGTCTGGGTCCTCACATTGTTTCCTCTTGACTTGCTCTACGCCTCTGGGTGTCTGGCTGGAAGCTGGCCACGTTGTGTGGTAGAGTAGATACTGGGATAAATATGTTTTGTGCTTGAAAACGAACACACCTTGGGGCGCCTGGGTGGCTCAGTCGGTTAAGCGTCCAACTTCGGCTCAGGTCATGATCTCACGGTTCGTGGGTTTGAGTCCCACATCCGGCTCTGTGCTGACAGCTCAGAGCCTGGAGCCTGCTTCAGATTCTATGTTTCTGTCTCTCTTTCTCTGGCCTGCCCCTCCCCTCCCCTGCTCATGCTCTGTCTGTCTAAAAACTAAATAAACAAAAAATAAAAAAATAAAGTGGACAAAATGAATATTACATTGCAAAAATGCTGTGATCATTATATATATATGTAATATGTATACATAATGTACATAATATAATATATATGTGATATCGGCAACATGTTTCCTGGCACTCAGTGATTTCTTCTTTGGATTTGAGCAACATAAACTTTCGGGTAATCTCCAGACAGTTGTCTGACTTGGTCCAGATGTTGAACATAGTCTGAGTTTTCAGAGGTTGAGGAAGACGTCCTGGGAAGTGGAGGCCAGCTCTGAGCACAAGCCAAGAAGCTGGCCACGGTGCTCACGTAGGGAAGGATGTGGGTAGACACAGACCTGAGAAGAGGTTCCATGTGGGTTGTCCGGGCACCCCTTGACCTATGTGTCCCGCTGACACAGTAGTAAATACCCACATTTCCTTTTCTTGCAGATTTATTCTCAAGGTCAAAATGGACCCGGGAACACTGTTTTTGGCGACAGAGCCTCATGGTTGATAAAAATCTGTCAGGCTATGCTTCAACCAGTACGAGTGGCTGGATATCATCTTAGGCAGTGTTTGGACTTTTTCTATATTTCTCAGAAAGATTAGCATTTCAGATCGCTCCAACTTAAACTGTCAAATACAAACTGGGCTCAACAAAGAGGAGTTCTGAACACCAGCTTTATAAAGATGCACCATTAAATCATGTCTTTGCTCTCCCACCAAAAGTTGAAACGAGTGAGGAGCCGGTCTGAGCTCAGACGGAGGAGAACGTCAGTACTTCCAACACTGACATCTTGCTGAAGAGGCAGGAAAACAAGAGCTTGATGACCAGATGGTTCAGTCAGGGGGGGAAGGGTGTGATCTGACCCAGGTGGGTCACATGGTCTCTACAGGCCATCCCATGCTGGCTGCACACCAGATAGGATACCCCGGGGGTGTGCGGAAAATCAAGGGAGACAGCCTTGATTGTGTGCTGGTTTGGGGATGATGAGATTGCCTTATTTCCTTCGCACACCCTGTGCCCCTCCCAGGGTTGCATACAGTACATAGGAAAAGACGCCTTTCGTGTTCAGTATGAAACCTTTCACCTTCTGGTTTCAGGGCGGAGTGATGTGAAACAGTGCAGCAATTTCCAATAACTATACCCAATACTGAGATCCCTATTGATATTGTTTGGATGCCACAATAATTCCAAAGGCGTGAGCAGTAGAATGCATTTAAAAACTTAATTTGGCCCCCACAGTACAGATGCAATGTCAGAAAATCCTAATTTCAATGTCCTATCATTCACTTGTTTGGGACAACACCAGATAGACTAGAGTGTAGACTGGGTCATGACTTGAAGTCTGCCTATACCTTGTAGCCTCTCTCATGAATATGTCATACCTAGATCTTCCAGAAGTAATTTTGGTATGGAATAACATTAATAGTACTGTTTTTTGAGCATTTGCTATCTTTTAGGCACTGTGCCTAACGTATGATATCTCATTTTCTCCTCTCAAAGGTCTGAAGACCTTATAGTCTGTTGTACAGATGTAGAAAATGCACCAAACAGATATTAACTCATGTATCCAGAGTCACAAAGCTGGTATCTGCGGGACCCTGGGAACTCAGTGAAAAACTCCTGTGGAAAAAGGGAAAACACAATGATAACAACATAGGTCTCCCATGACTATACCACTGTAGGGCAAACACCATTTTCAGTGTGGTACATTTATTTATGGTTTTTCTTCCACAGCATATACATATACAGACACACATAAAATTATATGATTATATGCAAAAAACTAATTATACACCTATATAAATTTAAACTATACGTACACATACATATATATAATTTAAGTGGTCATTTACTTAGACTTTATATGATTTAGCTTTATTTATGAACTTATGATTATTTTTATAGCTGAAATTTATAAATAATTAATTATACACTTGTACACATCTTACAGTGTATATGTTTCATAAGAAATTTATATAAAGTCATTGTGAACCTTTTAAAAATCAGAAGAAGTGCAAAAAATAAAAATAAATATTATCCACTCTTAAAAATTAAAAATTAACCACTCTTAAAACTCTTAAATTTACCTTGATTTTATTAACATATCATTCACATATCTGTGAGCTGATCACATATGTAGTTCTTTATTCTTATTTTTCTCAATATTTTCAAGCTAGTATTTTCTCTTTTTTTAATATTTTTAAGGTTTATTTATTTTTGAGAGAGAGAGAGAGAAAGAGACAGAACACAAGTGGGGGGAGGGGCAGAGAGAGACACACACACACACAGAATCCACAGCAGCTCCAGGCTCTGAGCTGTCAGCACAGAGCCTGACGCAGGGCTCGAACCCACCAACCGTGAGATCATGACCTGAGCCGAAGTCGGATGCTCAACCGATTGAGCCACCCAGGAGCCCCTCAAGCTAGTATTTTCAGCCTTATTCCTTAAAGTCCCTATTTTTGGTAGACACCTAGTGTTGCATATTTTGGGTGCAACATGAATTAACTTCACCGTTTTCCCACCATGGACACCCCCGGGAGGGTAATGAGAAGCTGATACAGCCTCAACCCTTTTGTATTACTCATAAATGACCCTGTACTTTTAGATCCTGACGTCTCCGACTGTGAAGTACGCAGGGATCCTGCAGGAACCTTGTGAAACAAGATCGGCATTCAGGAGGCCTGGCTGAGGTTTGATTTTCTGCATTTGTAACAAGCTCCTAGGTGAAGTGGAGGCTGCTGGTCCACGAATCAAATGGTGGGCACCAAAAAGTTAGAATACGCATCCAAATGATTTCATTTTCAAATAGGCAATAATAACCCATATAATCGCTGCAATGCCCCAATATATTGAGCATGAGGCATGCTCCAAGCGTCGTGAGAACTTTATACGCATTATTGACGTTACTTCTCTCAGGACCTCCTTCAGGTTAACATGTTTCCATTTTAAAATAAGGAAAATAAGTCAGAGATATGTTATACAATTTATTCAGAATAAGTTCATAAATGGGGAGAGTGGCTATGTAATGAAGGGACATTGAAGAAACACTAAGAAATAGGGAAACCTATAGTAACAATAAATGTCACTCTCAGTGTATCATTCTATGGAGGTGATTGACGAACTACTTCTGTGTAGGGCCACACGATAACATTTTAGGGTTTTGGGGTCTCTGTTGCAACCATTCAACTCTGGCATTTAGTGTAAAAGCCACTATAGACAATTTATAAACATATGGACAAGGTGGTGTTTCAGTAAAACTTTATTACAAAACTAGGGGCTGCTGGGTATCAATATAGTTTGCTGACTTCCTGTTCCATGGCAAACATTATGGCTAATTGTAGTGTTTTAGTCTGTATTTTTTATGGAAGATACAAAGTAGCAATATTATTACACAGAAAATTAAAAATATATAACAATTTTAAGTGTGTCATATGTATATATAGCTATATTCTATATTATTATATACACAATCTCATTATTAAATGTATAGATCAATAAAATATTGAGGATTATGTATACATAATATATTTTTATTAAATTTTACAAAATCTTTAAATGTACCAAGAAGAATTAAAAACACCTATCTTTCCAGAGACATCCACTCTTTAAACTTTGAAGAATTCCTTTGCATTAGTTCTTTTTATGGATTTGAAAGCGTATTACATAAACCAGTTCTGTGTTTAACCTTTTCCTTGAATATGTGGTGAATATGTTCCAGGTTCTTATAGTTGATCCAAAAAACATGTTTTTAATGGCTCCATAATATTTTGTCACTTCAAGGTCTCATAGATGATGGCCCCTTTCCCTCCCGTCACCACTGTAGGGGTTCCTGGTCGTTTTGTGTTGAAAAGTCAGGGTGGCTCTCTCTCCTGAGATCAGTCTCCATGGGGCCACTTCAGGTGAATTCTGCCCTGCTCTTCTCATTATTAAGTGATATAATCTGTGTAAAGCATTTGACACAGATACGATAAGAAGCTAGGTACTTTTTTTCATCCCCTTCTTTCTGGAAATGGTTCACATTCTCTGACTCTGTATTCCCTTCAGGGATCTTCCTACCGTTGCTTCTGTAGATGTGTTAGGGGACAGGTGAGACCCTTTGAGACCCAGGCCCTCTGGGTCCTCCAGCTGGGGACCCACCACTGTCAGGAATCATGATGGACAGAAAGTGGGACACAGGATCCGGAGTTTGCCCCTGGGAAGGAAGACGTTCAGTTTCTGTGGCCTCTCTGCACGTGATAGAAGCACCTGATCCTTAGAAAGAGAAGCAGAATGAATGTGTTGTCATTATCTCAGGAAGCAGGGATAAAGTACATGGCAATTATGTATTCAGATGTTCACATTTACCAAAGGTACCAACATTTTTGCCAAGTAAAGGTTTTTTTCTCATCCTTGACAGTGAACTCTAAAGAGGTGGGAGAGGAGTTGGGGTTTTTTTGTTTTTGTTTTTCTTGAGAGAGAGAGAGAGAGAAAGCTCAAGTGAGGGAGGGTCAGAGAGAGAGGGAGAGAGAGAATCCTAAGCAGGCTCGTGTCCAGTGCGGAGCTTAACTCGGGGTTCCATCTCACGACCTTTGATCATGACCTGAGCTGAAATCAAGAGTCTGATGCTCAAATGACTGAGCCACCCGGGTGCCCCAAGAGAGGGAGTTTTATAGCTTCACACATAACACAGTGTGTTTCCTTATTTTTGAAAACTCATAGCCATCCAGTTACCAATCACAGATTTCAATTCTCAATAATTATTTTGTGTTTTATTGATGTGTGAAGGACATGCCTTTCTCTTCTTTACAGATGTAGAGACCGTGTATTATCTATCTTGTTACCAATCTGATTCTTATTCGGGATCTTTCTTTCTCTTTGTAGAACCCTGGAGAACTAAGTCTTGGAGGCATATCCGCCCTGTTGGAAGCATGTGAAGTGCTCAGGGCTGTTTAAAAGTACATCTCTGGTTTTGTCCCCATATCGATCCCTGGATGTGGAGTGAGGCACTGTCTATCTCTCCAGGATACAGAATTTATACCTTGGTGTCTCCTATTCCCCAAAGACCTGGTTGCTTACTTCATGGTTTCACGGTCACTAGATTCCTTCAGGATGGCCTCAGTTATTATGTCTGACAGATCATTCCACCTGTGAAGAACTGTAATGCCCGTGAATTAAATCAGAAAGTAAAAATGACAGGAAATATTTATGTCCTTTCCTCTCTTCATTCTGAGCCACTCGGGTGCTAGAAACCTCTGTCTCCACAGTGAATTAACAGACACATGGATTTTTCCCTGATCCATCCACCCTGCGTCTTCAGAGTTCCCAGACAGCTGAATCCAGCGGGAACCAGTGTCAAACTGCTTTCACGGGGACCGTCACTGCTGGTATCACGTGGGGCTCGCTGTGCGAGCAGAATCTACAATGTCTTCCTGCAAAGGTCAGGAACTACTGCAGAGGGAGAGGCTCCGGCTGGGCACCGGGCTGTGCGGCCTCTGTGGTTGCCCAGGTGGAGAAGGATGTGGGTGGACCCAGACCGAGCACGGTTCTTGTGCAGCCTCTCCTGGCAACTCTGGTGCTGTGGCTCTAGTCCCAGAAGGCACAGAAGTACACGGCCTCATCTTCTTGCTCTAAGAAATTTATTTTCAAGGTTGCAGTGGAAGTGTGAGCGTTTTTACTTGCCTCAAGTTTTTCGCTCTTCCCTCCTAAAGAAACTTGAACGGGCTGTGTTGAGACAAGTGTTAGATGTTCTATCTCTTGATCTGGCTTCTGCCGGTACCAGTGTATGGCTCTGTTGATGACCTCAGTGGACATCTTGCACGATATGTGTGCACTCTTCCCCCTTGCTCTGGAAATTGATATTTCAGGTTGTTCCAGTTTCCCCTGCCCAAGGCCAACTGCAAGCCAAGAAGAGAAATCCCCATGAGCAAATGATATGGAAAAAGGCAACAATAAAGAATTTCTCAAGTCTCTCCTGTAGACTGACGTGACTGGGGGACACTCACAGGCCCAGAGAGATGAGAAGATGACGGCCTCCAGCAGTGACATCCCGCGGGCCAGGCTGGCTCCCCAGGGACAAGGTAAGAAGTGAGGTCCCCGTGAGCAGGAGTGGGCAGGCCAGTGATAGGAGGGCGGAGCTGGTTCAGGTTTTAGAAGAAGTGGTGGCTTAGAGAGTTTCCTGGGGTTTTTCATGATCAACCACAGGTATGGGCAGTTCTGGGGCTTCCGGAGTCCCATGAGTGCTGGGCAGACGGGGTAAGAGGGCACCCAATCTGGAAAGAGATCCCGGTACCAATGCGTCTGTCTGGGGTGGGGCAGGATGGTTCTCACACCCACTCAGCCATTCCCTCTGGGATCCCAAACCCCAGAGACATTGCCCAGAGACATGGGGCCATGCCTGCTGGGTTCAGCCCCCGTGTGTATCTGCCTCTCATTTGCTGTTGACTCGCGACTCGGATGGGAAACCTGACCTTTACTCTTCTGTAACAACCACAACAACACAACAGAGACTGAAATATTTCATCGATGATTTGAATGTGCCACGTGAACAAGCACCAGAGTATCTTTGGGTCTTATAAGTTAATTGTGATGTCACCAGGCAGATGAGGACTCAGAGAAATCAAATTTCATTTATAATCTGGGTGCCTCCAGGAAGGGAGTAGGCTGCAATTGCTGGGGGTCATGGGTCAGAGCAGTCTCTGGAAACCAGCTCCTACTTGCCCTGGGCCTTGCCACTGTCTCATGAGCATGATGTCACATGTGGGATCATTTTCAAAGCAATGTTGTGTTTCAAACGTAATGATAAGTGTTAAAATTAATGTACATCCAATGTCCATTGTGGACTTGCTTTTGTTAGGCATATTTCTGAAGGTCTTCCTGTATAATTTATGTAATCCTCTCCCCTGTCCCAGGGGATGGCTGTTGTGATTAATCTCCATGTCACAGATCAGGACATTAGCAGGTAGGGTCCTGTGGCAGACTGTCCTGAGAGGGAAATCTTCCAGATGTGTGCCCGCTGTATTCCTTTACACGTGACTTCTTTTTTTCATTGTTTATTAATTTATTTTTGAGAGAGAGAGAGAGACTGCACAGGGTAGGAGCAGAGAGAGAGGGAGACAGAATCCCAAACAGGCTCCCCACTGTCAGCGTAGAGCCCAACCAGGGCTCCAACTAACGAACCATGGGATCATGACCCAAGCCAAATCAAGAGTTTCTGCTTAACCGACTGAGCCACCCGGGTGCCCCAGCCATGGTTTCATGAGTGACACTCATACTGTCCTGCCCAGGCTCGGCTGGGTGTGGCGGCAGGTCTGGGACAACCCATGATCGCCCACAAATGCCAGAGTATGTTCTTGTGAAGTTAACAAACACTAAGGGAATTCAAAGTGGCCCAATGGTGCAATTGAAACAGCATGGACTATGCATTTGGAAACATTTCTCTTCCTCTCTAAGCAACAATTCTTTCTTCCATGAATTAGGTTCGTTTGCAGGATTTTTATGATGATCACATGAGCTCCTGGATGCACACAACATCTGGCTCATTATGTGGCAGCCAGCGGAGTGAATGGATATGAATTCCATGCAGTTCTTTGCCAGCCTGAGCTTTTGACACTTCTGAAAATCTCTAGGGAATGAAACACTGCACCTTGCTTCTCTCTGAGATAATCAGACCATTTCAACATACCAAGTCCAATAGGAATCCAGCCCAATAGGAAGTTAGGTGAAACCAGACATCTGGGATACAGTTGGTAGCATCTGTGGGGGTACAATCGACAGCCATCAGACTGTCTTTTCTCTTTCCTCTGAGACTGAGGTATTGACCCGAAGAAGGTCACAGGACGTAGTGCAGGCTGAGGCTGAGGCCTAGTCAGGGCTGAGGTCTGGGCTTGGGGCCAGAGTTGTTGGGAGGGATGCGGTCACAGTCATGATTAGGGGTGTGTGTGATTATTAACTTGGTGTAATGGTAATGTAGGTTTCTGGGGGCCTTTCTACTAGGTCATCGTGTCCTCTTCTACTTCTGCATGTTTTATATTAAGGACCAAAGCAGAACGGACAGAATTTTATGCACCTCGTGGTTGTGGTTCTTTGTCTGTAATTGATCTTGAACAAGGGTTTTCGATCCACAAATCCTGATTTGGTGTTGTCGGTACCTGTGTGCATGAAAAGTGAAATCTGGGTACCCTGTAGTGAAAATATCATTTCCATTATTGAAACAAATATTTCTGTTGCTTCCATTATGTATATCCACTTGCAAATCTAAACAAAACAGCATTTCAAGAAAAGCCAAGGTTATCAAGAAATAAAACATGAAATTTAAAAATTTTAAAGTATCACTCAACCAATCTGAAAAGTAGGGAAACAAATGCACATTCGCAGGTGAATACTGCCTGCTCAGGCTATCTGCCCACAAAGAAGGCTAAGGAGGAGCCAGGGACACCGGAACAGGAAGAGGAGAGGGAGCCTCCAGGAGTGTGAGCACAGGAGAGGGGTGACTCGGAGCCCGATGCCAGATCAGGCATTTCTGACATTGCTCTAAATGGCCAGCAATATATGGGAATTTTATCCATATGTATCTGATGCCAAAATAAGCAATCCATTTACAAAGGTGGAAGTTTTCCTTAGGATGATTATTAGCAAGATTATTATTTCATCAAGAGGATTTTGCTGATTTCAGTAGGAAAGTTGGCCCCAGTTACCAAGTCTGCGATGACCTGAAATCCCCTTTTGACTTTCTAGGTGACAGTCATCACTGGTCCCTCTGCCCATCTGCCCCTAGGGACTCAGGTCAAATGCTTCCATGACCCTTTATACAGATCTCAGCTCTGAATCTCTGGTGGCCCCAGGGCCTGGGGAGTCCTTTTGTTTGTGTGAAGGTGGGAGGGCTGTCTCTTCATGTCCTCATTGGAAGAAGCCAGGATACTCCCAACTGTATCTTTAGAGAAAGACTCCATAGAATCAATGTCCCCAAGGATTTAGGCTCCCCTTATAGCTGGGCTGGATGTAGTACAAGAGCCAAACGTTGGAATTGTGAATTCTGTCCACCTCCCAATAAGTCTTTGAGAAAGGTAGCTAGGCCAGGATTTCTCAGCCTGAAAATTGCTACCATTGGGGGCTCAGTATTTTTTTGACATGGGGGTGGGATATCCTGGGCACAGTAGAATGTTTAACATCATTCCTGGCCTCTACTCACGAGATGCCTATAGCACCCCCAACCTGTTGTGACAACCAGAAACGTCTTCAGACATTGCCAGTATCCTCTGGAAGGGAGATTGCCTCCGGTTGAGAATCAAGGTTTAGGCCCCTCTTGTAGGATACAGGCACACCTTATTTCTATGGTTTTGAGTGTGGGCCTCAGCCAGCCAAGACTGGGACAAAATCATACTCCCATTAACATCCAACCCACAAAAGTTCCATTCGCTCAACGAACAACACCATTAATGTGCTTTCCTTGGAGATTTCGCTCCCTCATCTGGGTGAGTGTAACAGGAAATGACTCTATCACTTTGTTAACATACAGGTCCTGCCTTGCTTGACCGGCTGTTACCTGTTACTTTCATATATCCTGTGCTAAGTTTCACTTTTGCTACGTCAGCCACAAGTTTTAGTCATTGTTCAATTTCCCTACTGCATCTAGCATGGTGCCTTCCCTTTAGTGACAGCTCCTTAAATATTCATTATCCTTAAATGATCATTCATATTCTACAGCTTATTGGCACAAATGACAGTTGTTAAAATAAAAGCTAAGTCTTTAGTACAGTATTTACAATTTCCAAGATGCCTACATCATTCAGCTCGTTTTCTCTAAATGATGCTATCTTGAGGCAAGAAGTGATTCCCAGAGCGATGAGGATGTAACGTAAGGCTTCTTGGATCATACATGGTGGAACTGAAAGTCACACTTATTTCTCTAATGCCAAGCGTGCACAGTGTAGAAGAGAGCCCAAAGACATCCCCACTGCTTCTAAATCCCATTCTGCATGTTATCAGCATGACTTATTGGCTGTCTAACAGTGTCCTTAACTACGTAAATGCAGTAAGGAGTTCAGGACCTGACATCTACTTGTCCCTCACTTCATGCCAGGCCCTCCCTGGCAGCCATAGAGGAAGTGAGCATATCTTGGCCATTTGAGTCAAGGCTGCGGTTTTGTTTTCAAACGTCTGAGCTCCAAGAGGCTCCTGGGAGGAACATTCACCATAGTGGACTCCTGTTGTGTCTTATCTGCACCCTCTTTAATCAGGGCCACAAATAATAATGACAAGTGAAATAGTTTTGTTGAACTCTTACTATGTGACAGGCATGAGTCTAAATTCTTTGCATATATAAACTCAGTATACCTCCCAGCAACCCTCTGGGGTAGGAACACTTATTATACCTCTTTAAATGCCTTGGGGGACTGGATCTCAGAATGTTGAGCCGGGTGGTAGCTGTATGTTCTGTGTGGGCACCTATATATACTAGAGAACAGGGTCCTCAAAGGTAGAGAGGGGAACACTCCATCATGAATGTCTGAACTCTGCAGATTAAAGTTATTAACGCTCTGTATAGAGGTCTCCAAACATTCTTGAATTTTTACCATGGTGCCTCCCTCCTTCACGAACCTCTTCTCTCCAAATTTGGGCACAATGACTTACTATTCACCATAGGGTCTAATGCTCATGTTCTCATCACCAGTGTTATCCCGTTTCTGAGCAACAATCAGGCTGTTACCAGTGGGGCTGGGAGTGCGTCCAGGAGCATTTCAAAGCAAACAGCAAACAAAGTGGTCAAAGCAACTTCGGTCACCGTGATTGACCTGGAGGTCCTTTACTCTCTTGTCCATGCACCCATGAGGAATATGTCCGCACTCTCCAGTGGGCTGAGAGTGGGGGAGTGGAGCACCAAGGGCAGAAATCAAGGAGCACATCCTTGTGTTCCATCTTGATGCTTCTTTGCTCCATAAACAGTTCTTGTTATGCCTATCTTTCCTCGTAGAAAAATTCTGGGGTTCCAGAAGTCAGAAAAAAATTGACTGCATGATAAAATTCTCTGCAGAAAATTCTCTGCTGATTGTCTCTAAATATACACCACAGGGA
This sequence comes from Herpailurus yagouaroundi, assembly GCF_014898765.1. Lineage (NCBI taxonomy): Eukaryota > Metazoa > Chordata > Mammalia > Carnivora > Felidae > Herpailurus > Herpailurus yagouaroundi. The sequence continues at coordinate 85,335,561 of NW_024412391.1, read as the reverse complement.
TCAATTTAAATAGCTCTGTGTGGCTCCCAGGGATGGAATATACCTTATATTTAAAGAAAAAAAGAACATAATCATAAAAAGGATGGTTAAATAAATTCTCTATTTCTGTCCAACATGCCTGCTTCAAATGTTTTCTTTGTTTCGCTTTGCTTTGCTCACCAGTCTAGATCAAGAGCTCAGATTTTGTAATCAGACAGATCTGGACTCAGATTCCAACTTGCTCCTTATTAATTATCAAGGCACTTGATTTATCGAGGCATCAAATTTCTAAAATATCTATAAAATTGAGACGATGATAATAATGAATAGTTATCTCACAATATTGTTATTTGAATTACATAACAAAAAGTATGTGAAGTATTTAATACAGTGCCTAGTACATAAGGAATATTCAATTAACACTAGCTGTTAGTATATTCTTATCAGAATATTGCATTATATTTATTAATTTTTATATGGAACCGAGCGCCTTGAGAGAATGAGTACACATTCAACTCTGAACACATAAACTAGTTAATTCTTTGTTTTGGTTTGGCTGAGCAAAGAAAAGAAGCAGAGTCAAAGAAATCTGGTGACCCACAGATATGCGATACAAATAAAACACAAGATAGCCACACCAATGCTAATTCCACCACGTCCAAAATGTAACTGCAGATTTTTGCTAATTACTCTGTAACTTCCACTTAGAAGTTAAAAAAATAAAGGCAACCGAACCACAGTACATAGGAATGACCAGCTTGTGATTGAAAAGTTAACTGTTGACTCATAGATGGTAGGCAAGTAGATAAAGGAAAGACAGGAGAACAGATCAATTATGAAGCAAGAGAGGCTATATTTTAGTCGACATTATGAAAGTAGCAGGCGTTTCTCTAGCCCCAGATATTTAATAAGAGCTGGGGTTGTTTCACTACCCTACTTGCGTATTATATTCAAGAACATCAGGAACACAGAACTGGATTCCTCATGACATTGGTGAATAAAGCGCTATAATCATTTGTCTACACATGGACTTCTTTTAGGTTACTCATTTTATTCTACTTACACGATGATGACTTACTTAATATGTCAACAAATACCACAGAATACACTACGTAACCGAAGAACAAAAGCATTACAAATAATCTGCATGCTACTTTCTTAGTTCATCAACCAGAAGAGCACAGAATTTAATGATAATCTCGCAAAACTTGTCCAGTTTCCTGTTTTGTTACTGCAGGAACAGGGCACATCCTGTTCTGTTAGATACAGGTCCTTGGTGGCTTTGTGGAAACTGAAATGAAACAAACTAGATAAAATGGTCCCCGTGCTCCCATTTTAGTTATTTAATGGGAAACATGACCCACTTATTTGGCCATCTGCTTTATTTCTTCCTTTTGCTCCTGCAGATGAATGGTCTACCTCTCTTTACCTTGTCCTGGGCATTACGAGGCAGACCCTAATGGACTACATGGATGGTTTTCGTTATTCTCTGGTTACTGTTTAGAAGCAGTCAATGGAAGCGTCAGGAGGAGGCTGGAAAGTGGGAACAGAGTGAGCTCAATGCTCCCTCCCTGACAGGTGGCCTTGGGTTGGCTGCATCCTCCCCTGGAGCCAACATATAGGGCCCTCTACCCCAGGACAGAGGTTATGCTCAGGACCCAAGAGGTGTAGGTGGGAGTGGCCATTCCCTTTTATTCCGATTAACCCACTGGAGGAATTTGTTTCTTTTCTTTCAGGGCCTGGATCCACAGGATTGGAAATCTTGTGCCCCAAAAGAAATGCTTTTGTCTGGTAACATGGTGATGGTTCTTTGAACTTCAGTTTCTATTGGCCAACATTGGATAGAAATCGGAGCAAAGATGTCCATTAGTGGAATCCACTGGGGTTAATCTCAGGGGTCCCAGAGCAGGATGGGGAGCATCGATCCTGGGGATGAAACAGAAGATTTTGGAGAATCCACCTTTATGGCCCTCAGCATCCACGCTTGTCCTTTGACTAGGAGAGAAATGGGTTCCCTCAAAGAAGGGGACACACAGAGTCCTAATTGAAAGTCAACCTTCTCTGTCACCAGGTGAAGATACATGAGGTTGACTTCCAGCAACCTTCCATGAAAGCTAGAAGACTACATTTTCACACAATAAAAGTACCAATTGACTTGATGGAAACTATGGTTGTGTGCAATTCTGCTGGAGACCATCTCATTCCTGCATCTGCATGTGGGAAAAAGATACATAGAGAAAACAAGGAAGTTACCGCACAGTGTTACTAAGAAGACTGAGCATTTGTGCCACTCTCCGTAGTACTTGGTACTGTCCTACGCAGGGGAAAAGACACACTCAGCCCAAGTACCTACTCTGAGCTCTCCAAGCATGACCCTTGTCTCTGACTTGGAGTCCATGGGAATCAGGAAAGAAAATAAGATTTTTTAGTGAAAGAAGCAAAGGTTGTTTGAGAAGAGGGGAGAAACGTGATCAAGACAGAGCCAGTTACAGGTCTTTCTAACCATCACATTTCACCTGCTGTGTCTAAGTGCTCAGTAATATGCAGAGATTTATTCACAAGCAATTCTCCACAAGTACATAGGACACCAAACATATCAGACAATTCTCACTTGTGCCTGAAGAAATGGGGATTTTACAAGAAGGAGCCGCCTACCTAAAACTCCCAAGCACACCGAGTACACAAGGGGAAAAAGAGGTCTCCTGCCTGGTATTTCTGGGCTCTTCCACTCACTAAGCTGAGTCTTTCCTGTGAGAGAATTCACTTGCTGGGAATCCAGGGATTATAAAGTGTAGGACATACCTGCAATGGCCAGCAGGGGGTGCAAGAAGTCAGCGTAAGTAACAAGCAAAGTACCATGGTTTTTAAGCAGGAAGCACAATATTGAGAAAAAGAGGGAAGTAGAACCACATCACATTTTGCATTCAAAGCAACAGCTCACTGAGGACAGAAATTAAGCCCCGAATCGCAAACATCCAAGAATTTTACTTAGAGCACAGGCCACGAGACCCTGGCCGACTCGAAGTTCTGGCTGTGCTCTTTCTCAGCTAGGCAAGCTCAAATACACCTCTGTCTCATCTGCAGAATGGGATGAGTAATACCTACTTATGCTTGCAAGGAAGGAATGAATATGTGCAGTGTTTGACATTCAATAGGTTATTTGGTATCATTTAAGGGATCAACGATTGCCGTTATGACCTCCAAACTATTGGTCATCACAAAAAGCAAACTACTACTAATTCAGCAGTGCTAGAAGAATCTCTACTACGTTCAGGAGTCCAGCACTGTCACCCAAATGACTGCTCTTCAAGAATGGCTCATGCTGTTTGCTTATTGGCGTGTGAGAGAAATTCTCGAGTTCTGCAACTTCTTTGGAATTTCCTTTATGGCTGTTTACTTTTTAGAGCTTAAAAGAAACTATATGTACACATGGAATTCTACTTATATGCAGTGGATGCTGTGATGGGTTTTGGACTCTGTTAGACTTGGGTTTGAGTCAAGGCTCCTTGACTGACTTGCATGACCCTGAGCAGATGAAATGTCTTCAGACTCCAATTAGTTGATCTGTCATATGTGGTTGTTAGAAGTACCTTGACGTGTTATTACAAGGAACAAATGGTCGTAAGAATTACACTTAAGACTGCCTGATCGTATTTATTTACAAAGCAACCACCTTGGCTGTATCTCTTGCCCTTAGTGGATGATGTCTCCAGAGTAGGCATTATTATTCCCATTCACAGTGACTTTCCAAGGACACACATCCTCCAAGTGGCAGGGCTTGGACTGGAGCTGTCATTCTGTCCTTGTCAATGTAATAAATCCCCACAGACTCAGGAGGTGTCACTCAGACTCTCCAAAGTGTCCTTGTTTGGCAGCTCTGTGCTGAGAAGGACCTCTCCCCTCAGCCACCATGTGTCAGATCACAGCGTCGGCTTCCCAGAGAGCTGGGGCCCCTGGCTGGACCCCACGACTGGACCGCTCACCAGACAAGCGGGTCTGGAAGGCTGGCCACACGTGGAGGCGTCTGAACGGGCAGGTCCCTGCAGGCCGCGTGCACCTGGCAGCCACGGAGCCCGTGGGAAAGGCAGGCAGGATGTGGAGCTTTGGCTGAGGTTTCCGGGCTGCCCTCAACTCTTCTGGAAAGTGCCCTGGCCCAGCCCCGCCCCGGCACCAGCAGGGGACGGGGCTGGTTTCTGGGAAGCTGCGGGCGGCCCCGAGCAGCACCGGGCCCGGGAGAGTGAACTGGGCCCTAGTGAGGCTTCCTCTCTCCCCCACTGTCAGCCCCTGTTTTAGTCCAGTGTGTTCAGTAGTGGCTTGCATAAAGTCACGTTCCCATCCGTGTCCCGGCCCAGTCTGCGTGAGAATTCTGTTCATGACAGTTTCTTCTAATCTTCTATGCAAGGAACACAGTGTGTAATTCAGTGTTATTGACACCCTGATAATAATATTCTAAAACATATGGTATCTCATACACATATATTAAATATATAGCATCTTCAAAGCCTTTTTCCAAGTACTCTCCATACAGAGGCACGTGGTCATTATGAACACTACTGATCTATGTCACTGTGGTCACAAAACAGCATAGAGAGACCCATTTCAAGGTCATGATATCGTAGGACATTCTAATAATTCATGATACACTATTTCTCACACTGTCACTAGGTAACACCTCACAACCAGCTGATAGAAATATAAGGTGTGCATGCGATGACCCTGTCCCCCAGGGCCGCAATGTTGGGGACAGTTCTATCACTGCCATCATCGTTCTGATCACTTGATATGTGGCAGGTGCGATCATCAGGAGACACCGAAGGAGTAAACATACATTTGTGAGCTTGGGCCCATCCTGCCCCCTTAGCACAGACCACAGGCCTGCATCCCACAGGCCCCAGGGGACAGAGAAGAGAAGCAGAGTGAAGAAGGAACGATGGACAAAGAGGCTCCTATGAAGAGGGTGCTGAGAGGACAGGAAGTGGTCATCAGAAGACAGGGAAATGCACAGAATAAGGAAGAATTTCAAGTAGCTACTGTGACCATTGAAGGAGAGGTAGAGAGAGAGAGTGGAAAGTCAATAAGAGAGAGAGAGAAATAGAAATAGAAACTGGGTGTTAGAGATGGCCAAACAGATGTAGGGAGGCAGATACGCAGACACAGATAAGAGACATGTAGAGAGAAACAGAGAGAGAGAGGGAGAGAGCAGGAGGAGACAGAGGGGAGATAGAGAGAAATAAAGAAGGAAGAGAGCCGGCTGGAAAGGGAGATGTGGAGAGAAAGACGCAGAGGGATGGACGGCAACAGGAAATGAGAAAGGTGAAGAGCTAGACACAGCGAGGGAGACAGAGGGACGTCAGGAGGGGACAGGGACACAGAAGGGCAGTGGGAGCAGCGCCAGTGCAAGTGACGGAGCTGTGACCCCCCCCACCCCCGGGTGACACGTGTCCGAATCCAGTGTCTCATGAGGGGCTGCAGGAGGGCGATTCCCTCCTTCTCCAGTTCTAATTTCTCCCTCATGTAATGATCCTGAGCCCATGAAGTGAAGCTGTCGTTCGTCAGCTCTGTGCTGTCCTGAAATGTAGTTTGTATGGAGACGGGCGCGTACGTGGTGACTCTGTACTATTGTGTCATTTCTGGTTTCAGTCATTTCTTTTTTTTTTTTTTTTCAACGTTTATTTATTTTTGGGACAGAGAGGGACAGAGCATGAACGGGGGAGGGGCAGAGAGAGAGGGAGACACAGAATCGGAAACAGGCTCCAGGCTCTGAGCCATCAGCCCAGAGCCTGACGCGGGGCTCGAACTCACGGACCGCGAGATCGTGACCTGGCTGAAGTCGGACGCTTAACCAACTGCGCCACCCAGGCGCCCCATGGTTTCAGTCATTTCTCACCTGAGCCCTGGTGCTCGTAGTAAGAAATGGTGTTTGATCCCACAACATAGATGCCAGGAGTGCTCAGAGTTCCGGGTTATTATGGCTTTCACTTTTCTCAGTGGATATCTACAAAGGGAGTAATTTTTAGAGATGAGGATTCAACTATAGATCACAGTTTTGCTAATCCTTAAAAATTGTATATTTGCATTTTCCCCTTATACTGACATCTTGCTAAGTAACGCTCTCAACATGAATTTAAAAATACGAATATAAACAAATTGTAATCACCACTAACAACACTAAGCCCACAGGATGCAATTTAAGATTTTTTCATTCTCTCTCCCCCCGTCCCCCTCCTCTAGGGCACCTTGTGCTCATGAATAAACTCGGGGGCCAATACTGCCCTCTTTTCTGTGCTGTAGCTTATAGCTTCTTTAACATTCTGGTGGAGGAGATTTCTCACTACTTTTCTTGTTTTAAGGATTCTCTTTCTGCTCTAGGTGATGGTAGTTTTATACTTTCTTAATTTTGAAACCATGCCCCATCTGGCCCAGCAGGGATTTTCCGGGACCGCAGGGATTTTCCGGGACCGCAGACACTCACGCTTGCCTGGGACAGTCGGCTCTTGGAGCTCTTCCTGCGACAGCCTCGTGTCCCCTGTGTGGTCCCTGGGCAGAGGATGGTCAGCCAGAGTCCCTGCCCTTCCTCCCTTCCCAGCTTCTGCGATGACACCTGTTATTGTACTCTTTTTGATTACAGCCATCTATCAGGTGTGAGGTGCTAGCTCAATGTGGATTTGATTTACATTTCCCTGAATTCCAGGTAAACAACAAAATCATTGTAGTTTATGTCCAAATATTGCATTGCATTTTGCACTTTCCTGTAAATCTGACAACCTTTGTGAGGCTTATGAGTGCACACACACACACACACACACACACACATTTACCTTTGAGAAGGGTCCAATGCAGACCAACATAACTGATCCTAATTTCTTCTAATAAAGCTGGTTCAATGATTATCAGATTTGCTCAGCTGTTTTCCAAAGTCCAATGTGAGGAATGTCTTAAGGAGCCTGATGGTCGTCATCTGTTGACTGGGAATACTAATGTGTGCCTCACAGAATTTTACAACTCTCAAGGGTTACGAAAGTAATGTTTATGTTTGAAAAAGGGCCTGGTCCCAGCGTTGAGATGTAGTGGGTGCTCTGATGTAGATACAGAATTAGAAATGACAGGGGCGCCTGGGTGGCGCAGTCGGTTAAGCGTCCGACTTCAGCCAGGTCACGATCTTTCAGTACGTGAGTTCGAGCCCCGCGTCAGGCTCTGGGCTGATGGCTCAGAGCCTGGAGCCTGTTTCCGATTCTGTGTCTCCCTCTCTCTCTGCCCCTCCCCTGTTCATGCTCTGTCTCTCTCTGTCCCAAAAAATAAATAAAAAACGTTGAAAAAAAAATTAAAAAAAAAAAAAAAAAAGAAATGACAGGTCCACTCAATGTGATGTGTTCACGGTACTGAGGAGGGACGGGGGTTCGAATCCTGCCTCAGCTGCTCATGATCTTGTTATATTGAAGGAATCACCTGCTTTTGGGAGCTGTTCTCTCATCTTTAAAGATGAGAAACAACGAGGCATCTGGAATGAGGGTTTTATTCTTCAGCTTGAAGTGTTTAAAGTTCTGTGATTCTGTAGCAAAGTATGAATGTCCAGGATGCTACCCATGATTTAATTTTTAAAAAATGAGATTATTAATCTAACAAATGAGAAATAAATTTTAGAAAAAATGTGGATTCAACACAAAGTGTTATAAACATGTAAAAGGAAGAAAAAAGGAAGAATATTTTATGGACAGTCCACTTATCAAAATATACAAATATCTTTCCTCTTTTGGACTTTCGGGCTTGTCCCATTCACCGAAAGTTGACATCATGTCTGCATCCATTTATTCCACGTGACCAAGGGAAGCGGTCACACTGGACGAGATCTCAGACTCTCTGCTGGGTGGAGGGGAGCTGCCCCAGGTGAGGCGAGCACGCCAGCCTCTCAGAGGTTAACTGAGCAGGTCCAAGCTTCAGCACCTGGCCCTCTGTGCAGGGTCTGCCTGAGTCCACACCTGCTGTGACCCAGCCGCCTCTCCCCTGGGGCTGAGGTCTGGGGCCATCAGAGCAGCTTCATTCAGGCAGCAGCGGGATGACCTGGGGGGACAGGACGTCCTGCTCCCTCAAGTGCAACGTAATTTCTCTCTTCCTGGAGTCAGTGGGGTCCTGATCAGAACTCTCCACTCTCCACATAAAGGTGGCTACTCTTTCTCTCCTGCTGAAGAGTTTTCCTTATTATTTCTTTAAACAGGAGCATCTTTTAAGAAATATGACCTTTAATGCCACTTAGAGAAGAGGAGGGACGCCCCACAGCAGGAAGAGAAGTAGAGGAAAGGTGAACAATGGTCACCTGCTGACATACATCTCCAGGCCCAGGATGGAGCCGCTCCTGCCAGGGTCCCAGGTCAGCAAGCAGAAATGTAGGTCCCTTTCCTGTCCCTGTCAATGCTGCCCTTGACCAGAAACAGTATATCCCAGCCAGCCGGTCCCCATCACCAAGAATCTGTAATGATTTCCCTGTTCTAAATGGGATCAGATATGTGACCCCAGCCAATCAACCTGAGCCAAAAGCTCTCTCCTTATTCCCTCAGTGACCTGCTAGCCTTGTAGGGAGATCCCTGAACCCCACCTAATCCTGCCTGTTCCCCCTTGGCCGCTTCTAAGGCTCTATAGACTCCCTCTTGCCCAAATCCCTGGGGAACCGTGTCCACTGCTTGTGAGGCACTGAATGCCCCAAACCGTGGTTTATTCTTCTTTCAATAAAGGACATCACAGTCTACAAACTAAATTGTTTCACTTTTGCCATTTGACACACCCAAGAGAGTATTTGGCTGGAGGTTTGGGGCAGACTTCATTACCCACTAAGGATGGTCATGGCCAACAATTTTGGGCCTTTAATTTGAGCAGTTTTTGAACAAACATGGTAAAAGTCATTGAGAGAAACAGATTTTTGAATGCTGACCATGTGAAATAAGATTTGTTTTCATAAAAGAAGAGAAGGTTGTGGATTTTCTTCCCCAAAGTAAGATTTTCCTATCAGTGAAAATCTAGGAAATAGAGAAAGCAGGAAGAAAAATGTCACCCAATTTGTCACCACCCACACTGCTCACCTTCTATATTGAGACTCTTTCCACCTGCCGTTTTGCTGGTCAGATGTCTCCCCCGTTGTCACTCTCTGTTCCACTTAATACTTAATAAGCACAGCTGCCCTAGACACCTGCTGAGGGTCTGAATGATTGGCCTGGAATATTCTTTTAGCAGAATATTCCAGTCAACACCTCACCAAATCAGCACTACCCCAACCTGCATTTTGGGACACATGAGCCTTGAATCCCGGTTTATAGCTCAGCATGTCTGCCTTCCAGTTTTACCAGGAGGAGGAGCACGGGAGCTGGGTCTGGTCATGGGTGCTGCAGGACCCAGCCCTCCAGCCCAGCCAAGTCCCTTTCCTGGCTGTCCCCACTGCCTCGCCCTCCAGGAGGTCAGGGTATAATGAGTATAACGAATTACTATAACTATACCCAGGAAGCCTTGGTATACTTGCCATAAATGAAAAGGAATATTCCTTTCAGTTGGAAGTCAATGCAAACTTTATCTCTCAAAATTTCATTTCAGACACATTCCTCAGCTGCCCTTTCACGAGGCACCACCTTTAGCATTTCTGAGGATCTGACCCTGGGACTGCAGGACCTGGTCCCACTGCCTGGTCTACACCACCCCTGGGTCAATGCAGGCTTCTTCCTTTGGATACACACACACACACACACACACACACACACAGGTGTGCCCACACAAGCCAACATCCCTTTTTTTCAAAACTAATCCTATGCTATGAGAAAACATCTACTGCCCAGAAAACTACTGCCAATAGTCCAGCGTTGAGGTGAAACACGCGTCCCCAACATTTCCTGAGCCTTGTCTATGCACCTGGGACAGGCTACACGCTTTGCTCACATTTCCTGTTCACTCTGCCTGCAAACGAACGAGGTCCCTTTTGACAGATGAGGAAAAGGAGGAGAAACAGCTCGCCCATGACTGCATAGGGCATTTAATCTCCTGATGCCACCTCTGGGGACAATGCTCCAGTGCCTGCTCAGGAGCCCCGTGCCTTTTAGGGGGGAATTGCTGTTCTGCTTGTCCCTGCCCCCCAGGGAGGCCACACACCCATTGCTCTGTGAGTGCCAGGTGGCCATTTGAGGCTTGGGATTTGTCTCCAGCCAGACCCGGCTGTCATCCCACCTGATTCGCCTTAGGCATGCAGCCTTGGAAGAGACACTGAGCAGAAACCTATTAGTGCTCTGCTCAAACAAAGTCAATGTCCAATCAAAAATTGCTATTCTTAGTGGTGCTATTATTAGTATTAGAACTGCACCAAAGTTCTTCAGTGTTTCTTAGCACCCTGACCACTGGTGGTCCCTCTCCCTCTTGTGGTCAGACCTGTCCCCGCTCTGGCTCCTCCCTCCCTCCTCCCTCCCTCCTCTCTCTCACCAGTGCCTGCAGGTGCCTCAGGGAAGCAGAGCTCAGACCCTAACCTGCCCTCTGCCACCCATCCAGTCAGTCTCCGTCCAGCAGGTGCAGCTGAGAGGTCACCCTGGGCTTCTCCCCACCAGCGGGGAAGCAGAACCATGCTGGGTCCCCTCGCCTTCCTGTGTGCCCTCCTGTTTCCAGGTAGGTCCCAACTCCTTCCCTGGTGCGGGGTGACCCTGGTGTGGGGTGAGCTGAGGCTCCTATCTTTCTCCATCTCACCACTGTCCCCCTTGCAGGTGGCGAGGCAGCGATCAGTCTGACTCAGCAGGCTGTGGCCGTGGGGCGTGTGGGCAGCTCGGCCACCCTCTCCTGCCAAGCCAGCGCCTCCGTCAGCTACATCCACTGGTACCTCCACCAGGAGGGGACTGACCCCAAGAGGATCCTCATGCTGGACATGTCAAGGTTACATGTGCAGAGGTATGGGGGCTTGGAAGCGGACAAAATCGATGCCAAGAAAGGCAAGGAAAGCAACAGCTGTGAACTGTCAGTGAAGAAGCTGCAGAAGAGTGACGAGGGCGTGTACTACTGTGCTGCCTGGGAAGCTCACAGCCCCGCGCGCTGCTCTGCTCCCTGAGCAAAAAGTCTCGCTCTCCCAGGGCGCTCCAGGCCCGGACCTCCCAGGGTTGCTGGGTCCCTGGGGCTTCCTGGGGTCAACGGTCAGTACCCCTGACACTCACGCCCTCTCCGCGGGTCCACTGCGCATAACCCAGGAGGCTAAGGAGCCCCTGGTGGGCAGCCTGGTGCAGAACCAGGGAGCTGTCCAGTCTGGAGGCACTTTGTTTTTAATGTTTATTTATTCTTTTTTTTTTAATGTTTATTTATTTTTGAGAGAGAGACAGAGAGAGGAAGGGTCAGAGAGAGAGGGACACACAGAATCCGAAACAGGCTCCAGGCTCCAAGCTGTCAGCACAGAGAACAATGCGAGGCTCGAACTCACGAACCGCGAGATCATGAGCTGCAGTCGGACACTTAACAAACTGAGCCACCCAGGCGCCCCAAATGTTTATTTATTCTTGACAGAAAGAGGGAGAGAGAGGGAGAGAGACCGAGTATGATTGGGGGAGGGGCAGAGCGCAAGAGGGACTCTGAGCTATCAGCACAGAGCCCTAGGTGGAGCTCGAACTCACCAACCATGAGATCATGATCTGAGCCAAAGTCAGACACTTAGCAAACTGAGCCTCCCAGGCCCACCTAGAGACACTTTTCTAAAGATTGTCCAGGGTGGAGCTTCTGAAGCATCTGGAGCAGGATCTGAGCTGCTCAAGGCAGCAGCCACAAGCACCAGGCACCAGCCTCATGTAGCTACTGAGCACTTGAAATGTAGCCAGTGCACTAGTCCACGCCGAGATGGGCTGCTTGTGTAGCATACAAATCATATTCTGGAGACTATAAAAGAAGATGAAATATATCCTTAAAAATTTCTGTATTGATTGCACACTGAAATACTATTTTGGGTATCATTCACTAAATAAAATTCGTCTGAGAATTATTTCTTTAACTTTGTTTTTAACACAGCAGTTAGGAAATTATTAATTTGTCCCTCAAATTCTGTCTTACACTTATTTCTATTGAACAGGGCTGTGACGGATGGCCATTTAAGATTCTGACCACATCCCCTGAAGAATGCAGGAATAAAATATCGTGCAAATAATTTCAAGGCCGAGAGACTCTCTGGGGATTCCGCACAAAATGGGTGCAAGCAGAGACTGGAAGGCAGCTCCTGACTCCAGTTTCTAAGTTGCCGCCCCGCCCACCGCTGGTTCCTGTGCAGAGAGAGACTCTTTGATCAGAAGCCCAGGAAACAGTGTGGCTGACTTCGCAGCACCCTCACCCATGCCTGGCGCTCACTCTCCTGCGGGGGAAATGATCCTCAGGGCAGGTGCACGCATTGGCCCTGGACGAGACCCCAGGCCCTCCGCCTTCCCCGTCTCCTTGAAAGTGACTCTATATGGGATTTGGGGACCAGCTTCCCTGGACCTCTGTTCTCTCCTCTGTAAAGTGAGGAGGTTTAACTGCTACCGTTGCGTGACCGATTTCTGTATTAAAGCAAAATTATACCAAAAATATATCACTATGTTCACTAACTTCTAATAAAGCTAGTCAACCTCTTGACCAAAAGAAAAAAAAAAAAAAGAAAAAAGAAAGAAGAGAAATTAAGGAAAAGAAAAGCTATTTACTGATTCTCCGGCCCCAAACAGAAAGGCCCTGCTGTGTGGGGGGAAGATAAAGCTCTCTGAGGAGGTCTAAGCTGAATTAAATGCATTTTCAATTGAAAATTCCAACTTTATGTGACATAATAGCATTGGCAAAAATGATTAATGAAAGGGAAGTCTAAATGATTGGAAGTTAATTGGTTTCTCGGATTTGCTAAATCTTCCTCCATCTCGATGAGCTTCTGTTTTTGTGGATGAAGATTTATATTTAAGACATGCCTCGCCTGGGTGGCGCAGTCGGTTAAGCGTCCGACTTCAGCCAGGTCACGATCTCGCGGTCCGTGAGTTCGAGCCCCGCGTCGGGCTCTGGGCTGATGGCTCGGAGCCTGGGGCCTGTTTCCGATTCCGTGTCTCCCTCTCTCTCTGCCCCTCCCCCGTTCATGCTCTGTCTCTCTCTGTCCCAAAAATAAATAAACGTTTAAAAAAAAAAAAAAAAAGACATGCCTGTCTGTGAAGGAGCCCAAACAACATCTGGACCCTCTACTGAAGTCCCGGGTCAAGGTTAAGGCCTCCAGCAAGTGCAGGAAGTGTGTGAGGGGGGGAGGGTTTAGGGGGCAGAAAGTCACCTTCCCTCCCTCTTGGGGGTGGTCCCCTCATTTGTCATCCCCATTTCCTAATACAACCCAACCCTCTCGTCTTGCTGCACCTTCTCAGTGCCTGACTCCACAGAGGGGTCTCTGAGACCTGATTATTATGGTTTAGTTAGAGAGAAGTGAGATAAATACGAAGACACTCTCATGAGAAGTGATCCCAAGTCCATGTCAATCTCAGTTTTCCACGTGGATCCATTGTGCTTTTGATGTACAGCCTGAGAGGACAGTGGCCTTGTACAGGGAGGAAACACCCCCTTTGTGGAGGAAGAAACAAGTCTATGTTTGGAGTCATTTCTTCCTCCTGCCCTTCTCCTTTTGGCTAAGGTGAGCTTCACCCAGGACACTTTGGCCACACAAACCAGCCAGAGGCCAACCAGTCCATACAGAGAGGTATGGCTTGTTACGAACACTACTGACCTGCCTCACTGTGGTCACAAAACAACATAGAGAGACCCATTACGAGGTCATGAAATCGTAGGACATTATAATAAATCACGATAAAGAGACTATTTCTCACACTGTCACTAGGTAACACCTCACAACCAGCTGAAAGAAATATAAGCACTCATGTGCATGTGATGACCTTGTCCCCCAGGGCAGCAATGTTGGGGACAGTTCTGTCACTGCCATTATCGTTCTGATCACTTGATATGTGGCAGGTGCGATCATCAGGAGATACTGAAGGAGTAAACGTGCATTTGTGAGCTTGGGCCCATCCTGCCCCCTTAGCACAGACCACAGGCTTGCATCCCACAGGCCCCAGGGGACACAGAAGAGAAGCAGAGAGAAGAAGGGACGATGGACAAAGAGGCTCCTATGAAGAGGGCGCTGAGAGGACAGGAAGTGGTCATCAGAAGACAGGGAAATACACAGATGTCAGAATAACGAAGAATTTCAAGTAGCTACTGTGACCGTGGAAGGAGAGGTAGAGGGAGAGAGAGTGTGTAAAGTCAATAAGAGAGAGAGAAATAGAAATAGAAACTAGGTGGTAGATAGAGATGAACAGAGACAGAAACACAGAGACAAATAAGAGACATGTAGAGAGAAACAGAGAGAGAGAGAGAGAGATCAGGAGGAGACAGAGGAGAGATAGAGAGAAATAAAGAAGGAGGAGACCCCGCTGGAAAGGGAGACGTGGAGACAAAGACGCAGAGGGACGGACAGCAACAGGAAATGAGAAAGGCAAAGAGCTGGACACAGCGAGGGAGACAGAGGGACGTCAGGAGGGGACAGGGACACGGAAGAGCAGTGGGAGCAGCGCCAGTGCAGGTGACGGAGTTGTGACCCCCTTCCCCCGGGTGACGCGTGTCTGAATCCAGTGTCTTATGAGGGGCTGCAGGAGGGTGATTCCCTCATTCTCTTATGATTAGGACTCTGGGGGTCCCCTTCTTTGGGGGTGTGGATTTGTCTCCCAGTCAAAGAACAAGTGTGGATACTGAGGGACATTAAGGGTGGATTCTGCTGGAAACTTCTGTTCCCCCCCACCTTTCCCCACCCTACTCTGTGACCCCCTGAGACTAACCCCTATGGATTCCACTAATGGGCATCTTTGCTCTGATTTCTCTTTAATGGTGGCAAATCCAAATTGAAGTTTAAAAAATCATCACCATGTCACCAGACAAAAACATTCCTTCTTGAGCACTAGATTTCCAAGCCTGTGGATCCAGGGCCCTGGGAGAAAAGAAACAGATTCCTCCAGTGGGCTAATTGGTATAAAAGGGAATGGCCACTCCCCCCTGCACCTTTTATTTCCTGAGCATAAAGCTCTGTCACTGGGGTAGATGACCTTATATGTTGGGCCCCGGGGGATGCTGCAGCCAACCCAACCGTCAGGGAGGGAACCCTGAGCTCACTCTGCTCCCAACTCCCAGCCTCCTCATGATGCTTCCACTGCTTCCAAATAGCAACCAGAGAATAAGGAAACCCATCCATGTGGTCCATGAGGGTCCACCTCGTAACGCACAGGACAAGGTAACCGGAGGTGGACAGTCCATCTGGAGGAGCAAAAGGAAGAAATCAAGCAGATGGTCAAATAAGTGGGTTATGTTAGTTCTAACTTGGTAGAACAAGCTGGAGAGTAGGGGGAAGATTTTATCTAGTTTGTTTCATTTCAGTTTCCACAAAGCCACCAAGGTCCCATCTCTAACGGAACAAGATGCTCCCTGTTCCTTCAGTAACAAAACAGGAAACTGGATTAAGTGTTGAGAGATTATCATTAAATTCTGTGCCTTTCTATTTGATGAACTAAGAAAGGAGCATGTAGATTATTTGTAATGTTTTTTTTCCTTCTGTTAAATAATGGATTTATTGACTTTTTCAGTAAGTTATCAACATATAAATTAAAAAAAATAAATAACATAAAAGAGATCCATGTGTAGATAAATAATTGTAGTGCTTTATGAACTGATACTATGATGTATCCAGTTCTGTGTTCTGGATGTTAATACAATAAACAAATGTACAAGAGTGAAACAATGCCAGTTCTTATTAAATAACTAAGACTAGAGAAATGCCTGTCACTTTCAGAATGTTAACAAAATCCACCTCCCACACTTGTTTTAACTGATCCATCTTTTCTGTAGTTTCTTAATCTACTTGTTTTGTCACTTTTGAGTCAATTATATTTAACTGTTTCAATCACAACCTGATCATTCCAGCCTACTGTGGTTCTGTTGTCTTTTTTTTTTTTAACTTCTAAATTCAAGTTCCAGAATGATTGCCAAAAATCTGAAGTTATATTCTGAAAGCCATAGAATTTGCAGTCAATGGGTCAACAGATTCCTTTCACTCTACTTCTTTTTTTGTTCATCCAAACCAAAACAAAGAATTAATTAGTTTATGTGTACAGAGTTGAATGTGTACTCATTCTCTCAAGAAGCTCAGTTCCGGGGCACCTGTGTGGCTCAGTCGGTTAAGCCTCCGACTTCAGCTCAGGTCACGATCTCACAGGCTGTGAGTTCGAGCCTTGCATTGGGCTCTGTGCTGACAGCTCAGAGCCTGGAGTCTGCTTCAGATTCTGTGTCTCCCTCTCTCTCTGCCTCTCCCCTGCTCATGCTCTGTCTCTCTCTGTCTCAAAAATAAATAAAAACATTTTAAAGAATTTAAAAAATAAAAATAAAAATAAAAAAGTAGTTCAGTTCCATATGAAAATGAAGAAATATAGTGTGATATTTTGATATAAGTATACTAATAGCTAATGTTAATTGAGCATTCCTTATGTACTACGTGGTGTATTAAGTACTTCATATACTTTTTGTTATGTAATTCTAATAACAACATTGTGAGATAACTATTAATTATTATCATCATCTCAATTTTATAGATATTTTAGAAATTTGATACTTTGATAAATTAAGTTCCCTGATAATAAGGAGCAAGTTGGAATCTGAGTCCAGATCTGTCTGATTACAAAATCTGATGAGCAAAGCAAAGCAAAACAAAGAAAACATTTGAAGCAGGCATGTTGGACAGAAATAGAGAATTTAACCATCCTTTTAATGATTACATTCTTTTTTTAAAAATATGAAGCATATTCCATCCCTGGGAGCCACACAGAGTTATTTAAATTGATCCCCGTGGTGTATATTTAGAGACAATCAGCAGAGAATTTTCTGCAGAGAATTTTATTATGCAGTCAATTTTTTTCTGACTTCTGGGTCCCCAGAATTTTTCTACGAGGAAAGATAGGCATAACAAAAGCTGTTTATTGAGCAAAGAAGCATCAAGATGGTTTATATAGTAAGCTCTCAAATACATTAAAAAAACAAACACAAAGGAATTCTTCAAAGTTTCAACAGTGGATGTCCCGGGAAAGGTAGTTTTAATTCTCTTGGTACCTTTAGATATTTTGCATATTGTAACAAAAAGCTTTTTATTATGTATACATAACAGTCACTGTTGTATTGATTTTGTACATTTAATGATGAGATTGTTTATGTAACAATATAGAATATACCTGTATATATGACACACTTTATTTTTTAATTAATTTATTTATTTTGAGAGAAACAGAGAGAGAGCAAGCACAAATGGGGAGGGGCAAGAGAGATTGAGAGAGAGAGAGAGAGAGAGAGAGAGAGAGAGAATCCAGAGCAGGCTCCACACTTTCAATGCAGAGCCCAGTGTGGGGCTGGAACCCATGAGCTGTGAAATCATGACCTGAGCCCAAACCAAAAGTCAGACCCTTAACCAACTGAGCCACCCAGGTGCCCCTATAAGACACACTTTAAATTGTTAATGAATTTTTAATTTTCTGTGTAATAATATTATTACTCTGTATCTCCCATAAAACACACACACACACACACACACACACACACACACACACACACTAAAACACTGAAATACTGAAACACTAAAACACTACAATTAACCATAATGGTTGCCATGGGACAGGAGGTCAGCAAACTATATTCATACCCAGCAGTCCCTAGTTTTGTAATAAAGTTTTACTGAAACACAACCTTCTCCACATGTTCATAAATTGTCTATAGCGGCTTTTGCAATACATTGCAGATTGAGTAGTTGCAACAGAGACTCAGAAACCCTAAAATGTTACCATTTGGCCCTCTGCAGAAAAAGTTTGTCAATCACCACTGTAGAATGATACACTGAGAGTGACATTTATTGTTATTATATGTTTCCCTATTTTTTAGTGTTTCTTCAATGTCCCTTCATTACATAGCCACCCTCCCCATCTATGAACTTATTCTGAATAAATTGTATAACATATCTCTGATTCATTTTCCTTATTTTAAAATGGAAACATATTAACCTGAAGGAGGTCCTGAGAGAAGTAACGTCAATAATATCTATAAAGTTCTCACGACGCTTGGGGCATGCCTCATGCTCAATATATTGGGGCATTGCAGTGAGTATATGGGTTATTATTGCCTATTTGAAAATGAAATCATTTGGATGCGTTTTCTAACTTTTTGGTGCCCAACATTTGATTCATGGACCAGCAGCCTCCACTTCACCTAGGAGCTTGTTACAAATGCAGAAAATCAAACTTCAGCCAGGCCTCCTGAATGCCGATCTTGTTTCACAAGGTTCCTGCAGGATCCCTGCGTACTTCACAGTCGGAGAAGTCAGGGTCTAAAAGTACAGGGTCATTTATGAGTAATACAAAAGGGTTGAAGCTGTATCAGCTTCTCATTACCCTCCCGGGGGTGTCCATGGTGGGCAAATGGTGAAGCATATCAGTGTTGCACTCAAAATATGAAACACTAGATGTCTATCAAAAATGGTGACTTTAAGGAATAAAGTTGAAAATCCTAACTTGGAAATGTTGAGAAACATAAAAGAGCAAAGAATTGCATATATGGTCAGCTCTCAGTTATGTGAATGTATGTATATTAATAAAGGTAAATTTAAAAGTTTTAAGATGGTAAATTATCCATCAGTGATGGATAATTTTTATTTCTGTGCACTTTCACTGATTTTTAAAATGTTAAAAATTATTTACTATAAATTTATTTATAGTAAAGGCAATCTCATCATCCCCAAACCAGCACACAATCAAGGCTGTCTCCCTTGATTTTCTGGGTACCCATAAAAACTACAGTGAGATACCATTTCTCACTCATGAGATTGGCAAGAGTTTAAAAGTTTGACAATACATTCTGTTGGTGAAGCGGTGGGAGAAAACGGACAATCATACATTGGTGCAAAATACAATCATTTTGTGGGGAAATTTGGAAATATATAACAAAAGTTTATATGCATTTATCTGTCAAGTAAAAACACTTTTTAGAAATATACTCTAAAGGCACAACTTTCAAAATGTGAAAATACAAATGGATAAAGTTATTCATTGTGTAACTGCAAAATGTTGGGAATGATATAAATATCCAAACATAGGGACAGTGGTGGAATAAATGATGACACATACACCTAACGGACGACTATACAAAATACAATAGAATGTGAGATGAATAATCAATTGTAATTCATATCCTGGCAATTCACATTTGGAAACAGAAATTTACAAAATAGTATCATTTACAATACCAACAAAAACAATGTCAAAAAACCTCTATAATACATAGAAGTAAATTTGAGCAAAAACAGATTTGTATGCTAAAAACAATAAAACTTTTTTTAAAAAAATTTAATGTTTATTTATTTTTGAGAGACAGAGAGAGAGTGTGTGTGAGCAGGGGAGGAAGAGAGAGAGAGAGGGAGACACAGAATCCAAAGCAGGCTCCAGGTTCTGAGCTGTCAGCACAGAGCCTGACTTGGGGCCGGAACCCACGAACCATGAGGTCATGACCGAGGCTAAGTTGGACGCTTAACCGAGCCACCCACGTGCCCCTGAAAACAATAAAACTTTAATGACAGAAATCAAAGAAGAACTAAATAAATGAAGAGATGTACCATGTTCATAGATTGGAAGACTCAATATAGTTAAGATGGCAAACATTCTCCAAACTGATAAATAGATTTAATGTAACCCCAACCAAAATCCCAAAAAAACTTTTCATAGAAATCAATAAACTGGTTGCAAAATTCCTATGGGATTACAGAAAACATAGCATTGCCAAAATTGTTTTGAAAAGAGTTTAAACACTTACTATTAAGCTACAATGGTCAAGATAAAGGGGTTTGGGTGAAATCATACCCACATAGGTAAGAGGAACAGAATCCAGAAATAGGGCAACACCGAAGTGCTTACCTAACTCCTAACAAAGATGGACAAAATCCATGGGAAATCCAATGGACAAAGAATACAGTTTTCTACAACTGATTATGAAACAATTGTTCATCTATGTAAAAATAAATACATAAATAAACCTCAATCCATACCAAACATTATATATACAAACTAACTAAAAATGAATTCTAGGGGCCCCTGGGTGGCTCAGTTGGTTAAGTGTCTGACTCTTGATTGCAGCTCAGGTCATGATCTTGCAACTTGTGACTTTGAGCCCTGTGTCCAACTCCATGCCAAGTGTAGAGCCAGCTTGGGATCCTCTCTCTCTCTTTCTCTCTCTCTCTCCCTCTCTCTCTCTCTGCCCCCCCCCCACCACTTATGCTCTCTCTGTCTCTCAAAATAAACCAATAAACATTAAAAAACTGGATTCTAGGCCTAACTGTAAAAACTATAACAATAACATTTCTTGATGAAAATATAGGAGACAATCTTTGTAACCTTGGGTTGGGGAAAGATTCCTCATATAGGACACAAAGAGCAAGAATCATAAAAGAAATATTTAATAAATTGCACTTCCTCAATATTAGCATTTCTGTTCTATTCAAGACTGAAATGGAAAGAAAATAGAACATTTCAAGAAAATGGAAAGCAAAGCCACAGCTTAAAAGAAAATATTCTCAGAATACATGTAGAGAAAAGACTGATGTCCAGAATATAGAGAGAAGTCTCAAGACTCAATAATAATGAAAGAAATTCAGTTTAAAATTGGAAAGAGATATAATGGTAATTGGGCAGAACTCAACTGAAATTTACTTCTCTTCTTCTGATAGAAGAATTTTAATGTAAATAACAATTTACATTAAAGAAACAAACCAAAAAAAAAAAAAGGAAGAAAAAAGACCCGCATGTGCTTAGAGATACAGAGAGCTGGAAATGTCACAGCTCCCATCTTACAGAAACACTCAAAAAGCAGAACAGGGGGCTTGGATGGTTCGTTCTGACTCTGGATTTTGGCTCAGGTCATGATCTCACAGTTGGTGAGGTCAAGCTCCACATCGGGCTCTGTGCTGACAGTGCAGAGTCTGCTTGGGATTCTCTCTCTCTCCCTCTTTCTGTCCCTCCATGCCACCCTCAAAATAAATAAATAAACATTAAAAAATCGGGACAAACTGAGATTTAATACTTTGTTTGAATCCATCAGAGAACTGAGGTTGTAGGTAAGTGACTTACACAAAAACTGGAGGCAGACAGGCACTTTCAGAGAGACATAGGATGTGAGCATTTCTCACTTTGGATAGATGTTGTCAAACATATTTACTTAGAAAATATCAGACAGTATAGACTAGTGGGGGGGGGTGTGAACCCTTGGGACCATAAACAGGGGGTTTTCCATCACCTTTTAAGCTTCTTCTAGAGGAATCCCATAAAATTCTTGCAGGGAAGACCAGGGACAATCCAGACAAAGCTCCCCCTTTGGTGTTGCAGGAGGAAAACAGCAACTACCACTGAAATCCACCCAGACCCCATCCACCCCGTTACCCCTGAAGACAAGAGGTGACTTCATCTGCAGGGGAGGTGCCGGTGGAATCTGCTGCGGTTGAGAGAAGGCAAAGGAGGCAACCACCAAAACTTTTTCCAGAACATCTCCCCTATGTCCCAAGGTACCAAGAGGTCATCTGCAGAAGGATAGGCATCAAACCCACGACCTGAAGTAGGTGGGTACTTCCTGCCCTGGGAGGAGAGGAACAAGGATTGAAAATGTTCCATCTCTGAAGAAGAGGCAGGAATACTTGTGAAGACTGTGACATTAAGACCCAGTTTCATTGTATCTGCTTCAAAATGAGACTTACTAAAAATACCAGAGAATGTCTCCCTTTGTGACCTTTCACCTCCAAGGTAGCAAACTTTGAGTGAAAGTAACAGTAGAAAAGAGCTAAGAGAACTTTGAGAGACAGAATTTCTCTGGGGATCAGAACAAAGGGAAGACTCAAAGACAAGTGAAGAGACAAAGTACAATTAGAGAATTTTTAAGTGTCTGGACTCTGACAATAACACATTTCAACCCGATAACTTAGCAACAACCAGCTCCAAATCCAGTCTACCTCCTGAATAGTTAACAGAAAGCCCCACACTAAAAGCCAAAGTGGAAAGGTGTGCTCATTTTCAAGCACAAAATATATTTACCTCCGTATCTATTCTACCACACAACGTGGCCAGCTTCCAGCCAAACACTCAGACTCTTGACTCAGCAAGTCAAGAAGAAACACAGTGTGAGGACACAGACCAGTCACCAGAACCAGACTGAGACATGACAGAGTTGTTGGAACCATCAGGGAACTTAAAATAATTTTGATGAACACTTTAAAGGATCTAATCTAATAGGAAAAGTAAACAAGATGCAAGATCAGGCAAATCATTTCATTAGAGAGATGGAAAGAATCAAAGGAAATGCAAGAAATAAAAAACATCGTAACAGACATGAAGAATGCCCTGAAAGGCTCATCAGTGGATTTAAGAGATATAAGGCAAGAATTAGTTAACATGAAGATAGGCCATTAGAAATCACCCAAACTGCAATGGAAGGATGAGAGAGAGAGAGAGAGAAGGAGAGAGAGAGAGAGAGAGAGAGAGAGAGAGAGAGAATATGACAGAGGCAGAGAAAGAAAGCAGATAATTCATAAGTCATAGAAGAAGAGAACTGTAAGAATTACCCCCCACCTCCCACTCTCTAATTTGAACTGGTGAAGGACGATAGTCCTTTAACAAGAAAATGGCTTCTTTATACTAATATCATTGGATGGTAACAAATGCACAGTAATGAGAAAAATCTGCTGATAAAACAGGTTAGTAGTCCTATTTTGCAGGATGATTTGGGGTAAACGCTGTGGGTCCCTTTCTCTGCCATCTATGGTTCCTCGCTGTGTGCTCAGAGCGCCCCTTCCTCTTATCACATCAGCCCTCACATGTGCTCTGTGATCAGCCCAGTATTCAACCACTTCTCCTGACACCATCCTCAAGTGGAGACATTTTTATAACACAACTCATACCATCTATTACCAAGAAAAAAGGAAACACAACATTTTTGAATGCCAAATAAAAATGGGTCTTAAGGAAGAATGTATAATAATAATACACTGGTACCAACAAAAGCCAGACCAACCTCTAAAATGCATTGTGTATTTCCTCAAGTGAAAATGTGGTCCACGAACAAGGTGTAGTGAGGGAAAATATGAAGCCAGAAAACGACAGAGGGATTTGCCAAGCGAGCCTGAGGATACACTGAGTTAATGAGGCAGGTGCTGGGCTGTATGACTGCACCTGCTGGGATCCACTGTATGGAAATGTGCCACTGACGCTGAACAGAAGCCCTCCCACTACACCACACCCCCAAAAACATATACCCACGCCTTTCTGCCTCTCAGAGGGACCTGGCTACCATCTATACAAGACTTTTCTCCTGCATCTGTGTCCTCAGCAAGGTTTTACGTTAGAGCCTAAGAACTCAATCTGTGATGATCTTTCAGTTAGGTCACTTTATCATCTATTTACTCTCTGGGGCCCAGGCTGGCTTTTGTTCGTGTCCTGATCTTCCACTTCTCTTTTGATGAGAAGCTTTCTGGGAAGGGAGCCATATCAATGTGCAAAATGGTTTGCTGACTTTGAATGGATGGATGGATGGATGGATGGATGGATGGATGAATGATGGAAACCACAAGACCTTTGGAGTGATGCAAACCTGGGTTTGAATTCCTGCTCAGCCACTTAACTGACAGCACGATCCAGGAACGTTACTAAATCTTTCTCATAGGGTTGCTGGGGACCGAAGGAGGTTCCACACAGGACAGTTAGAGCACAAAGTCAACACATCACAGTGTCCTTTCCCATTACAACTGAACTGCTTCCCTGAGCCATCTCAGCTAACACAGGAGCTCAGGGACTCATTAAAAGTCACATCTGACATTGGCCTTCAAACAACAGTAAAGTTTTCTTTATTTTGAAAAGCTAAGAATTTTGAATAGGATAAGAGTTGAGGGTCATAAACCAAAGGATATTTTTCTTCCAAGATTTTTCTTCATTCACAGCAGAGGACAGTAATGTCATAACACCTAAAGCAGTAACTATAATAATATTTCAATTTCACCAAGCTTTGGGAACTTTCTATAAACTAATGACCTATAAAATGTAGATACTTCTGCATAATATTTTGGGGTTATTATCTCATTTCTTATTACATAGTAGTAAGAGTTTTCTTCCAATTCTCATGATAGCTATATAGCTCCCACACTCACAAAATTTGGTGAAAAATCTGTAACTCAGAGATGAAAAAGAGCTTAAGGGTACATGTGTTTGAAGCAAAACCTAAAGGAAAAATGTGAAGGTATTTACCCCAAAGGGAAGATAATATTGAATTATTATTACACAGATGTCTTGGTGAGGTCTTCTGGGATCTCATATTTCTTTATACAGGAACATAATAAAATAACACTGACATAGGTCTTACTGAGGAAGTATGCCATTGGTTCTAAAGTAAATCTTCCTCTCCTTCCTTGCCTCTGAAAAATGAGGGCTGCCACTGATTCCCTAGTCCTGATTCATGCCCCCCACTTAGAGTCCATTCTGACTAGTTACTGGCAATGCCAACCCCATGGATTTGTGTGTCTTTGGCTTGGGCTTGTAGGTTGACTGTCTTTTCACTGTTTTTATGTCCACTTTCAACTTGTTCAAGTGCTTCTGATTTCACTCCCATGCTTTCCAAATGGAGACACCACAATAAGCATCCCTCAGGATCGACTCTCCTTTACCTAACAGAAAGAACAGTTTATATACATTGTAAGCAGTTTGGGTTACTCTCTCGAAGACCATCGTCCACCAGTAACAACCAAAAGAAGCAGAGGCTCTGAAACGAATCCTGTATGGCTCAACCAATATTACCATTTCTGGCTTGTACACAGATGGGAAAGACAACAGAGTCTTTTACCTGATAATCAGTAAGGTCCTCCAGTCTGATGAAGATACCTGCTAGTGTACCTGCTGGGATCTCACAATGTCATAGAGTCAGAAGGACTTGTAAGAAAACCTTCTTTATTACTAACCCTCAACTCCTTTCTCACTTGAGCAACCACAGCAGACCCTTTCCTGCTCTCTTAATCACAGGTTTATGAGCTGTTGGAAGAGGAAGGGCCTGTTGGACACACATAGCCCAATGCCCACACAACAAGCGGAGACATGGGAACCCAGAGATGGCAAATGTCTTGTCCAAAGCTAGTTAACCACAGAGATAGGGCTACATGTGCATTTCCAAAGACCACAGAATAACTTCCAAGAGGCTTCTTTTTTTCAACATATCAGAGAACTGGATTTTGTTTTCAAATTATGGTTTAAATAGGAATCTAGTATTTCATAGAAGACGGACTTCTACAATTTTCTTCTTTTATTCCAGGAAAAAATGTCCTAACAAATTATTTTCTCATTTTTGCACTGTGTGGTAGAGACTCATGTTGTCAAGTGGTAAAAGTAGCTGATTTTAAAATGGAGAACATTGTTCACACTTCTCGAGTATATTTCTGTTGGTATGTTTGTATTTCTGGTTACTGAAGAGTTTCCTCTTTCAGAAACACAATCCCAGATTGCTAACGGAGCAGGCTTGGTGTTTGTGAGAACAGAAGGGTTTTTTGCCTTTGATGAGATCTCTAAGCAGTTTCACACACTCGAACACCTGGAAATCAAAACATCTTAATTCTCTGAACACTTTTGCTGGTAATTTAGATAACTGTTGGTTGCCTAGTTACTTCCAATCTCTCTTTTTTACTGGTGCTTTCATTGTTTCCATTTTCTATCAGCACTTTCAGTAATTACTGGCTCCTTGGAGAACAGACATTTTTGCCAACTAATCTGAGGAAAATTTATAAAATGTCAGACGCCATGAAGCCTATACTCAAGGACTTCCAAGGGAACCCAGAAGATCAAGTTGCCAGGACCAGGTTTCTACTTGCCAGTCATGCCATGAGGCTCAGGACAAGGCTGACATTTTTGTAGAAGTTCTAACCAGTGTGATGAATCAGGCTGGATCATGGTATTTGCAGAAGGAACTAAGGTCATAGTAACTCCCCCGGGTAAGTAACTTTGTTCTGCTTTGATCGTGTGAATAAAAAAACTGATACATGTTTTTTAGAAAAAAACAATTTAGGATCAGAGCAGCTTATGGGCAGCAATTTCGCAGCTACAGACACTCTACATGGAAATAAAACTACTTTGCAAACGTTTATTTACTGCTCTGCTTGCAAGTGGAGCGAACTTCTACTTTTAGAAAAATATACACACAAAAATAGACTCAGTCTTGAAATTAAAATGATTTTTAGGACTGTGTCTATAAACCATTGGTGTGAGTTAATGGTTCAAGCTGCTTTTTTTGTAGATGGTCTCTGAAGAGACAGACACTTTAAGTTCCTTTTAGTATGAATAGTGCTCCGTTCTTAATGACTAGTGCTTCTTTCTCTAATAACCTGCCAAATTCTGTAACTGCTTTTGCTTTCAGCTTTTAGCAGTTGAAAAATAATTTATTCTTACAGTAAATGACTACAAAATGTCAATAATCCCATTAATTCTTATTACTCTAGCTTCTTAGAGGGCAGCCTGAGACTAGTCGAAATTTGTGCTATTGTGAGTCTCGTGATATTGCCTAGCAACAGTCCAGTTTAATGGATTTTGTGAGCTCAATAAAGCATTTCAACTCCAAAGTCCATAGAAAAAGTCCGTCTGCCTGGGTTTACGTTTTCATTTGTTCATTTATTATCTCAGGAAACACTTATTGAACACAGTTTCAGTGTTGGATGCTAGAGATAAAGAGTAAAAAAGACACAGCCCCAACACTCAAAAAGCTTTTGGTCTACAGGACAAGTATTCTAGATCGTGGCTTCTTCAGGCCATAATCCCTTTTCGGCATGTAGCTGTAAGACAGAGAAAGTCTTGGATTCATGAGCTCTCTTTATTAATTTGTATAATACCTATTGCTTATAAAAGCCAGATGTTTTGTTTGGTGGAAAATTTTGATATGATGGCCTGAAACCACCCCCTTGAAGAGAATAATAATATTAGCTAAGTTTCACTGAGGGCCAGATACCATACTGACTAGTTTCAGCGCCTTATCTCATTCATTCCTCAACAGCCCTATACAGAAAATCCTCGTATTCCAAGTTCACAGATGTGGAAAGTGGGGTCTGGAGAAGTTCAGTCATTTGCCTTAACTCACATGGCAAGTTACTATGTCAAAAAAGTGGGATCCAACAGAGACCTGTCCACCCCAGAATGCATGGTGTGGGCCATGATGTGATACTAGAGACATTTAGCCATGTTTTTATATGTCGATATTTACTCATGCGCAGCCTGACCTTTAAAATAGACTCTTTAGGGGTCTTAGGGTGGCTCAGTCCGTTGAGCGTCTGACTTCAGCTCAGGTCATGATCTCGCAGTCTGTGAGTTGGAGACCCGTGTCAGGCTCTGTGCTGACAGCTCAGAGCCTGGGGCCTGCTTCCGATTCTGTGTCTCCCTCGCTCTCTGCCCCACCCCCGCTCATGCTCTGTCTCTCTCTCTCTCTGTCAAAAAATAAATAAACATTAACAAAAAATTTAAAAAAATAAAATAGACTCTTTAGTTGAATGCTTAATTAGTAATAGTTCATAATTTATACTGCTCCTCATACAGAAAACAATGCTTCTGCTTCCAATCATGGCATTAAAATGGCCTCTCCTCCCCCCAAAATATCCAGTAAGTCATGCTGAATACGCATTCATTAGATTTTCAAAATGTGATTCTTAGGGTATTGCTATAAAATGACAAGTCCTTTCCACACCATCGCATTCAGTCTTCTTTCTGCATCGGCATCAAGTGCGCCAGAAACACTGACTTGGGCAGGACAGCTGGAGCAGGTGACCTACAAGCAGGACTTGGCCGCATGACCCACAGCTGCCTTTCTGTTCAGGCCGGGGCAGTGGCAGAAAGACCAGACCAGACAGGATCCTCTGATGAGCAGCTCAGCATTTGATTTGATTTGATTTGATTTGATTTAAAAAAATTTGTAATGTTATTTATTTTTGAGAGAGAGAGAGTAAGCATGAGTAGGGGAGGGGCAGAGATAGGAGGAGACACAGAATCCGAAGCAGGCTCCAGGCTCTGAGCTGTCAGCACAGAGCCCGACGTGGGGCTTGAACCCACAAACTGTGAGATTGCAACCTGAGCTAAAGTCGGACGTTTAACGGACTGGGCCACCCTGGCACCCCACGAGCATCTCAGGATTTTAAATCAATGCCTGGAAACTGTTGGGGTAATTTCATGTTCAAACAGGCAGTCTTTCAGTAATGAATAGATTAAGAGATTATTATTAATATTTCAGACTGTAACTACTCATCTGGTCTACCATCAGTGGGGCTTGGATTCTGGAAAGAATTTACCTACAGTCAAACAAGATAGCGACCCCTCAATACCTAGAAATAAGAAAAAAACATGTAAAAATATTGAAGATTCATTTATTAAATACTTTTTTGTTCCTCTTCAAAAACAAAATAAATAATAACTGCAAACTATACTCTAATAAAAGAAGCGATATTGCACGACAAAGTCTTTTAAGGGAAGAGATTTCTAAGGGTCAGGAAAATGTCGAGAGAAGGTAAAACCATATTCTCCAATGCGTGTGAGCGAGATGGAAAGACACAACCCAGCTGCCCAGGCAGAGAGAGGTCAGTTCCCCCATTCTTGACTAAGTTCATCTCTGATGTGATGTTGCTTGAGGTTCATCTTTGTGTAATGTTAGCAGGACCTACTTTTTATATGTTTATATAAATATTGAAAAAATGTGGGCAAAATTTTAAAAGGTGGCACAAAGGGAGATTTCTGTACAAGCTTTTCAGACAGTGGGAGTGGTATGATGGGTATCGCTGGTATAGCTGGGGCAACAAAGTGTTCGGTCCGGGCACACTGCTCAGGGTCACAGGTAAATATTCTTTCATTCTTCTGTATAACGTAGGGAGGGGAGGCAGGGGATGCAGGGGCGGAAGGCTAGGTGCTGGTGCCGGCTCAGAGTTCTAGGATTCAGTCCCAGTTTGGTCGCAAATGGCAGCAGGATCCTTGGAGAGGTAGGTGACTGTGTCCCAGTCCTTGGGGGTAGTTGCCACCTGAGCTCCCGTGAAGGACATTGACAAGGGGCTAACTTGCGACAGCAACTGGGGGTTTCTAAGGGATGGAGATCTTAGGGCCATTTGGGTTTTCTGTGTTGAAAGTTTTGTAAAGAAGTTTATCTTATTCATTTAAATCCAAAAATAACTAATGGAAAAGAATGAACACGGAGTGCCTGGGTGGCTCAGTCGGTTAAGTGTCCGACTTCCACTCAGGTCATGATTTCACAGTTCGTGGGTTCAAGCCCCCCATCGGGCTCTGTGCTGACAGCTTGGGGCCTGGAGCCTGCTTCAGATTCTGTGTCTCCCTCTCTCTCTGTGTCCCTCCCACACCTGTGCTCTGGCTCTGTCTCTCAAAAATAAATAAATGGTACAAAAAAGGATGAAAAAAATTGCTAAACTTGTGTTTTGTCAAAGGATAATTAATATCAAATATCGAAACATTTACCTGTGTAAACATATTCAAAAATGTGATAAGCTAGGCTTTTTCCCCTAAATGCAGTATTAAATTTGTTCATTCTTCATTAGCCTTAGAAATGAAATTTTGCCTGAGGGGGGAGAATTTCTCACAGGGATGGCTAGCGTACTAGGTGAGTCAAATAAAAATTTTTAAGAATTTTCTCAAAGGTGGTAAAACATTGAAAAAAATGAAAGATGATATATCGTGTTTTCCTTAATGGCTGTGATCATAGGCACAAATGAACTCATAAGCTGAAAAGCAAGCTTCTGGTCCTTTTTCCAATTGACTACGTAATCAATGTAAATTCTTACAATCTAATTAAATAATGGTGACTTAGATATAATTCATGGAGTCCTGAAAGATGTCTTTTAGGAGAATGTGGTACACAAAATATAGACTGTGGATCTGGATCTATCACTTTCTGGATAACCATCCTTTAGTGATTAAATTTTGATTCAGTCATTATTGCTTTCTTAAAATTATAAAAATAATAAATGCTTATCATAGAAAAAATTGGAAAATAGAAAAATAGAGAAAAAAATTAAAAATTTTCAGTGACACTTATTGCTGTTAATATTTGCCATCTTTCCTTCCATTCATTCTATCAATGTAACAACCATCTCAAGAGGATGTTACAAAGACTAAATGAAATTAAATATGGAAATAGCTACTATAAAAATTAGGTTGTCAGAGATAAAGAATGACAATTTCAAGAATTCAAATTACCACCCACTGGAGTTTTTTAATGAAATCAGGAGTACAGAAAAACATGTTAATTACCATCTAGTCTACATGTCATTTTAGAACAAATGGTCGAATTTATGAAATACTTCCAACTCCTAAGACTCATTGTCACCTGCTTGTAAAAATGATGAGACTGTAATAAGCCTCACTTTAAAGACTGCTAGCCTGAATAAAAGGTGATCTCTAATTTTTCAGTGGAAATATCCAGACATAGAGAAATAGGGAGGAAGTTTCAGAACTTAAATATATAAACTTACAGTGATATAGATAAAAAGTCAAGTATTCATTTGTATATTTAATATCTTAATTGAATTATACCTACAAAGTTAAAAATGATATCAGTACAGCATCACTTCAGAAATATTGCTTTTTCTGCCCTCACATTTCATTACCAATTTTGTTCAGACTTTTCATATGCATCTAAAACATCCACTTTAGAGCAAATTCCTGAGTTGTCTCCGGGTCCGAGTTTCTGTTTGGGCATCCCGTTATGATGCTGTCACTGGATCTTTTATCTGAAGAGAAAATTACTCACTTACAAAATTTTAAAAAAAACATTTTTTTCATTCACTTCACTATTCTATACTTGTGCGATGTAAGCGTAAAGTGTAGTGCTTTTCGTCCCAAGTAATATTTGCCAAATCCATGTTACCAGCGCTACCTCTGAAACTAGCATTGGGTTTATTTCGGGTTGATATCTTGTCCAAGCAGTATTGTTTGATCAAAGCAGAGCAGTAGAAGAGCTTCATCTACTGAGGACGTTGCCCAAGGACATAAGGCAACCTGAGGGATTGTGTTGGGAAGTAAACCTCACCTTAGGCTCTGGCATTTTAATGCGTTTGAATGGTGCATGTTTAGCATCTGTGTGGCAGAGTGGGATTTGCAAACATCTTCTCTGATGTTTCAAGTCATCTTCAGTTAGACTTGAAAAACTATCAACCTCGGGGCGTGTGGGTGGCTCAGCAGGTTGGCCATCTGACTCTTGGTTTCAGCTCAGGTCACAATCTCATGGTTTGTGGGCTCAAGCCCCGCATTGGGCTCTGTGCTGACAGCTCAGAGCCTGGAGCCTGCTTCGGATTCTGTGTCTCCCTCTCTCTCTGCCCCTCCCATGCTCATGCTCTGTCTCTCTCTGTCTCTCAATAATAAACGTTAAAAAGAAATTTTTAAAATAAAAATTAAAAAAAAGGAAAAGAGACAAGAGTTAGAAACAGTATGTTACCATCCAGAAACTTCTCAAGTTCATCATTTGATTTTAAAGTTGTATACTATCAGGAATCAGAAGTATTCCTATTTAAAAAAAAACACAAATTTTCTAAGATGAAAATTAGATTCCTTAATATATTGACTACAGGCTAAAATTATGTAAATGTCATGTACAACTGAAAAATTAATCTTGTGTATCTAGCTTGTTTTTTAAATTAAAAGCAGAGTATATGGCTGGAGAAATATACAGTATCTTATTGATATAATGAATAAAAAACTATTTGTACTACAAGCAAGATGTATAAACTTAAAATAAGCACATTATGCCCTAATTCTACCTGCAGCATGAATAAAAACTCATCCTTTGCTTACTGACTTAGTATAAAAATCAGGAGCTTTGTTACACATGTAGAAATTTTCAAAAAATTTTTTTCCTAAAAAAAAAAACAAAATTGAGTATTAACAGTACCCCCCAAAAAATAATTTTTTTACTTGTACTTCTCAAATGAGAAATCTGACTTCTTTTTTCTTAAGAAATTGTCCATTGGACTGTTAAACTAACTCCAAACTAGCCCAAAGAGAATATCAGTAAAGCACTTGCATTTCAGTTGGAAATCAATTTTGAAAGGATTCTAACATTTATCATTTCAATCATTAACAGTAAATGTGTGATCAACTAACATACCAACATATGCCCCTGAAAACTATGATGTTTTGTTATGTATTCTGCCATTATGTCTACAGGAAACTCTGGAACCCTAACTGTTAACACTACACTACTTACATAAAACTTTATTAAGCAGCTGACATCACCGATTATTGTGGCATTGTAAACAGTTCCGCAGCTTTCTAGGAAGATTATGCTTTGAGTGGAGACTCTGAGAGTCAAAATACGAAGTCTTCCTAGTCACACTTGAACTTCAAATGAAATTCCAATAGAAAATGTGCTTTTAGTGACCATTTTCCACAGCAAAACCAAATTCTGGTAAGTGTGTTATTCCATGAAGCTAATATAAAGGCATTTCTGAAAATAATCAGAGTTTTTTAATAGCAGTTTTGTATATGTTGCCACGTTGCTTCTAAATTCAAGGCATTGTAAGTAATTTGGAGGTGCAGCTTTAAACATTGTCCTACTCAAAAAACTGCGTGATTCAGGCGGGATAGTGAGTTGTTCTATAAAATCAGAAGTCAAGGAGGAGGATTCCACTACTTTAGAAGTGGGCATGGGATCCATATTTGAAGCTAAGAGTTCAACTTGATAGATTGTCAAGTATGTGTGGAAGTAGATTCCCATTCAAAAAGTGACTATGTATACGGTTTTAAAAAATCTCATGTTTATCCACACTCTACCACTTACTTATTAGCTGTGACTTTGGGAAAGTTACATGACCTCTTGTACCTGTTTTCCCATGGAAACTAAGAAAGTGAGCAACTCATAACCACTGTGGATGAAAGACCATGGTAAGCAGGAATACTATGGCAACTTTCTTTCATTTCACTCTGTGCTAGGTGGTTCCAAACCACACAATGTTTGTGTTTCTCTAATAATGTTTTTAACTGTTATTCCATTTCCCCCCACAGATAGAAGCCTTGATGCAGACACTTCCCCCAAGCCCACACTCTTTCTTCCTTCGATGGCTGAAATAAAATTCGATAGGACTGGAACGTATCTTTGCCTTCTTGAGAATTTCTTCCCTGATGTTGTCAAGATAGACTGGAAAGAAAAGAACAGCAAAAGAATTCTGATATCCCAGCAGGGAAACACCATGAAGACAAAGGACACATACATGAAATACACCTGGTTGACGCGCACTAAACAGTCAATAAATAAAGAACACAAATGTATCTTCACACATGAGACTAATAAAGGAGGGGTTGATCATGAGATTGCTTTTCACTCAATGAAGAAAGGTATGTGCATATCTAATCTAATCTAAGTATAATATAATGTAGTATAGTATAATATAATATAATATAATATAATATAATATATAACCTTCCAGTAGCCTACCTTTTCTGTCAAATATTAATGAAAAGAAACAAATATAAATCTTTCTTAAATGTTGTTACCTAATGGTAGCATAAATGTCCTGCTATTTCTCCATAGAACTAAAATACTATGGGTTTTGGAACATACAAAGAAAAAGAAAAAAATTCCTTTAGCCTTTTCACCTCAGTTTCATCAACCAAAATATTAAGGTTACAGTGATGTTTTTAGCATCATTGTTTGGGTTAAACGAAACAGTACATGTAAAGGCACCTAGCAACCTCACACACAATAAATGTTCAAGAGAGTCCATTTCTAAGGATCTTACTTGATCAGAAAATAAGAACAATTACACATCGTTCAAGAATGTTCTACCCAGCCAAGTCCCTCTCATTTCAATCTTGCTGTGCTCAAAGTATGACCCATAAACAACGAGCTGTATGTGACAAAATGCTGTTCATTTGAAGAGCCAGAGCGCAGCTCAACAAAAAAAAAAAAGTATAATTTGGTTGCTGAGGTCTTAGTATGGTCTTGGGTTTTTTAGATTTGAATTTTATGTACTGCTGTAAGGTGAAATTTGGTAAGTAGAGAGGAATGAGGTTATGTGTACAAACATTCTTCCATTCTACACAATGGATGTATTTCTACCTCTGGGAAATGCTGCCCAGCAAACACTGCAGAACGAGTGTGTGCCAGGCCTCGAAAGGATGCAGGATGGACCACTGTCCCCAGGAGGATCACTACTGTAGAGTGAATACACGTTTCCTAATCACTCACGGTCACTTGTGATTCAGCCATGGTGTCCCGTAGGATCACCATTGGTACAAATGATCATTTTTAGATAGCGTGGGCACCCGGCTGTGATCCAATAACCTCTAGACTCAGAAGTCAAGTCCTGAGCCTTGACATAAGAGACCACGGCCCCAGAGGGCCCACTGGACAGGACTAGTTTGTACTTTTCTTTGTGGTTAACAAGCCCTTTGGAAGCAGGGGGAACACGCACGTAACTAAATGTGCAAAGACCTTTGCTGTGTACCGCTTGAAATTGTTGAAATGAATCTTTATCTTCTTGGATCCTTAGTGTTTCCAATGATCAAATTAGGGTTGAACATTTATCTCTGCTTTCTCCCTGGCTGTGATGAAGAAGAAATACAATCATGTCAGTGAAAATGCTTGCTTTTGAAAATATAACATGAATGCATTTATTCATGTGCTTCTTGTTTTTATGTGCATCCTCTCCTAAAACTAACTGAAGTAAGAGTGCAAACACCCCTAATTTTTTAAAATTTCTACAGCTAAGAAACAGAGAGGAGGCAAATGAGCAAAGCACAAGTTTAATATAGCCCTTGGGCTAATGTCCTTTAGGTATTGATTTTTATAGTGATCAAAGTAAAAACACAGTAAGTTTCATGGTGATGATTACTGAAAAGAGGGAAGTTCTAATTTATTATGTGTTTTCCCTGAGAATTAATTTCTGAAAGGAATGTCTCCCAAGGTCTTCTCATAGCAACAAAGCTAACAAAGGCATTTCTGATACCATTCTACAACAAATTTCTATTGCTATAGGTTTGCTGCTTGTTATTTTTATTTTTGATGAAAGCTAAAAATATAGGACAAAAAATCAATGCTTTTGAAGAGATAAAACTAATCTGGTCCAAGTTTTCAATCAACTTGCATGGAGAAAGAGAACCTAGGGTACATACACAGATTTTAATTTGAAAAATTGCTACCTTACTGCTTTTACCTCAATCAGTGCATGGTGATAAGAGATTTTCATTTCTCTTTTAATGAGTAAAGGCACCATATAAAATAGAAAGGGACTTTTAAGACACTTTAAAATTAGCTCTTAAGGAGGGGTGCCTGGGTGGCTCACTCGGTTGAGCACCCAACTTTGGCTCAGGTCATGATCTTGCAGTTTGTGAGTTCGAGCCCCATGTAGGGCTCTGTCCTGACAGCTCAGAGCCTGGACCCTGCTTCAGATTATGTGTCCCCCTCTATCTCTGCCCCACCCCTGCTTGTGCTCTGTCTCTGTCTTTCAAAAATGAATAAACATTGAAAAAAAATTTTTTAATTAGTTCTTAAGGATATTTTAACATCTAAATATGATTACACATTTTTATTTTGGGGATTTATCCCAAAGACTGCACCTCAAACCCATTTTTCAAGCACACCCCAAAACAGGATTCTGTGGAGTGTGTAAAATTGCATCCCAGAACCATGTGTGTATGGACAAGGACACATCGAGTGGAAAAAGGAAAAACAAAAACAACCTTGTAACTCTCTCTTCCTGCATCGCATGGTCAATGACCTTTTTAAATTTTTTTAAATGTTTATTTATTTTTGAGAGACAGAGAGACACAGAGTGTGAGTGGGGGAGTGCAGAGAGACAGGGAAACACAGAATCTGAAGCAGGCTCCAGGCTCTGAGCGGTCAGCACAGAGCCCGATTCAGTGATCTTTTTAAAGGAATTTTGTCTTATTATGTATGTTGGGCTTTTTTTTTTAAACATTGTAGAGAAATACAACCCTCACCTCAGATTTATATATTCAGAAAACTATAATTATTACTCAGTGTATCTTTCTGTCCCCGGAAAGAATGCACTGAAATGCTGAGCTTCTGTTATAAAAAGGGTCACTTGCAAGAACGATTAAGGTACTAGAAGAGATGATGTCTGAGAGTCCACAGTGCTGGAGGTATGTTCGATTTCTGTGGATTGTGTCCCAAGGTACTTCCCACTTGCTCTAGCTCATCTAAGCTCCCATAATTGTCATGTGAGTGCTGGCTCAGCCAATTTCTGGTATGAGTCTGGGCAAGTGAGACTCTCTAAACCGTATTTCCTTGTGTGTAACATGGAGCCCTCCAGATTCAACTCACATCAGTGTGACTGAGGGATCAGGTGAAACAATGCAAGTGAATCTTTCACACAGTGCCTGGCACGGTCAGGTCATAATCACTCGATAGGTATTGGCTTTCATTAGCATTGCTCTCACGTCTTTAAACAGCTCCACTCCAGAAAATCATGCGCAGGAGTTGGGGTTACTGGGGAGTGCAGGGTTTGAAAGGTAGGGCTGCTTTTCTTTGCTTCTACGGGAGAATTATGTAAACCAAATTTCTCCCAACGTGTAAGATTCTGCTGTGGATTCCAGGGTTGGAAGAATTATTTTGGTAGTATCCCTTCATGTCAGCAGTGGGTGCTGAGGACTGTATAGCAATCACTTTTTCTATTTCTTTATTATTTTAATTCAACAAGTATTTACAGAACACTTACTTTGAGGCAGACACTGTGCTAGGAGCTATGAGCACAGGAAGAAAACAAGATAGTCTCAGACATTACCCGCTAGTTGTGAGAAAAAAAGAAAAAAAAATGCATCATTCATGAACTTCAACGTCTTCATGTGCAGAAACACAGTCTATGAATTGATCTACTGAATTATATAAAATCAGGTCAACCATTTCTGGAATTGTGGGGCTCATATTTGTAATGGCTCTATCTGGATTGACAGATTCTGCCTTCTTCCCTCCCTCTTTCCCCTCCTCATTCCTTCCTATCTTCCTTCCTTCCTCTTTCTCTCTTCTTTCCCTTCCCTCCTTCCTCTCTCTCCCTTTCTCTCTCTCTCTTTCTTCCTTCCTTCCCCTCTCTCCCTTTCTTTCATTTCTGCCTCTCTCTTTTCCTTCCTCCCTCCTTCTCTCCTTCCTTCATTCTTTTTTTTCTTTCTTTTCTTTTCTTCTTTTCAGCCCCAACACAGACACACATCAAATAATGAATATGAACAATTGAATAATACTTGTTCTTATATCTTGTAGAGCTCGCTGTCATTGATTCTATAGAAGCTTCTCTGAAAGATGAAAATGGTAAGGCTTTGTATGTTTGCCTTTATGATATGTTATAGCATTTTTCCTCCTGATCTGCTTTACTTTTGAACTTCCCTGGCTTCAGATAGAAGCCTCATAATGGCAGGATCTTGCAAAATAGACTGAGTGATACTTTAAGTCAGTCCTTCATTTCCCAGGGATCAACTTCACACAATAAATGCTGGTTTGGGAATGAGAGGACTTTATAGTCTTAGGGGTGCAGCGAGGGGCTCTGAAGTCTTTCCCCAATGGACTTTATTCGCTTCTGTGGTCTTTATTTTTACTGAGGAAAACACAGTATCAAGTTGCTCCTACATTTTTTTAAGTCTGTGTTCTTGCTCATATTTAGTAACACGAACCAACACTGAGAGGTTCTTGTACAGAAGGCGTTGTGTTACTGTGAGTGCATTTTGTTTAATTCTCTTAATACTCACTCTGAAGGATTTTATTCCCATTTTACACAAGAGGGCAGTGATCAAAAATTAATTAAATGCCTTGCACCATGCCACACAGTGAGATCTGAGGCTTCAACACAGAGGGTTTAAGAGTTCATATACTTAGGGCATCTGCGTGGCTCAGTTGGTTAAGTGTCTGACTTAGGCTCAGGTCATGATCTCTTGGTTCACGAGTTTGAGCCCCTCATCAGGCTCACTACTGTCAGCGTGGAGTCCACTTCAGATCCTCTGTCCCCCTCTCTCTCTGCCCGTTCCTCACTCATGCGCTCGCTCTCTTTCTCTCAAAAAACAAGTGGGGGAGAAAAGAGTTCATATACTTACTCAGTTTTCTATTCTTCCTCTAAGATGTCATCATAGTGCAAGAAACTCCAAAGCCAAGGCCCTGAGACAGGTGCACACATGGGGCGTGGGTGTGGGTGCAGGGCTTCAAGTGCCACAAACTGGACTTTTAACCTCAGCCTTTTAATTATTAGTTGCATGAATATGGGTACATTACTTACATTATCTGAGTCAACCAGGAATAACATGAATAACACCTCCCTCAGTTGTTGAAGACGTAAGGTCACATATGTGGAATGCCTAGCATAGGGTATCTCATTTAGCTGACACATTAGAAGTACTAGTTTCTGGGGCGCCTGGGTGGCGCAGTCGGTTGAGTGTCCGACTTCAACCAGGTCACGATCTCGCGGTCCGTGAGTTCGAGCCCCGCGTCGGGCTCTGGGCTGATGGCTCAGAGCCTGGAGCCTGTTTCGGATTCTGTGTCTCCCTCTCTCTCTGCCCCTCCCCCGTTCATGCTCTGTCTCTCTCTGTCCCAAAAATAAATAAACGTTGAAAAAAAAAAAAAAGAAGTACTAGTTTCTGTCCCTTTCTCCCCACATCTGTGCAAGAAAGTGACGAGGAGCATTGGTTCCACCCCTGTTGATCTGCCCTCCATATCCAATACCAAGGACCTTAGCTAACATATTACCTGACCAAAGGCAAGAAGTTATGAGTACCTCACCTCTCAATGTCCCTTTTCATACCAAGTACTAATAATTCTGGAGTTCTGATTCTCTGGAGATAAAGCCTGTACAAGAAGTTTCCACAGGAAGAGACCCTGCCTTCTGGTTCATTGAGTAGTCAGTTGGTCCCACAACCATTGTCATCAATTATTTCTTGACATCATATATTTCCGGGGTAATTTCAAAGGATAGTAAAGGCAATCATTCTATAACATCATAGCTCTAATGAGGAATATTCAGGAAAAATAAGGGAGTTAGTTATGACCTCCTAACATTGGAGAGAATTTGGATTAACTACTTCCTTCCACTTTATTTTCTTTTGTTATTTTTTTAGGTTTTTATTTAAATTCCAGTTAGTTGACTTAGCGTGTAATATTAGTTTCAGGTATACAATATAGTGAATGATTCAACACTTCCATTCATCACCTAGTGCTCTCCACAACTAATGCCTTCTTGTAAAACCTCCCACCCACCCTACTGTGAACACCACCAAATTTCCACAGAGTATGGAAATTCCTACACTTGGTAGGAATCTCATTAATGCACAATATGTAATGGGTAAGATGCTGCTAAATCAGTAATTCATCATTATATTTTTGCTTAACTCTTTGTTGCTGGGGGTACTTATTGCATGTGGAGGTGCAGAATTAGAGTTGGTAAGAATGTATTCTTGAACATTGTGTTGCGGGGATTAAGATCTGGCTTGTGATACTTACTAGTTGTATGACACCCGGCAAATTCCTTCTCTGTCCTTAATTTATTTGTCAAATGGGAATGAAAATAATAATCTCGTAGGTCACTGAAAAATTAAGTAAGATTAAAGGTTTGCCCACAAAACTCTCAAAATTAAATATTTGGCATTTAGTTAGTGGTTAAATCATATTAGCTTAATAGCTAACAATATGTTGCTTACAGACATGCTGGGGGGTGAAGAAATGGTAAAAGCTACTTATCACGAATGCTTTCTTCAGGATGACTCATTCATCTAAAACATAACCTTGCTTTTTAAGACTTGGGAATGTACTAAGTGAATTTCACAGAAGTTGTTGATTCACTTGACCCGCAAGCTGGATTCTGGGTTGTCTTGGTGGTGGTGGTAGGGGTGACAGTGGTATAGACGTTTACTGTTGGGTTGGGTTGGTGCAGGAAAGTCACTTCCACCCAGGTCATCAGAATTGCATAATACAACCTACCTCCCATTAATAAGTCCTAGCCTTTCAAAACAACAGGTGAAACTAACCGATGGCTTCTTTTAGACCCCCTACAGCTGCAGTGTGCGAACACCTCTGCCTACTACACCTACGTCATCCTCCTCGTCAAGAGCATGGTCTACACCATCATCATCGCCTACTGTCTGCTTGGGAGACCAGCACTCTGCCGCAATGAGAAGAGTTGTAACACATGGTGGCCCAAGGCTCCACTTTTCTTTACTGGCTATTGTCGCTAAAGGTGTCTGCTGAGGCTCTAGCGGGGCTTTCTTTCTGGGTGTGGGTTATTGCAGTTCACATGTGTCTTTTTTCTATGTGTCATCACTGCAGAATGGGTTTACAAACTGCTGGGCAAACAGGAAATGTCACTCTGCACCAAGAACAGACTCTGCCATGAGTCAGGGGCGGGGCCGGGGGGCACTCACGGGGGCTTCAGTACCACTCTCTCCTTCACGCCCACCAGCCCGTCAGCCACCCAGCACCCTCGCCTCTGAGTACAGCTGGCATGCAGCTTCCATAGTGGCCCCTGGGGCTCTGTATGCAGATAACTGCCTGGAGGCCTTTTATTTTACATACATGGAAGCTGCCATCTTTGCTACCTGAGTTTTGTTCTGTTGTTCGTAACAGGCATAATAAAAATAATCAAAAGTGTACTTTTATCTCTGTGTTCTTTCATTTGGTGAAATCTGAGAGGCTAAGGTAAGGAACAGCATGACAACTGAGCCTTCGAATTCAGCATTGGTTGTAATCATGGCCAATTCCACATTTCTAACTCTTTCCCTGAGAGAGTCCTTGTGATGCCTTCTTTGGGGCACTGTCCCCAGGGGAGCCACAGCCAGTGAAGGTGCCCAAGTTATTACTCCTTCAAAAGGCAGCTGAATTAGACTCATTTGGTTTAAGACACTCCAGTGGCAAAGGCTATAACATGTTGCATGCCTGGCTGGTGTGTCAGACCTGGACCAGTGTCTCACGTGCACCATGTTTCCCGATGTCACAAGAACCCCATGAGAGCTGCACTAACACGGGAAGGGAGGGTGCTGGAGGGGTTAAGTGCTTGGACTCTGGACCCCAAGTGCCTGGGTTTAAATCTTGGGTCTATAGCTATTTGAACTCTCTGTGGCATAATTTTCCCATTTATAAAACGGACTTACAGCGACACATCTCCTGGAGTTTTGTGAATGTGATGAGTTTTTATGCTGAATACATGCAAGTCCTCAATAGCATTTGTATCTACTGTTGGCAGATATACTTTAGAAGTAATAGAGAACACACACACACACACACACACACACACACACTGAACACACTAAGATTTACGTGCAATGCTGTAGCACCATTCACAACAGTCACAAATGAACTCAAACGCCCAATAAGAAACCAGAAATAAACTAAATGATGTCACATGACGGACTAACATGCATCTACAAAAAAATGCAGATTGTTAAAGATACGGAAAATTAATCAGGAAGTGTTGTTGAAGAAATATACATGGCAGGACCATAATAAAATTGGTAGATTATACCTTCATATGATTTCAAATTCAAAACACTCTAAAAATTGAACTAAGAAATCTTGTTTCAACCACTGTCTCTACCTCCCAAACATTTGCAGGTCACATTTTTCTTTCTTGTGCATCTTTCGAGTTATTTCTGCAAATATGAGTTTACATATAAACATAAATACAAACATGTCTCATTTTCTTCCAACACACAGGTAGTATACAACATACATTATTCTGCTTTTCTCACTTATATATTCTTCAGCTCTTTTTATGTCCATATATAAGGACACGTAGCTGAACAGTATTTTACTGGTGAACGTACATTTTGTAAGATCAGTTCCTTGTGATAGACGAATGGATTCCTTCCAATCTTTTACTATTATAAAATATGCTGAAATTATAATTTGTTTTATAATATTGGACATGTGTACTTGTAATTTTGAAGGT
The DNA here is from genome assembly GCF_014898765.1 of Herpailurus yagouaroundi. Lineage (NCBI taxonomy): Eukaryota > Metazoa > Chordata > Mammalia > Carnivora > Felidae > Herpailurus > Herpailurus yagouaroundi. The sequence continues at coordinate 85,293,608 of NW_024412391.1, read as the reverse complement.
ATTGCCAACTTACCCCGACAGAGGTAACGCCATTGTGCCCTTCCCACCACAGTGTAGGTCAGTGTCAGGACTGTGCTTGTCAAACATCAGGATTTTGGTAACCTGACAGGTGAAAAGTAGTATTCCACCGTGGTTTTGTTTTTTCTGATGACGATAACCATATTTTCATAGATTGAGTCCATTTATGTTTCTTTTTTTGTACAATATTTGTCCAGTCCTTTGACCATAATTTCTGAGGAATGATACTATTAAGTATGACACTCATTTATATGTGTATGTATATTTCTACAAATGTGGGTATAAAACACAATGTTCAATGCACAGTAGGTGGGTGAAGAAATTAGTGATTGTTTTTCTCTTTTTCTAATGAATCCTTTTAAAGTAAAAGTCAAAAAGGGGCACCTGGGTGGCTCAGTCGGTTAAGCGTCCGACTTCGGCTCAGGTCATGATCTCATGATCCGTGGGTTCGAGCCCCGTGTTGGGCTCTGTGCTGACAGCTCAGAGCCTGGAGCCTGCTTCAGATTCTGTGTCTCCCTGTCTCTCTGACCCTCCCCTGTTCATGCTCTGTCTCTGTCTCAAAAATAAATAAACATCAAAAAAAATAAAGTAAAAGTTAAAAATTTTTAATGTTTATCTTTGAGAGAAAGAGAAACAGAGCGTGAGCAGGGGAGGGACAGAGACAGAGGGAGACACAGAATTCGAAGCAGGCTCCAGTCTCCAAGCTGTCAGCACAGAGCCTGACATGGGGCAAGAACTCAGGAACCGCAAGATCATGACCTGAGCAGAAGACGGACACCCAACCGACTGAGCCACCCAGGCGCCCCTAAAGTAAAAGTTTTTATATACTAGAATAAAATAATGTCTCATTTAAAATTGGGAAGGATTTTTTGTTTATTTACAATCAGCTTCAGTTTCTGTGAAACAGGTGCTTTTGGAGACTAAGTGGAGGTAGAAACAGCACAAGACCCACCAAATACACAAAAGGAGGAAATTTAATTTTCATCCATTCCTTCATTTTCAGGAATTTAATTAGGCCTCTTTAGACCAAATACCTGGGCCTCTAGAGATCTGGAACTGTTTCTGTGTATGGAAAGCACAGAGGCAAAGGGGAGACTAGCAAATGACCCAGAGCCGTGTGGGCTGATTTCAGTGTCCCCTGTGGCTTCCAATCCTCAGCCCCTACCTTCCCCAACCCGACCTGGGCAGCCCTGCGGGCTCTGCTCTGCACTGGCAGGTGCAGAGAGGGGGAGGGCGGTGGTGCAGGGGACAGTGTGGGGGGCAGGAAGGGGCTGGTGTTTTGTTTTCTCAGGGTTTTTCTGGTCTATTTGCTCTATCAAATGTGGTTGATTCGTGGAAAAGGCTTGAAGTCAAACCGGCCCCTACTGGTTGGGGCTGTGCAAGCGGTGGCTGGGGTGCTGCATGATAAATTAAGGGCAGTTAAACCACAGCCAACTTTGCTCACTTCCAAAAGGTCACAGCTGATGAAAGAAAAATCCATCTGCACACACGCATATGATTGCTGCCAAACATACTCTTATCCTGTGGGTGAGGGGTTCCCCTATTTTATACCAAGTTCATTCCAAGTAGCTGCTTCATGAGTTGGGAATCGTATGACCAGGACTGTTGAGACGCTGCACCTTCAGTCCAGTCCGATACACCTGTTCTGCGGGGAATGGCCCGCAAACTTCTCGTAACCCCAGTTAATCCTGATATCTACCAAGGATCTGCGCTTCTCCCTGGTGTGTGATTTCCTCAGGTGGTACTCTCGGTCTCATTTTGTCAGTGCAGACAGGGGAACACAAGACCCGGGCACATGAAACTATTAGCACAGGTAGAGGGTAGACGGGGCAACAGGAAGGGGCTTTTTTCCTCATGAGAACAGACATATGGAGGCCCTTAGTCAACTGTAATTGAATGTCACGTGCTGGATCATCTCAGTCCTTCCAAAGGGACACAATGCCGTAGCATGAAGCTAAGCAAGGTTCCATAGCAGACATGCACAGGAGATAACAGTGTGCTGGGGGTCAAGTGGAAGAGCATTCAGTAATGTGAGCACAACGAGCAAGTGTCCCCACCTCCACGCCACCCGTGTACGGTACAGAGGGGGTGCCCAGCCCGGGACCCAATCTGTCCGGTGCCTGGCAAAGCAGATTTTCTGAGATCAGCCTTTTATGCTTCCAGTCTGCCTTCACTGCGCATTCTCAACACAGACTTCATTCCTCTTGGTCTGTGCTCTGAGAGTCAACTTCTTGGGCGAGTCTCGGCTTCCAGGAGCATGGGCCACGTGCTACTCGTTCAGCCCAGCGTATGTAGGTGAGGGCTCTTTCTCAGGGTAAATATACAGGGATATCCGGCTGAGGCATCCATCATCTGGGGGCCTGGTGTGTATGCGGCTCCCCTCCTGAGACAGAGTATTCTACCTGAGGTCCCTCCACTGAGTTCTCGAGATTCGGCCAGACCCTGCAGACCCTCCTCGCCCTTTCTCCACTAGGAGGCTCTTTCCGCTTAGGCCTCAGCCTCCCACAACCCTCCTCGTGGCACTCTGGTCCTCTGGTCCAGTGTCAGAACGAGCACAGACGGAGCTGACGTGACCTGCACAGACGGCCAGTTGCCACCACTGTCACTACACAAGTTGAGTTTTTCTTGAAGGACACAGTGAATAAGACCAGAAAACTAACAGACACGCTGCCTTCTATGAGGCATTGAGGTGAACATGCATATCTGAAAGAAGGAGTTCACGATGTAATTTAGTTTATTTCAGTTCAAATTAGCCACATAAAGAGAAATGATGGCCACGGTCTTCTCTTGTTCATCCAAAAGAAGACTCTCACGTTATTTCAGAACTGTACTTCTAAGGGAAGGATACCATTTCATAATGAAAACAATGCAAAATGTCTGGTTATGCTCGAACATGCATCCACACCCCTCCGTGCCCCATTCGGTAATCCCAATACTTTAAGCCAAATACATAATGCCAAATAAGGAAAGTAAAATGAACCACTTCGATACGTTGGATTTTATTACTTTTTAAAATTGTACAAAGAGCGCGTAAGCGGGAGTTAAAAAACACGAGGGAAATGTAGGATGTTAAAAAAAGAAATACAAAAGAAATCTGAGACATGAAACAAAAAAAAAAAAAAACCTCCAACCCTGCAAAGCAAATAAAAAGAGATTTTGCTTACTAAAAAAGTGTTATTCCAATATATTAAGAAGTCTTTTGATCGGGAATACAGCACAAGACTCGGCTCCAAGTATTCATGGACAGATCAGACTCAGTCTCACCCAAGGCGGTGTGGCTCATCACATGATGCACCTGCCGCAGGCAGGCTCCTAAATGTACCTGGGTGTGGTAAGACGTCTATGAGGTATTACAATAAATAAGTTCCTTATCGGCCGTCCGCTGAAGTCAGCGGCGGGTGTCAGCACTTCAACCTGCAACAGGAAAGACCCCGGCTCTGGTCCTTGTCCTCCTCCAGTGACTTTCAGTGACGGATTTCTCACACTTGGAAGAAGAGACGAGAACACACGAATATTTGAGACGCAGTGTTAACAGGTAAAGTGCTACACTTCGCCCTGTATTTCGATGAGAAAGTCTGTGTGAAGCTGGGCGGCTACAAACACGTGAAGACCTGGGTGTGGCCACTTAAGAACTTATTTTAAAGCCTTCTTGAATTTGGCTGTTCGCGTGCCCCCATCTCTGCTGCCTCTCAAGTACCGATGCAGAAAGCGGGGCTGGAGCGGGCTGGGGCGCAGGGGCTTTAGAAACAGGGCCCGCTCGCTGCCCCCAGGCTGCCTCCGAGGCTAGTCCCTGCCTGTCCCAGCTCCTCAGCAGCTCTGAGCCTGGCACCACTTTCCTTCCGTCATCACGTGATTAGGCGGACACACTGCCACTACAATTCACTTTGTGTTCATTTGCTGCCATTTCCGGGGTGGAAGTGTTTCTCTTTGATGACCTCAAGGGGCTGAACAACACGCTCCACCTTGAGGCCCATCAGTCTACTGCTCTGGCCGGACCACACCTTTCATCTCGGGAGCTCCACGGCACTTGGGGACACCTGGATGCAGGTCCAGGGCGGACCCTGGTACCAGACTGGGCGGGCCTGAGTCCCAGCTCTGCCACTCGCCAGCGGTGCCCACTGGGACAGTCACTCACCATGCTAGTCCCACTTGCCCAGGTGTAGACAGAGATGCTCGGTACCCATGTCGCGTAGGATTGCTACCCTCACTCAGCACACTAGGTAGGGTTTGTAACTGAGTAACACCTGACATGGAGACGCTCTGGCTAAGTAAACGGTAACGAACTCATTCTCACTCTGCAGAGATGTGGATGGGAAGCAGGTGTATGATGGTCAGCACTTGGCAGCAGGGATTTACGGTGTATGCAAATAATCGAATTATGATGCCGTAGGCGGGAAACTCGTGTAAGGCTATGTGCCAATTTTAACCTCAATTAGAAAAAGAAGAAATGGGAACTCTGAGGTACTTTTTATACTTTACAAATTCATACTGATGCAAAAGAATGGTAAGAAATTTCACATGAGAAAAATGTAACCATAAATTCATGTGAATGGGACAGAGCTGGCTCTAGATTTATACTCATATTCTTCGAATTTCACCTTGAATCTACTCAGAGAAACGATCCATATTTAACTAGTTTGTTGCTACACTTTCGGTCGCACTTACTGTCACAAAAGTAGTACTCATAGTTCCAAAAGTGGTTTTTCACCGTCCTGCTTTTCTTCAGCTTCTTCTTCAGATCCTACAAGGGAGGGAAAGGGAAGGAGAAAAAGCATCAGATTCCATTAAGGACACAAGCCATTTGCTTGAAATGATAATATACGGGCATCAAACTTTATGTGGGAGGTGCATCTGCTCATTTAATCCTCAGTATTAAAGGTTGGAGTTGGGGCACCTGGGTGGCGCAGTCGGTTGAGCGTCCGACTTCAGCCAGGTCACGATCTCGCGGTCCGTGGGTTCGAGCCCCGCGTCGGGCTCTGGGCTGATGGCTCAGAGCCTGGAGCCTGTTTCCGATTCTGTGTCTCCCTCTCTCTCTGCCCCTCCCCCGTTCATGCTCTGTCTCTCTCTGTCCCAAAAATAAATAAAAACGTTGAAAAAAAAATAATAAAGGTTGGAGTTAAAAAACTGTACCTGTAAAATAAAGTTTTACTTTATTTCTCGTAGGAAGAAAACACTTAAAATAGGATCGATCACTCATACTAATCAGTTGAATGGACTTCCCTTATGTAGTTCTGAAAGTTTTCATATAAAGCAAGAATTATGATCTACTCCTAGTCCTCCTCCTCCTTCTCTTTGTTGACAGGCTTAGGTATTTTTCAAGTGTAGATGACACTGAGCTTTGGTACAAATCATTTAATCTACTTATTTTTAATGTTTATTAATTTTTGAGAGAGAGAGACAGAGACAGAGAGAGGGAGACACAGAATCCAAGGCAGGCTCCAGGCTCCCAGCTGTCAGCACAGAGCCCAACACAGGGCTCGAACTCACAAACTATGAGATCATGACCTGAGCCGAAGTCGGACGCTTACCTCACTGAGCCACCCAGGTGCCCCAATGCTATGTTAATCTTATGGCTTATGACATATTAGCTCGAATATGTCTATAGAAACAAGCTTTCCCATATTAACTGTTTAGTTCTTTTAAGATATACAGTTGACCCTTGAACAGCATAGTTATGATCTATGCAAGTCTACTTATATTTGGGTTTTTTCGATATAGTACTGTTTTATTTTTTTATGACTTTGTTTTAATTTTTTTCAAAATGTTTGCTTTAGAGAGAGAGAGAGAGAGAGAGAGAGAGAGATAGCACATGAGCAGGGGAGGGGCAGAAAGAGAGGGTGACATACAATCCAAAGCAGGCTCCAGGCTCTGAGCTGTCAGCACGGAGCCCGATGCAGGGCTCGAACTCACGAACCGCGAGATCATGACCTGAGCTGAAGTTGGACATTTAACAAACTGAACCACTTTTAAAAGTCGCTGTACCGGGGCGCCTGGGTGGCGCAGTCGGTTAAGCGTCCGACTTCAGCCAGGTCACGATCTCGCGGTCCGTGAGTTCGAGCCCCGCATCAGGCTCTGGGCTGATGGCTCAGAGCTTGGAGCCTGTTTCCCATTCTGTGTCTCCCTCTCTCTCTGCCCCTCCCCCGTTCATGCTCTGTCTCTCTCTATCCCAAAAATAAATAAACGTTGAAAAAAAAAATTAAAAAAAAAAAAAAAAAGTCGCTGTACCCAGTGAGTGAGAGTTTTGAGGACTTCCTGATGCCAAGAGTGACAGTGCTGTAGCACTGGGACACCGCGGTGGGTCCTGCCTTGTGAACCTTAGATTATTGGTACGTTGGAGCCCGCCATTTCATTCTGCAATTATTCCTTGAGGAAACATGTCTGACGCAATCATACTTTTTTCCATTAAGTAGATTTTACTTCTAAAAAATCTGGGAAAGGGTGCCTGGGTGGCTCAGTCAGTTAAGTGTCCAATTTCGGCTCAAGTCATGATCTCACGACTCGTGAGTTCAAACCCCTCATCAGGCTCTGTGCTGACAGCTGAACCTGGAGGCTGCTTCAGATTCTGTGTCTCCCTCTCTCTCTGCTCCTCCCCCACTCACACTCTGTCTCTCTCTGTCTCTCAAAAATATATAGACGTAAAAATTTTTTTTTTTTAAATCTGGGAAAAAATCTAGATGTTTGAGGGTAGGAGAAAAGTTAAATGATTATCTTATTTCCACAAAATATCTTGTATCCATTTATATTTATACAGTTGAAAACAGCATGGGAAGTGCCTATTTTATAATAAAGTAAAAGCAAATACACAATGAAAAAAACTGTATCCCGTAAGATCGTATTGATAAAAATAAAAACTTAAATACATGCGTGCCAATAAGAAAGACTCTAAGAAAATAACCAGATGACTTGAATGACTTCTGGATATTCCAAAATACATACAACAAACTGACTTTATAAATTTTAAATTATCATCTTTAAAAAAGGGTATAAATAACATCAGCAGTATGGCCACACTTATGTGACATTACAAACACAAAACTAGCAGGAGACAAACTGAATTGTTAATACTGATGTGGTCACAGAGTTTGAAGGACAGGTTTTTTGGTTGCTGTTCTTTGTTTTAATTTTTTTAATATTTATTTTAGAGAGAGAGAGAGAGAGAGTAGGGAACAGGCAGAGAGAGAGGGAGACACAGAATCGGAAGCAGGCTCCAGGCTCTGAGCTGTCAGCACAGAGTCTGACGTGGGGCTCGCACTCACAAACCGTGAGGTCATGACCTGAGCTGATGTCAGACGCTTAACTGACTGAGCCACCCAGGCACCCCTCTTTGGTTGCTGTTCTATGCACATTTTTATAAAAGGCCTGTGTTATTCTCACAATCAGGGAAGGAACATAAAAAAGGAGCAGTGGGAAGACCAAGGTACAGGTTAGGGATAGGGCCTCCTCACACACAAAGGAAACAGCCTGCCTCACAGCTGCTTTCCTCTTGTCAGATAAGACACCTCAAACAACACATTTTTTTTTCCCTTCTGAGAATGTCTGCCTGCTTTAGAGCCAAGAACAAATCTGGTCCAGTAGAATGAACAGTGGAGAATCTGAAGAAAAGATTGTGTCCCACATCCTAACCTCATAAATGTCACACAGTCCAGGTGAGCTTGTGGTGACATAAATAGATAAAGGCACAGTGGTTGGAACGCTTCGCTTTCTAGCCTATTAAATTGCTGTAAATCGTAGACACACTGGGGCCAGTTAACAAGTTCTCACTCTGAAACGAGTCTAAGGAGAATGGTCACACCTTTTCTTCCTGTTTCTGACCTTACTTTCCACCTGCCAGGCTAATAGCATTTGAGTGACAAGTGTCTTGGAATAATTTGGGAGTTCTAAATAAAGCCAAACTTCTAATTAAAACATAGGTACATTAAATAATATGTATCCTTTACATAATTCAAAAGTAAATAATAACAAGACCTTCTGGTTATGGTCAAGTGCAGTTAACAAACCTTCTCCTTGAAAAGCAACTGTAACACTCAACTAGACAAGCAAAACTAACCACTTCAGCAGCTGGGAAATGTCCAAAGACATACAACAATCTGAGAAGTGTTTATGTTTGAAAAACTGCAGAATTCAGGGAACCACACTGGTGCTCTTGCTGGCGTTGATCTCATTCTTCCCCCACCTCCCACCTGCTTGGGCATGAAGGGTCTTCCAAGATAGGACAGGCAGTGGGGAGCGGTGTGAGGGCAAACCGACAGACTCAGGGGTGCGCTGGCAGGAAGGCAGGGGCTGTGCTGGTCTGAGGTTGAGGTCGTGGCTGCAGCAAACGTGTGCTTGGCTGAAGCCGTGTGCATGCTTAGCGGAGACTCAGCAGAGCCCAAGCCGGCCACACACTCCTGGTCAATCCCGAGGCCTTGGACATAGGCAGAGGAGATGTGAAAAAACTCAGCCAAGAGTAGAAGCAGAGGACGACTTGATATTCCCTAAAATGTGAATGTGCTACTCAATATATACAAATAACCATTTGTCAGAGGATGGAAGTCTTTTTTTCATTTCCGGTATAATGAATGTGTACTGTTAGATTAGATTTCAGTGTCTGATATACTGATTATTCAATTCTATACATTACTCACTGTTTATCCCAAAAAATGTACTCTTAATCCCTTTCACCTATTTTACCAATCCCCCCCCACCCCCACCACCTGCCCTCTGGTAAAAAGTCTGTTCTCTGTATTTAAGAGTCTGTTTTTTTATTTGTCTTTCATTTGTGGGGTTTTTTTTCCTTTCTTAAATTCCACAAGTGAGTGAAATCATATGGTATTTGTCTTTCTCTGACTGACTTACTTCACTTAGCAGAGGATGAAAGTCTTATGAAGGTGTTTGAGCACAATTTCTGTCTAATCACTAATCACTGGCGACCACAGCTAAGCTTAAAAATAAATTAAAAATTAAAAATCTGAGTAGAGTTAATACTCACACACTGCAAGGGACACAATTTCACAGATTTTGCCTAAGCAATTTTCTAAGCAAAAACATAACAATAAAAGCAACCTCTGGGGGGGGGAATTGGAATCTAGAGTTGCTAAAATATATTTTCAACAAAATATTTTTCAACTAAAAAAAAAGATAGGAAAAGAATCAAAGAGTGTGACTATTCTCAGGGGGAAAAAACCCTGTAACAATTCAATAGAAACTGTCTCTGAATGTGTCTAGGTATTTTATCTAGCAGACAGACTTCGAAGCAGCTATTATAAATATGTTCAAGGATGTACAGAAAACCACGTTTAAAGAATTAAAGGAAAACATGACCACAATAAATGAACAAATAGATTCTAAAGAATGAGACAAATTACAAAACAGAAAAGGTACTTAAAAATGTAAAATCTGGAATAGAAAAATATAATATTTAAGCAAAATATTCTCTAGAGGGGTTTAAAAGAATGTTCAAGTTGGCAGAAGAAATAATCTGTGAAACTGAAGATAGGGCTGTATAAGTTATCCGATCTTAGGAAGAGAGAAAAAAACTGAAGAAAAATTGAAAAGAGTTCAAAGGGGCGCCTGGGTGGCGCAGTCGGTTAAGCGTCCGACTTCAGCCAGGTCACGATCTCGCGGTCCGTGAGTTCGAGCCCCGCGTCAGGCTCTGGGCTGATGGCTCGGAGCCTGGAGCCTGTTTCCGATTCTGTGTCTCCCTCTCTCTCTGCCCCTCCCCCGTTCATGCTCTGTCTCTCTCTATCCCAAAAATACATAAACGTTGAAAAAAAAATTTAAAAAAAAAAAGAAAAGAGTTCAGAGACCAATGAGATAGCATATATGGAATGAACTCCCAGGGAGGCAGAAAGGAAAAAAAGAACAGAAAAAATGTTTGAAGAAACAATGGCCTAAACTCCCTCATGGCTAAAACATCCCAATTTATTTGAGAGATAATAATCTAGACATTTAATAAAGTAAAGAAATACTGATTATGATGTATACAGATTCACATGTAGACACATAATAGGCAACCTGATGAAAGCCAAGCACACATGAAAAGAAAACGTAACACATTAAATTTCATAAGAGGTCGCTAAAGCAATGCCTAGATGAAAATTCATATTCTTTTTTTTTTTATGTTTATTTGTTTTTGAGAGAGAAAGACAGACTGACTGTGAATCAGGGAGGAGCATAGAGAGAGAGGGTTTGAGAAAGGGCTCAATCCACGAACGGTGAGATCACGACCTGAGCTGAAGTCAGATGCTTAACCGACTGAGCCACCGAGGCACCCCAAAATTTATAGCTTTAAATGCCTCTATCAAAAAAGAAGAAAAATTTAAAATCAATCATGGAAAAGAAGAGTAAGCTAAACTCACCCAAACAGAATAAAGGAAATAAAAATTGGAACATAAATAACTGAAGTGGAAAACAGAAAAACAAGAGAGAAATACCAATGAAAACAAGTCCATTTTTTTGAAAATCACAAGTTTGACAAACATCAACCTAGAGTTACACAGAAGAAATGAAAGAAGACACAAATTTCCAAAATCAAGAAAAAAAGAATATCGCTACCAACTCTACAGAAATTTAAAATGATTATAAGGAAATATTATAATTTGTGTCAACAATTACATAATTTAGAAGAAATGAATTCCTAGAAAGACACAAATTAACAAAATGGACTCGAGAAATAAAGAATCTGAATACATCTATACATAATACAGAATTAGCAATGGGAAGTGTTCCCACAAAGATAATTAATTCTTAGCCCAGATGGTTTCTTTGAAGAATCTATCAAACATTTAAAGGAGAAACAATATTAATCATTCTTAAGAATTCATTCAGAAAATACAGTGCTTAGGAAGACTTTCTAATGTATTCTATGAGGTCAGCATTACTGATATTAAAGCCAAAGACATAAAAAGAAAACTACAAGACCAATAGGTAAAATATCATGAGAATCAGTATAAACATTCTCAAGAAAATATTAGCAAATCAAATCCAGAAACATAACAGTGGATCATCCAGCATGACCAAGTAGGAATTTTCCCAGATATAAACAGCTGATTTGACATCCAAATATTATTTAATGCATCACCATATTAACTGAATATAGGACAAAAACCACATTATCATCTCAATAGATGCATACGGAGCACGTGAAGAATTTAATGCCCATTCATGATAAGAACTCCCAACACACTAAGAATAAAGCAAACTTCCTCAACCTGATAAAGGGCATCTATGAAAACTCAGAGCTAATCGTACTTAATGATGAAAGACTGAACGTGTTCCCCCAAAGACCAGGAACAAGACAAGGATGTCTGCTCTTGAAATTTTTTATTCACCTTTATTTATTTATTTGAAAAAGAGAAAGAGAGCAAGGAAGGGGCAGAGAGAGAGGAGAGAGAATCCCAAGCTGGCTCCATTCTGTTAGTGTGTAGCCTAACATAGGGCTCAATCCCACGAACTATGAGATCATGACCTGTGATGAAATCAAGAGTCAGATGCTTACCCAACTGACTACCCAGGTGCCCTTGCTGTTGACATTTCTGTTTAACACGGTATTGAGGTTCTAGACAGTGCAACAGGGGAGAAAAAGATATCTAACAGATTGAAAATTAAAACTAAAAGTCTTTATCCAAAGATGACATAATCTTGTATGTAGATAATGCCATGAAATCTACAGGCACACAAAACCAAAACTAGAACTAAGGAACAAGCTTAACCTTGTTGCAAAGTACAAATTCCATAAAAATTCTATACAAAATATCAGTGGTATATTTATGTACTAGCACGGACAAATTGAAGATGAAATTAAAGGAACAATTCCATTTACTATAGAACTAAAAAGGATAAAACACTTTGGAATTAATTCAATAAAAGTAGAGCAAAACTATGCTGAAAATTACAAAACAACACAGAGAAAAATTAAAGAATATCTACATAAATGCAAAGAGGGTCCATGTTCATCGATTACAAGATTCAATATTATTGTGATGGCAAGTCTTCCCAAATTCATCTATAAATCCACTGCAGGCTTTATTCACAAAAAATTAACAAGCTCATGCCAAAATTGACATGAAAACACAAAAGACCTAGACCAGGCAAAATCATTTTGATAAGGAACACAGTTGGGAGAACCGATAAGGTCACCCTGCAGAAGCAATGTGGGAGAGGGGCGCACCCCAAATTTGACTTGGATGTTGAGACTGATGAAGCCGCACACACAGAGGGTGTGAACAGGTTTATTACTGACACAATTTGGGGTCCTGGGGACAGCAGGACGAGCCATTCAAGCAAGGTCTTAGAGCACCTGATTTCAGAGCTCACAGAATTCAGTTACGTAATTAAGCCAGTGTGGTCCTGGTTCAGAGAGAGCATATGGGTCACCAGAAGAGAACAGAGAGTCCAGAAATAAACCTGTATTTATGGTCAACTGGACTTTGATAAATGCGCTGAGTTAATTCAGTGAAAGACAGGATAGACTTTTCAACAAATGCTTCAGCTACAACCAGGTATCTGAGGGCAGAAGAGTGAACACCATTCCTTACCTCCTCCATGTGTGAAGACTAATTCACGATGGACCGTAAACTTAATGGAAGAGCTAATACTATAAAATCTAGAAGAAAACATAGGAGGAAATTTTTGTGACACAGGGTTAAGGCAAGGAGTTCTTAGATGTGACCCCAAATGCATTATCCATAAAAGAATAAATTCTGATAAACTCTGACTCCATCACGATACAAAACATGAGCTTCAAAAGGCTCCAGGAAGAAAATGAAAAGACTACAACCTTGGAAAGAAGTATCTGTGCATCACAGAAGAAACTTTTATCTGATAAAGGGTTTTTATCCAGGATGTATAAAGAACTCTTACAACTCAGTAAAAAGGCAAACAACATAACTTAAAAAAAAGGGGTGTGTGTGTGTGTGAAATGGACATTTCTCCAAAGAAGATATCTGAATAACTAATTAGCGCATGAACAGGTTCTTGAGGCCACCAGTCCTTATGGGCAAATGAGGACCACAAGGAGAGAGCACTTCACACCTGCTGGAATAACTGTGATCAAAAAGACAGCCTCGGCCATGAGGCTTGTCTGTGAGAACAAGGAGAGCAAGCCCTTACACACTGCTGGAGGGAGTGTAAGATGTGCAGCAACTCTGGAGAACGCTTTGGCAATTACTGGAAAAGTTAAACAGAAACTTGCCAAACACTCAGTGAGTCCTGTCCTAGGAATCTACAGGAAAAGAAAAACAAACGTCGCCACAAAGACATGCACTTAAAAGTTCATAGCAGGATGAGTCATAACAACAAAACTGCCAACAATTCCAACGTCCATCCACTGATGAATAAACAAAACACTGTATATCCATACAATGGAATAGTATTGAGCCGTGCAAAGAACTTATACATAGTACAACATGAATGGCCATCAAGAACACTATCCTAAGAAGCCACATGCAGAAAACTACATATTCTGTGATTATATTGATATGAATTACCCAAAAAAGGCAAATTTTCAAGACAGAAAGGAGATCAGTGGTTTATCTAGGACTGCAAATAGGAGCAAGGCTTAGATACAAATATTTTCGGATGAAAAAAGTGCTCTAATATTATACTGTGAAGTTGGTTTAAAAAGTATAAATTTACTTGGGGTGCCTGGGTGGCTCAGTTGGTTAAGTGTCCAATTTCAGCTCATGTCATGATCTCACAGTTTGTGGGTTCAAGCCCCGCGTTGGGCTCTGTGCTGAAAGCTCGGAGCCTGGAGCCGGCTTCGGATTCTTTACCTCTTCTCCGCCCCTCCCCAGCTCATACTCTGTCTCTCTCTCTCTGTCTCTCTCAAATATAAACATAAAACACTTTTTAAAAAGTGTAAATTTATTTAAAATCATGCAATTGCCCACTTACGATGGATGCATTTTATGGTATGAAAATTATAACTCAGTCAAGCTATTATTTTTTTTTAATAAAGATTACGTAGTATCCTCGGCAGTGACGTTTCAATACAATTTACCATTCTTAATAAAAATTAGAAAAACTGTCTTTCAAATCTATTGATTATACATGGGGTGACTATAGAATTCATCATCTAAACAAGAACATTTCCTACAGACCAAAGTGGTTCTAATAATCATTACTTGGGGCCACAGGAATAAGTCAAGAGTACGCAGGGCAAACCAGCATGCATGGCTGCTTGCTATTAGAAAGTGTCAAACAAGGGTGCTGCGGTGGCTCAGTCGGTTAAGCATCCGACTTCGGCTCGGGTCATGATCTCATGGTTTGTGGATTCGAGCCCCATTTCAGGCTCTGTGCTGACAACTTGGAGCCTGGAGCCAGCTTGGTTTTCTGTGTCTCTCTCTCTCTGCCCCTCCCCCACTCGTGCTGTCTCTCAAAAATAAATAAATGTTAAAAAATTTTTTTGAAAAGTGTCCAGTTTGAATTATACTGTCTTCTTCTAGATTTGCTTATTATCACAGATTATATCATGCAATTGAGCTATTCTTCAATTTAAGTATTAAGATGATTTAGAAGATGATTTACAAGGTGACGAACTATCTTTTCCTCAGCATCACGGCTGGTTCACTTCAGCTGTCTGACCGCCGTAACAACTTGAGCCCAATCATCTGACAAGGCTGATGCTTCCTCATCCTTCCACTGAATACAAAGGGGAGCAGGACATGGTTAGACCCACAAAGAACCCTCCCAACAAACCACCCTTACATTCCTTAGAAGTACATGTCACAAAAGGTGCTAACTTTCAGAATCTCTCTGATGCTAAAATTCAAGCGACACCTTTACAAGGAAAAATACTAACATTTTAATTTTTGGTGACTCTGATTTCTTTCTCCCGGCCTATTGAGCCAGCCATGCTTTAGAGGAGAACCTTCTTTTCTAGATACATTAATTCCAATAATAGGTTTTTTAAACATGTGTATTTATTTTGAGAGAGAGAGGGAGAGAGCCAGGGAGAGAGGGAGACAGAGAATCCCAAGCAAGCTCCATGCCCTGCACACAGAACCCAACATGGGGATTAATCTCATGAACCATGAGATGATGACCTGAGCTGAAAGAGGTGGCCACCCAATTGACTGAGCCCTGCAATAACAGTTTTTAATTTTAATTCTTTCCTAACTTGCATCTTCATACAATGAAAATATAATACAATAGAGTAAGTCACATTGAACCCTCCTTCTCTGCCTATGACTCACCGGCATTTTGTCTTGAACAAAGAAGCTACCTGAACACCCAGACCATGTTCAAGGTCAGTTCCATAATCCAATGAACTGGTCATGCTCCCAACCACCACTAGGTGGGGATAAAAGTCACAGGCAGGAAGCCAATGCATTCAGGATTGGAAGGTTTGATGAAGAATGTCTAAGGTGTAACTCCTCCCATTATCATTATCCGGCTGTTCTGAATTCTAATTGGGTACAGATATTATTAGCACCCAGAACTTTTGTTAGTCCTAGAAAAATAAAAGCTAGATAAAAGCATGAACAACGTGAACTCCCTTTTTTCAAAAGAATGATTCCTATGACATAAGAAAACCTCAATGAAATAACCCTCATAGCGAGGTAATGAAAAACTGAATGCTTATATTGAGTATCTGCCGCCTAAGAAAGAGACTGGCTCCTAGTTCATATCTGTATTTCGTCTGACTCCATGCTTAGATCCAACACAGTCCAGAGAATATCAAGTTAGGGTTTCTAATTAAGTAAATACATTAGTGCTGAGAACTTTTACTAGTGTTAGAAAAATAACAGCTGTGCAAAAGCACAGACTAAATTGTGAACTGCCTTTATGCCAAAAGAACAAGTCCTATGACATACCAAAAGATCTCCCCGAAGTAACCCTCATACTGAGGTAATGAGAGTTTGATACTTCTTTGACCTTCTGCTGACTGAGAAGAGAAATTCTGCCAATTCACATCTGTAGTTCATCTGACCCTACGCTTTCCTGATTTAACCTGCTTTAATATCAAATACGAATAGCCCAGGGTATCAAGTTACTTCGAGTTCCAATGATTCACTATGTCACATTGCTGGGCCTTTGATCTTTCACATGCATCTTTCTGCCTGGAATCTGCTTTACTATCCTACGTGTGTGTGTGTTTCAAATAGTTACTAAGCTCAATGCGGGGAATGAAATAACGCAGTCTCTCTAACTCAAGTTTCCACCCCAGTGATAGAACGAGGCCAGGTCAGGGCTGAAGGCAGTGCAGCCCGCACAGGTGGGAGAAATGTCCGAGGAAATGCAGAGAATGTTCTCCCAGGAGCCAGAGGGTGGGGGTGCGGTGGGACAGCCTTCTCTCCCGTGCGTGGAGAGCAGGCCTGCAGAGGGACAGTGTGACAAACAGAAAAAGCAAGCTGCCCGCTGGCTTGGTGGCTTGGGCTCACAACGTTTTCAGCAAAGCTAAGAAGAGAACACACGGAGACGGTACCAGGAAGTCAGACAACTGGGTAATGAGGTCAAAATGGTGCTTTCTGCCAGGCTCAGGACCCAGGACTTCCTTAATCCTTTCTGCCACTGAAGGCTTCTGGGCAGGGGAAGAGGTGGTCAATGCTGCGTTTCCATTAATACTGAGAGGCCCCACGTGGATCAGCTGTGAGCGCGGATTCTAGCACTGAGCCGGGGTTCAGATCCCACCACCTCCTACTCCTCCAGAGACCTTGCACAAATGATTCCCCTCTCTGTGCCTCAATCTGATGGTCTCTGAAATAGGGATAATGAGACTCCCACCTCATCGAGGGTTTGAGGAAGCCATACGACGATTCAATTGTTATATTTGACATGGCGCTCTGGCGGGGCAGGGAGAGGGTGACCGAGGCAGCAAAGGGCTGCAGAAACCAAAGCAGGAAATGCTGAAGGGAAGGTGGAGAAGACAGGAAGTGGTGCCATGAATGAGATAAAGGAGGCAGAAATACAGAGGGTGGAAATGGCCTGGAGAAGGCAGGGATGTGAGGCCTAAGAAAGGGCCGAGTCCCCAGGGAGGCTCTGCTTTCTTCACGGGCAACAGCTCAGAGAGAGCTGCACCCTCAGACACGGGGACCCGGGAGGAAGGTTGGGCTAGGGGATGACGGATAAGAAGAGGAGCGGACCCTTCCCCTCGTCTGCCTGTCGTCTGACATGCAGATGGCCGGTCACACGGGGTCTGTGTCCCTGGGTTACACGTATTTTACACTCTGTGTCTCCCCACTGCTCCCACATCAAGACCACATCTCAGTTCTTTCTGTCTCCTATGTGCCTGCGCTGTGAGATGTCTGCTCAGCAGCGTTCTGACAGGAGAGGGAGGGAGGGCTGAGCTTTTGAATGATGGATGAAACCACAGACGATAATCACATTTTTGTTACCTGCTTCAGATTCAGGAGGAGAATAAAACTGACCATCAGAAAGACCTCCAGGTATGAGTGCCGCCCTCTCCGAAGCATCCTGAACTATCAGGAGTCCTGGAAGGGAAGAAATTCAGAGGCTGAGAGTGACGTCACGGTTCTGGTAGCTTCTCAGCGAGGTTAGGCACAATAAAATGGTGTCGTTGCTACGCTAAAAAAGAGAAAAACCCTTGCCAGAAAGAAAATCTTTCAAACAAAAAATAAGTTTTGTTATTACACTATGAACCAGTGCTGTGAGGGCACATGGCAGCAGACTTAAAATCCTGCCTGTGACTCAGGGGATTCTTTGATTCAGTATTTATGGCCTCTTTCCCTGGAGAACACTTTCCTCCCTGCAGAAATCACCATAATCAAAACCAAAGCACAAAGCAAAACCACGTGGTAGGTCATACAAATGGCCTCCAGTATTCACTTCGTTAGGGAAATAGCAAATGTAAGGCACAATAAGTGGAGAGACTTGTATAAATGTGGAAAGCATCAGTAAGATGGGGAAGAAAGATTTATTATTTAAAAAGGTCCCCCCAGAAAAGGGAATTGAACAAACACAGAAAAGGGGAGGAACTGATGTGGAAGCTCAGGACGGGTGCTCGCGAGCACAGGGAGCATCGGCGGCAAGTCTCATACGGAGCTGAGCGAACACGAGAGAAGCTGGAGGAAGCCGCGGGCGAATCGCAGGTGCAGGTGTGAGCTCACTGCCTGCTCGTGACCGTGAGCGTACCCGCTGCTCCACGTTTTCATCGACGCCGGTTCTGCTCTGTTAGTGCCTTTGAACGTGGTGGCATCACTCTCGCATTCAAGCCTCAGTGACACTAACAGCTGATATGCTTTCACCCAAGCTCAATTTGATGTTTATACACAAGTCCAAAAGTGACTTCCATTAGCTGTACCTGCCCTGCTCCACAACAGGTTTTCATACAAGCACAGAGGACACACGACAGAAGACTTACCTAGGTCTGATTCAGGTGTTTAAAATGCACTCTTGAATAATAATTCTGTTCTTATAGATTTCTACTCTGTCAATGAGATTACTCAAAATAAATCCATTTACATGTTTACTCATTCTCCGTTATCCCTTGAGGTTACAATCATACTTCACTTTCTCTAGGACATAGGACCTTACTTTTCCTATTTTGCAGGGCAATCTGAGCCAGACGCATGAAGGACCTAACCACGGCCCATGGTAAAAGGCCTGGGTCTCTGTACTGAGTTTCAAACATGTCACCACCAGAGGGCGGATGTGGCCCGTGGGCTTCCACTCAGGCCATCATGCAGAGAGGAATTCTAGCCAGATACTGAATCATGCAGCTCAGTCCATCACTGGGCCTTCCTGGTCAGTATCCACATGAGTCCACGCAGGAGATGACGGCCGCCCCGCAGGGCTCATGGTCACAGATCGCTAGGAGTCCCTCCGCTACTCACAGGGGGAGGTGGACCCTGAGCTGAGCACACGTGTCTGGCTGCTGTCTTCCCCCTCCTGCCCTCTGGGTTCCTCACTCACCCAGCACTCTCCCCCACCAGGCACCCCCTGTGCTGATTGGGGCCCCTTCCAGGCCACCGCCTGCTGTAAGGTAGCAACGTGAGACTTGGCAGGATCGCGGACTCTGAGACTTACTGTCTCAGCTCAGCCTATCGTGTCTGCCATCCCTGTGTCCCTAAGGAACAGTCCTCTTCAGATGCACAAAGTGCTTGGTGTCCTGGGACCGCCATCACTGGGCATAAGGAGGTGCTGGCTGTTTCTGCTGTCTGACTGTCCCTCTCACCAGGGCTCACACTTTCTTCCAGAGAAGTCTGGCCTCACAGCTCCAGAGAGGAGCCACGTGCTCTCACTGTCCCGTCCTCTGCCCTGCTCTGGATTTCTGCTGGGTCCTCTGCGCGGTGGAGACCCGAGACCCGCCTACCCCACCCAGTGTGGCTCCCTTCAAATCTGACTTCCAGGCTCTTCCTTCTGGCTCGGTCCCCAGCCCATCTGAGGAGCCTAACCTGGGAGACACTTACTGTTTTCCTCTTCCGCCTCTTGAGGTAACACTTTGAAATCCAGGAACCACGTCTCAATCCAGGCAAGGAGGAACGAAATGATGGGGAGCACGTAGCCGAAAGCCCCTTGAGAGAAAAGCTGGAAGGACAGACGTGACCAGGAGAGGGAAATGCAGTTACCAGGAGCTCACCCTGGAACATGAGCCTTCGCCAGTATAGACGGTAATTGTACAGAAAACGTGGGAGGCTGTACCTTTGAGAGGATCACTTTTGCAAGTAAAAAGGCACTGGTCACTGCTGTCGTCAGCTGAAAGACACATAACCCAGCACCATTTGAGTTAGACATTTTACGCTAGGAAGCCCCCTCCTCACAAAGAGACCTGTCGGCGCCAGAAGCACCTAAGGCCTGGGGCAGCTCTGCCAGCCCGGGCCCT
Source organism: Herpailurus yagouaroundi (assembly GCF_014898765.1). NCBI lineage: Eukaryota > Metazoa > Chordata > Mammalia > Carnivora > Felidae > Herpailurus > Herpailurus yagouaroundi. The sequence goes on along the minus strand of NW_024412391.1, from coordinate 85,273,828 downwards.
CCCACATCACCCTGTCCCCAGCCCCTAAACGCAGACGGGGCCACAGTGGGCTTCTCCGTGGTGCCCGATCCCTGACTGGCTGCTCATGCTACCCCTCCTCCCTCGGTCTAGCAGGTCAGCGACCCACCTCCCTCGGTCTAGCAGGCTGGTGTGCTGGGACACTCAGGTTTGTCCCCCACAAGGTCCAACCTGCAAAGACCTCTCCCCACAGGAGGGACCCCTGGCATACAGAGCCAGGGCTTCCCCTGGTGGTTGGGGAGCCCAGAGAGAATCCCAGGGGACCTGGGCCTTGTCCTTCCTTCCCCCAACTAGGATCCTAGCAATGTGACAGCTGACCAGTGTGATGCCCACAGTAGCCTTGACTGACAGAATGGAGGTCAGGGGACATGGGGGTCAAGCTCAGGAAGTATTAACCAAGTGCGGGGTCAGCATTGTTAGCAAACTGCCACACACACACACACACACACACACACACACACACACACACCCCAGCCAGTTGAGCTACCTGGAAGAGAAGGTATTTTACATTCTGACACTAATTAACTTTGTATGCTGACAGTACGTTTTTAGGTATCAGGTGACTCGACCTTCTGTTCCAGCTGGCTGGTCCCTCCCTCCAAATGTTTTTAAAAGGAAGAATCAAAACCAATCAAATGGATGTGCTGAACATGACCTGCCCCTTTCATAATTTGGTTTAGATATTAAAGATACTTTCTAAAGAGTCAGTGAATGTCACTCACTTTTCTGAAACAAATTTGAGACAGATGGTCTGACAAATACTAGTGCATATTAAGGAGACCCTAGAAAACTGGGAAGAGACCATCGCCACAGCTATTTGGTACCAGCAGAAACGTATTCAGGAAAGGGACTCAAGTCTGGCTACTACTGTCAGCCTGCATCTGAGATACATTAGCTTGGGGCTCAACTGACGGTCCTGATGTCAGCCCTATGATTCTGCGGATGCTTGGAAGAGATGGCCCAGGGAGATGTGGCTCCTGTGGACTGTGTCTCGGGAAAGAAGCACAACCCCATCCTCAGCTGGGCACGCCACGCTGGCCCACACCGACTGAGGCCTCACTCCAGAAACAAAACTGTAGGCTGTTCCTGAGCAGGCCACTCCAGCTTGGGGAGCTCAGCATTCCCCCCATATACCTGCCTTCTTAGCGCTCTCAAAAAGGTGAGTGTTCAGGCATCTGTGGACATAGCAAAAATAATTGAGGCAGAATGGCTTATAATTCTTCTTTCAACCAATAAATATTTACCGAGGGTGAACAGCATGTGCCAAAGCTCTGTGCTAGATGCAAAGAAACAGGGATGAGTAAAAAACACCACTGCCTTCAAGAAGCCTGAAGGCAACAGTAAAAGGCAGCGTGGGAACTTTTCCCTTTAAGACTGGAAGGAGGGTGGGGCGCCCGGTGGCTCAGTCTGTTGGGCGTCTGACTTGGGCCCAGGTCACGATCTCGCAGTTCGTGAGTTCGAGCCTTCGCGGTTCGTGAGTTCAAGCCCCACGTCAGGCTCTGTGCTGACAGCTCGGAGCCTAGAGCCTGCTTTGGATTCTGTGTCTCCCTGTCTCTCTGCCTCTCCCCCACTCACTCTGTCTTTCTCAAAAATAAACATTAAAAAATTTTAAAAGAAGACTGGAGGGAGGGGAGGGGATAAAACAGCAAGACAAGCAATGATCAAAATAAGCAGCAAGTCAGTCACGAAAAATCACCAACGAGCAAAAGGGAAATTTTCCAAGTATCTTTGTGACAGAGGTACTGATCTTATCACTCATCTGTAAAATGCAGTAGAGGGCGAGTTGGTGCATGGCAAAGAACCACTGATGGGTCCCTACGTTCCTCAACTGGGCGGTATCCGTAGAGACAAAGGTAGGAACTCATCACTACTGGAACAAAGCCCTGGTCTTAAGCCTACGGAAGTGTGGAGGAAGGGGCCTCGGGAAAAAGCTGGTAGAATTCATCCCAGATGAGAGGTGCATTTGGGCCCAGCCCAGCCCTGTTGTGAGCGGGCCTGGGCCAGCAGCACCGGAGGAGACGGACTGCTCACCGTGGTGACATACTCACCGCTATTGCCCACCAATGGCGCAGTCTGCATACGGCATACGCGAGGATTAACACTTTAAATCGAAAAACTGCCAAGAGCTAGATTAAAACAAAAATGACAAGGTAAGTTAAAAAAAAATAGATACAAATATAAGATCACCGAGTTTTAGGAAGAACCCACCAAAGTGTCTTCATCATTCTGTTTAGCTGAAGGCTGCCACAGACTGCCACCGGTCCAAAGACCAGTATTTGGGATCTCTGCTTTAGAATGAATGCAATGCCGCCCAAATCAGGATTCAAATTCAGTTCCCATTATCAACAAAATAATTTATAATTAATGTTTATTTTTCATTTCCATTTGAGTGCACGTATATTTCTGATATCCTGTTAAGACTGGAGAAAACGTTCTGAGAGCTGACTTTTCCACTCCTGGTACAAACACTCACTTTTGGGAGATACCAGGTTCCTAGTAAAGTCCACTGTAAATCTCTGGGTTACGGGGTATTGGGAAGGTTCTGTTCACCCTAGTAGCTACCATCTGATAAATTTAGGGTGCCTCTGGGACTTTTGTGAAACCCTTTATATGTATTATTAGCCCATGTAATCCCTTCCTCAATGACCTCATGCGTCAACTACTATCATCGATCCCGTTATACACATACGGTGGACAGAAAAGTTGTGCAAGGTCACACAACTGCTTAGTGAGGAAGCCAGGACTTGAACCCAGGTGGCCAGACTCTACTTAGCCACTATGTCACAGCTGTCTTAGTAATTCTCATCTAGTGAGGAACACAGGGAGAATAAGATTCTACCAGTTTCCCTCAGAAGAGACACCTTGTTGTGGGCAGGGAGAAGTCAGGCAGCTCTTGAGCAATGCTTGAGGCCAGGGGCTGCCAAAAGTTCCTCATGAATCTAAACTGCTGAAAGGCTGGAGGCCGACGGCCCTTTTGCAGCCATTCACTAACGGGCCACACTTAAGATCCTTTCACATAAGTGAAGTTCACGGGTTGTATTTGTTTTTAATTTTCTGCTGTCGTTACAAGGGCACCTGGGTGGCTTAGTCGGTTAAGCATCGACTCTTGATTTCAGCTCAGGTCATGATCTCACAGTTTGTGAGATCAAGCCCCACGTCAGGCTCTACTCTGATAGCGTGGAGCCTGCTAGGGATTCTCTCTTTCCCTCTCTCTCTGCCACTCCCCTGCTCACATTCTCTGTCTCAAAATAAATAAGCTTAAAAGAAAAGTTTAAAAAAGTGTGTTTTCCAACAATCCTCAAACTTAGTTTAGCTTCTCTATTCATTCCAACTCTATCCCTGTGTTCTGGATTTGGCAAAAAATATAAGTCTTGGGGTACCTGGGTGGCTCAGTAAGTTAAGTGGCCGACTTTGGCTCAGGTCATGCTCTCACAGTTCCTGAGTTCAAACCCTGTGTCAGGCTCTGTGCTGACAGCTCGGAGCCTGGAGCCTGCTTCGGATTCTGTCTCCCTCTCTCTCTGCCCCTCTCCCACTCACACTCAGTCTCTTTCTCTCTCAAAAATAAATATTAGAAAAAATATTTTAAAAAAAAGTATGAGTCTTCTTCAGCCCTCTATCTCAAAGTCTCCTGGGTGCCAAGGTTTCCTGGAAGCTGTGTCCACTTTCCAGGCCAGATATGCCAGTCCTTTCAGTCTGAGCTAATGGGCTCCACCTATCTGTCCAGGACCATTAAGTCCCTACGCATAAAGGACAGAGAACCCTTGGTGGTCTAGCTGGTAGATGAACCTGGCTTCCTGGCTGAGGCTATGTGAAGATAAATTCAGCAAGGGAAATAAGAGAAGAGAAATCAATTTTGCTATTACACGTCAATAGCTTTAGAAGAAAGAAATATCAAGAGATGTGGGATGTGACATGCTCTTTCCCCCTGCTTCAATGACCTGGCGCAGGTAGGCGAAGATGCGGAAACCATGAAACTCACTTTCCTCATGTGACAAACGAGGGGATTAAATTGTATCAGTGGTTTTCCAAACGTTCTGTAGCAGCCAAACGCTTTTTCAGCACAATCCTACTGGAACTCAAACGTACCGTACAGATAAAAATGGAACCACCTAGGCTGCAAGGGGCTATGACAGGGAACCCTAACCTCTGCTTCCCGGGAGCTTTACCTCCTTCCCCACACACTTGTGCAGCCCCCTTCAGAAATAAAACCACCACAACACAAAAGCCTTTCTAGTATAATTTGAAAACCACTAGAAAATATAATCAGCCGATCATTAAAATTCTCGACCAAAAATAATGATGATGTTGATTAGTGACTGCAGGTGGTTCTCTGAGTTTCTTGGAGGTATCTATCCTCGGGCTAAATGTTTTCCATACAGTATTTCATTTACTTTTTAGAACTATGGTGATCTCATTTTACATATGAAAAACTGAAGTTTAGACCCAATATATTAAAAGACGGATACAAATAGTGATAGCGTTGTGAATCAAACCCAGGTTTTTCTGACGTGAAGGGTCCTACTCTTAACCGGTGTGCATAAAGCTTCTAGAGACAGTGATTAATGTGGTTAAAATCAATTTGGAGGAACTCACCGCGAACATTAATTGCCTATCCTGCATCCAACACAACGTTAGAACCTGACTTGCTTACATCATCCGCTACAAAGAGATACCAGGAAGAGGTACCAAGCCCAATGAAAGTCACAGAATGCCCTAGAAAGAATGCAAGCATTTCTTTGAATGAAATGAAGGCCTCATCCACAGAGAACTGCACCTGTGTAATTCCATAACTGACTAATGTTGCTCAGGATTACCAATATGGAACTTTCCTCAAAAACTATTCTAGAAAAACGAAACAGTATTATTAAAAGTACACTCAGAAATCTATCTCAAGGCAGAAAAGGAATGGCATTTTCATCAAGTTCTTATATAAATAGGTCACTTTTCCTTTTAGTGATTAGGACACATCCACGGCTTCTACGAAAAGAATAAAGGCTCTCCTCCAAGAAAACAGAATGGCTCCTTCTGCTGCCCTCCCTTATCTCTCGTTTCTCTCCTCCCTATGACCAAACAATTCCTTACAGCGAGAGAGAGAGCGTCGACTTGGCCAGTAACTGAGGGGAAAGGAAAGACAGTGTTCAGGAGAGGACAAAAGAATGGCACAGACTAGGAGATCTATTCAGGGGAAATTTACCTTTTAGTTACAGATTCATCATATCTGAAATAAAATGGAAAACAGAAAATACTTACAAATATATCGAAGTAAGAGGAGTAGTAGTCATAGCGCACTACCTCCTTCTCTAAGGTGTTCTCAATGCCTCCATTCACCTGGGAAGGATGGTGAGAAGTAAAACTGAGAGATTTACGTGTGAAAATAATACAAGAAAATATACAAGTAAGGTTGTTCTCGTATATACTTTTCTGCCTACCATCTCAGAACCCTGGAATGTTAGTTAAAACGGGAGGAACGAGGGGCGCCTGGGTGGCGCAGTCGGTTAAGCGTCCGACTTCAGCCAGGTCACGATCTCGCGGTCCGTGAGTTCGAGCCCCACGTCGGGCTCTGGGCTGATGGCTCAGAGCCTGGAGCCTGTTTCCGATTCTGTGTCTCCCTCTCTCTCTGCCCCTCCCCCGTTCATGCTCTGTCTCTCTCTGTCCCAAAAATAAATAAACGTTGAAAAAAAAAAAAAAAAAACGGGAGGAACGAGACATGCATCAACTCTAATAGAAAAATGCTGAGTAGTATTTCCCACTTCAATTCTGAATTCATTCACTCGACAAATATAAACATATAATGAAAAACAATGCCTTGTAAAAAACTAGTTCCTACTTTGGCAAACTAAAATGTTCAAAAATGATTCTTTTTCTCTTCTAAGACAAAATCTTCAAACATACCAATGTATAATCTTAAAGAAGATAAGTCACATTCCTCCAAGCCTGCCCTCACTTTCTGACCAGTCTCTGCTGTTTAAGGCCTTGGAAGGCCAACGGGTCCCCTGATCTTAGCAAAGATCAATGACGGCAGTTACTGTGACACAAGATAGAGGTTCAGATCTTTTCTCTGGTTTTTCTTTTTTATTTGTTCCTGGCATTTGAAAATCCTGCCCTCTTAGCTACTTTCATATGTACTTTTCATTTGATAGATAATGAAATAAGGGGAAGACCAGAGCTACAATCAAATGTGATGAAGTTACAGTGAATGATGAAAATCAGCCCTAAGATGATAAACTTTGTCCTCTCTCGATTCTCCTATCAAGATGAATTTTAAACGATCAAGTTCAAATTCTACATATTACACTACAGAAAATATTGTTTTAAAAATCAAGTAGGGGCGCCTGGGTGGCTCAGTCAGTTAAGTGTCTGATTTCGGCTCAGGTCACGATCTCGCGGTTCGTGAGTTTGAGCCCTGCGTCGGACTCTGTGCTGACAGCTCAGATCCTGGAGCCTGCTTCTGATGCTGTGTCTCCCTCTCTCTCTGCACCTCCCCCACTCCAGTTCTGTCTCTGTCTCTCTTTCTCTCAAATAAACATTAAAAAATTTAAAAAAAAAATTTTTTAACATTTATTCATTTTTTGAGAGACAGAGAGCACAAGCAGGGGAGGGGCAGAGCGAGAGGGAGACACAGAATCCGAAACAGGCTCCAGGCTCTGAGCTGTCGGCACAGAGCCCGATGCGGGGCTTGAAGTCATGAAACGTGAGATCGTGACCTGAGCTGAAGTCAGACGCTCAACCAACTTAGCCACCCGGGCGCCCTAAAAAATTAAAAAAAAAATCAAGTAATGGAATGTGTGTCTGGCACCTGCGGCAACACCCAAGCAGACACCACAACTGTTAGGGCCCGTGGATTAGGGCACAGGACCTGCAACAGTAAATTCCCATTTCCGATCTGGAGTACACACATCGTTTGTCCTGGTAAACTGATGGAGATATCTGAAAAAGGACAAAGTGAAGGAGGATGAGCCAAAGACCTGGGCAAAGGGGGAGAAAATTAATAAGGAACACCCCTGCGAGGTTTGCTAATCGGCCTAACTGGAATTAAAGTTGCCCCAAGGGAAGGCTCCTCTTCGCTTAGATACTTTTACAAGTATATGTATTTGTTATTCAAATGAAAGTTTACTATAAACACTAGTCAGTACTTTAAAATCTCTTAAGGGGGTTTAGATTTCTGTGTAGTTTGTGCAGATGGGCTATAGATGTGCTTGACTATAGATCCCTAATAACAAACAGGACAGAAAACTTGGGAGCAAAAGGAAATAATTATTAAGAGGCAACCAACCATGTAGTCTTATCAAGTGTGTCTGTCCAGACTAAGGAAGCTTACCAAGCTCTAAAATACTAAAAGAATGATTATTCTAAGTGACCTAGGGCACAGAGACCACCCTCCTGGCTGAGAGCCCGGGAATCAAGCTGCTGATAACAGTTCTTCAGTAGAAAAAGGTTTTCCAAGGTATCTGCATACTTTAAAAGACCCTGATTTTGCCTGGCCTTTAAACAGAGAAATCGAAAATCTATTACCTAGAGCTCCAACTTGTGCTCTAAGTTCTCAATTTCAAAACCTCTGGCTCTACCTCAAGATGTCCCCCATAGACTTGTCTTTAGTTTCACATGGAATCTCTTCCCACAGTTCTGACAGAGCTGATCCTATTCTTTTTATGTTCTATCATTAGAAATCTTGAGTCCTGGGGCACCTGGGTGGCTCAGTTGGTTGAGCGTCCGACTTTGGCTCAGGTCAGGATCTCGCGGTCTGCGGTCTATGAGTTCGAGCCCCACATCGGGCTCTGTGCAGACAGCTCAGAGCCCGGAGCCTGCTTCGGATCCTGTTTCTCCCTCTCTCTCCGCCCTTCCCCAACTCATGCTCTGTCTCAGAAATAAACATTAAAAAAAATTTTGTTTAAATCCTGACTCCTTCCTGAATACTGGAGATAAAAAAACTCAGCTTATCAAGAAGTCTATCAGCATACTTACATTTCTTTAAATTTTTTTTTAAGTTTATTTATCTATTTTTTGAGAGAGAGAGTGAGCAGGGCTGGGGCAGACAAGGAGAGACTCTCAAGTAGGCTCTGCACTAGAGCCTGATGTGGGGCTTGAACTCATAAACCATGAGATCTTGACCTAAGCCACAATCAAGAGTAGGACTCTTAACCAACTGAGCCACCCAGGCGCCCCCAGCATACTTATTTTTTTAGGATGCCTCTAAGATTAACTTTTTCCTTCCGATTCTCACCACTTTGCGTGGGATTCCTTTCACAGCTTCGCAGCCAATCTGTCCCTAATGTAATCCTACTGGCAAACCAGTGCCATGAGATCTTTATCCATTCACCGAATATTTGCTGAACACTTGCTAAGTGTTGAATATGGTTCTAAATACTTCAGTAAACAAAACAGTATCCCTGTCTCCATGGAACTTATGTTTTAGCAAGGAGTGAGAGATGACAAACAAGAAAATACGTGCTGTACAGAGAACGGAAGCAGGGCAGTGCGACAGGAGTGATGGTTGACTTCTTTGGGTTGGACGCTAAGTGGAAGCCTTCCCTGTGGTGAGATCTAAGCTGACAGATACCAGCATAAGACGTCAGCATCTGCATCAAGATAAAGGAAATGAACCATTTTCATTTAGAAGGAACTAGTATAAAGGTCCAAGACAGAAGGGAGCTTGTTCTGTCCTGAGACCAGGAGGCAAGTCTGGGCTTATCCGGGAGGGCCAGAAACAGAGAGTGGGAAAGGAAGGCTGGAGAGGCTCCTTGGGGGCTATGCTGGCCAAGCTATGGCACTTGGATTTTATCCAAAGTGCTCTGGTCCATCAGAAGGGTTATAAATAGAAAGTAACATTGTTTGATCTGTTGTTTTCAGTCTGTCTGGCTTGTTTTTACAATTTTTTTTAATGTTTATTTATTATTTTTGAGAGAAAGAAAGAGACAGAGCATGGGTAGGGGAGAGGCAGAGAGAGGGAGACACAGAATCCAAAGCAGGCTCCAGGCTCCGAGCTGTCAGCCCAGAGCCCAACGTGGGGCTCGAACCCACGAATTGCGAGATCGTGACCTGAGCCAAAGTCAGACGCTTAACTGACTGAGCCACCCGGGCACCCCAAATCTCTCTGGCTTCTAGGAGGAGAATGGATATTAGGAGGGCAAGAATGAAAGCTGGCTAATCAGTTGGGCTCCTGGTACAGGAGTCCAGGGGAGTCATAATGCTGGCTTGCTTGAGGGTGGCCACGGTAGAAATGGAGAAGACGTCATGACTTGGATCTATTTTGCAGGCCCATCCCATAGGGCTTACTTTTCAACTGGATAGGGAATGTGAGAGACACAAAACAAGCAAATTAATTAAGGATGAGTCTTCATTTTTGGCCTGAGCATCTTGCTTCCTTGGAGAAAGGAGAAAAATTGGCTAAATTGGAAGTCATATATAAAGGCAAAGTACTTGGGTTACTGTGATGATTGCATAGTCCCATTACTCTTTTGAAGGCCTAAGCACCTCTGGCACTATTTCTTTCCTCTTTCAAAGACCAGCACGATAGGGCAGTGTAAGATATGTGCTGTATCTGCTCCGCTAAACTTCAAATCTTACTAATGTTTCTGTGGAGCCTGCCACACCTAAATCTGAAGCCTATGTCTGGCACTCAGTATATGTGTAGACAGGTGAAAAGAACAATGGATTTCAGTGATTAGAGTGATTACAGAAACAGACCACAAAAGAAAAGACATATGGTACAGTGTGTGGTGAAAAGCCCAGGTCAGGACTGACAATCTAAATCAAACACAACTAGAAACTGAATGTAAAAAAAAACAAACCAAAATATCAAACCTTGCCAAAAAAGTCAAGATGTGCTATCTTAAAGATCATATAGTCTTGTGTGATCTTTTCATTTTATAACTGGGGCAACTGGCAGTCAGTGGAAAAGTTTTAGAACACATTTCTTAATTTGAAATATGCATCTCTAGGTTTACTGCAGCATTGTATAAAAGCTGGGATATGGAAGCAGCCTCAGTGTCTATCCACAGATGATGGATAAAGAAGATGTGGTGTGCATATCTATTTATCTATAGACATATATAGATATATACACACACAATATATATATACTCACACATATATATTATACAATATACACACACACAATGAAATAGTACTCAGCTGTAAAAAATAATGCGATCCTGCCATTTGCAGCAACATGGTTAGATGTAGAGAGTATAATGCTAAGTGAAATAAGTCAGACACAGAAAGACAAATACCGTATGATTTCACTCACACATGGAATTTAAGAAACGAAACAAAAGAAGAAAAAAAGAGACAAACAAAAACCAGACTCTTACATATACTGTCAGTGGGGAGTTGGCGGGGAGGGGCTGGGAGAAATTGAAAAGGGAGATTAAGAGGTACAACCTTCCAGTTATAAAATAGATAAATCATGGAGATGAAAAGCACAGCACAGGAAACAAAGTCAGTAAGACTGCAATAGTGTTGTCTGGTGACAGATGGTGACTCCACTTACTGCATGAGCGCCGAGTCACGTACAGAAATGCTGAAATGTTTTATGCCTGAAACTAATGTTAACACTGCATATGTTAATTACCTTCAATAAAAAAAAATTAAACAAAAATACATCTCTTAATTGCTAGGCCTGGTGATTTTTTTCATTTATAACCTGTCGCACACAGACATCAACCAATCCCTCCTGAGGAACAAAACAGAGTTCAGTCCACTTCACTCAGTTGAAGGGAGGAGGGAGGTGAGTGTGATCCTACGAACCCCTCACCACAGCTCTACCCCCAGGCTTCCCTCACTTAAAAGTAGGTAGTGATCTTGGTGGTAAATCAATAAATGCTTTGATTTTGTGCTGTCATTACAATCATTTTTACATGAGCTCCCTAAAACTGCTGCTATGCTTTCCGGTTGAAAGATGTATTTCTGGGGTGCCCGGGTGGCTCAGTCTGTTTAGCATCCAACTCTTGATTTTGGCTCAGGTCGTGATCCCAGGGTTGTGGAACAGAGTCCCACGTTGGGCTCTGCACTGAGCGTGGAGCCTGCTTGGGATTCTTTCTCTCTCCTCCTCTACCCCTCTCTCTCTCAGTAAAATAAAAAAAAATAATAATAAGGGGTGCCTGGTTAAGTCGGTTAAGTGTCTGACTCTTGGTTTCGGCTCAGGCCATGACCTCGCAGTGTCGTGGGTTCGAGCCCTGAGTTGGGCTCTGCACTGGCACTGCAGAACCTTCTTGGGATTCTCTCTCTACCTCTCTCTCTGCCCCTCCCCTGCTCTCTCTCTCTCAAAAATAAATAAACTTAAAAATTTTTTTTAAATAAATTAAAAAGATGTATTTCTTTTTTATTTCTTAATAGGTAGGTACTAGTTTTGAAAACATATTACTCCTTTGAAATATATGTTAATTTAAATGTTTTCTTTAATGTATACATGTGGAACAAATAATAAAAAGAGAGACTCTAAATTAGTGCATCATATCACTGGCTTGTGTGGTTTTAAACAATTCTTGCCTGTGAGGAAAGCATTTGGAAGAGATTACCTATTTGTAAACAGAGTCAAGGCTTTGGGAGAAAACAGATATATTGGACTAAATAAAATATATTATTAAAATGTATTTCACCTGTCTATTTTCACCTTTATTAATGTAGCAACTAGAGAACTTAATTGTCTACAAGGCTTGCATTATATTTCCATTGGATAGTACTAGTCTAGAGAGTTATTTGACAATATAACTGCATAGACCTGACAAGATCGAGACAAACCTCCAAATGGTTCTGAACATTTTTTTTCAATAAAAGATGAATAATCTCTTTGTGAAAAAGTAAAGAATAAATGCAAGAAAATTCTTAAACATGGGCAGTAGAAAAGTAGATGTAACATCTAAAACATATTCCACAGGCATGCTACATTTTTGAAGCAAGGACCAGCAATCTTTTTCTGAGAAGGGCCAGGAAATAGATACTTTTGCCTTTGTGGGCCAGATGGACTCTGTCACAACTACTCAAGTCAACTATAGCACAAAAGCCAGCCACAGGCAAAAGGTAAACAGATGGGCAGGGCTGTGTTCCAATAAAACTTTATAAAAACAGGCCAGCTGAATTTGGCCCCCAGGCTATGGTTCGCTAACTCCTGACAGAGAACAAAACACCATGAATTCAAATTTCAAAGTAAGTTTTAAATGAACTAGCCTTTGTTTTAAAAAATAACAGCACAGAACAAGAGAGGTCAAAATCAGCTGGAAAAGAGCACTATCCCCCCCTTTGGAAAAACATGGAATTCACTAAATGACACAGAAATGAGGAGAAAAATAAGAAAATTGTTTTTTGGCTCTGGAAAAAATTCTTATGTAAAGTCATGGGGAAGAAAAACACTTACATTTAACTCTATTATCCACAGTAACGTTACAAATAAGAGGTCAAAGGTGACAAACAAACAGAAAGTCCTCCGGACATCAGATATGCCTTTCTTCTCCCTTCCTTCATAAGACTCAATCCTGGCCATGAGGTGTGCAGGGTTGATGGAATGAACGTCGCGCAAGGAAGCGTGAGAGCTCTGGCTCCCGGTGAGGGCGTTCTCCATGTCTTCTTGCAGGGGGTTCATCCTGGAGGCGGGTTAAGGGAGCCTCTCTCCAACTTCACCATCCCTGGAGAGAAGACAGCTTTGTGTGAAATCAGAGCTCACCTGAAACCACCATGCCACCCCCACCTCCGCACAACTGTTTCTCTAGCTGAGCGACAGTGTCGTCACTGAAGACACCTGTGTCCTGACGAAGACATAAAGCCAAAGGGAAATGAGACATGCCTCTTGATGCTCTCAATATTACAAACGAGCTGGTACAGACATGACTGGCAGCAGAGAAGAATGCAAGTGTGCCGCACTAAAGACGGAAGACAGGATGCTGACCACACGAGGAAGGGGTAACTGAGAACCTGGAGCAAGCCGGTTCCCGTGCGTTTCCAGGGAGAAAACCTCTCCAAGTGTGTGTCATTACTCAGGAAAACATTTCCCGAAAGCTCCCCAGAGAGCGTGTGACTAGGATGTGAAAACTAGACACAGAAAACATGGTCTCCTGAAGAGGAACTGCTTTCCACCAAAAGTATCTAATAAACTGATCTTAGCGTTTCCCCCGTTACGTTTTAATGAATAAGCATGTGTCAGGCCCCTTCTTGGAAAAGTACCCACACCCCCAAAGTTCATCAGCGTTACACAAACACCTCTGCTGATGACCCAAGTTACAGCTCTCTCTAGAGATCCAAGACCCCCCTCTCCCCAAGGCTAGGATGTGCTTCTACGCTAAAAGTCAAAGATTACTAACGTAAATGATCTGACCTCCTCAAGAAGGAGGCAAAAACATGAAACAGTATGGTGGACGGTATTGCTGTGTTCCTTCTACAGCACCTCTCCCAGTAGGGGGACACTAGACCCCTGGCTCTACTGACCTCATGTGCGTTTCCCTGGGCCAATTTAACCCGCTTCTGTCCACACGTAAGAACCCTGCACTGGTTCTCCTTTCCTTCTGCCACAGTGACTGGCAATGTCCAGATAAGGAAGAGCATTTTCAAGGCGGGTAAAACGGAAGTTGAAAACAGACTGCTGACATCTCCCAGAAGCATCATGGTCCCGCTCGGTCCTACTCACAGTCCAGAACAGTGTCGCTACACATGGTCCTCATTTCTTTCTCTTCCCATATTCCAGGAACAAAAGTCCCTTCCACATTTTCATACGATAAAACGACATAACGTTTTCCAAAGCAGTTCGGTTATACGAACTAAGATGCTTTAAGATATTCATACCTACTGGTCCGGTAACCCCAGGCCAAGACATAAACTGATCTATGTCACTAGAGGTTGGGTTAGTGATGTTAGTGATTACCCGTGAGCAAGAGAGAGGGAACAGAGACTAGAGCTCACAAGTTTGGTCAAATTCCATTTCTTGGCCTGAGTAGAGCTACCATGGCTGTGCTCCCTTAGTGATAATTTACTGATGTAGGGTAGTCATTTCAATGGGGCACTGACTTGCAAATATTCAAAATGCTGTATGCTTACGTACACGTACACATGTATGAATGGTGTGTGTGTGTCTGTTAGGTAGACTTTATCATTATATATGTATAATAGTCCCAATGAGAAAACAGTCTAAATATCTAACAAAAAGGGAATAATGAGATAAATCATAGTATAACCACAGTATAGCTATTAAATAAGGAACTCAAAACTTAGAAAAATGATTACGTTATAATAGTAACTAGACTAAAATCTCAACATCAAATGGAACACAGGCACAGACAGCATTTTCACAACTTTGTAAAATAAAACCAAATTTTTAAAAGAATGTACCTATGAAACATATCAAATGCTAATACTGATTATCTCTGCCTGGTGATATATTTTCCCCCTTTTATCTTTTCCATGTTTCTGTATTTCCTATTTTGCACATATTGTGTCTACAACACAGGGACTAAATTAAAACATCATTGTGGTAGAGTCCTAGACAGATGTCCCAGGACTTTATGGGGCTCTTCCCTCTCTTTCACACATCTGGGTGACAGGAGATAACAGCCTATTGAGCATTCTGAAAAGCTCAGTAGGAGTCCACTTCAGTGCTTTGTAAAATAAAATACAAAATTCCAAAAGTTCAAAGTATTCTACACAATTTCTTTCTCAATGAGACCAACACCATCCTAAGGGAAGGGATTCCAATGGCATATTCCCCTGTCCAGTTGTTTTTAAAATAAAACTTGCAAAACACTAACTTTATTCTGCCAGACTTCTAACAGTTAATTCTGGGACAGTAAGTAAAAAGGAATGTAACTATGTTTTCTGTGATAAAACACACACAAAATTCAAAAAGATACCAGAGATGCTCTCTAAATCTGAACCTGGATAAATAGAGACATATTTCTGTGGCAACACATTCTACAGCAAGAAAAAGGAACCCAAGTAGTTTTTAAACTGATCTAATATTATTCTATTAGCAAGTATATTTAAAAATTAATTTAACCATTTTTTTATTTTTTCATGATTTTTTTTTTGAGAGAGAGCAAGAGCATGGGTGCACAGGAGAGGGGCACAAGGAGAGGGAGAGGGGGAGAGAGAGAGAGAGAGAGAGAAAGAGAGAGAGAGAGAGAGAGAATCTTAAGCGGGCTTCACACTCTGCACAGAGCCCCATGTGGGGCTTGATCCCATGACCTTGGGATCATGACCTGAGTCGAAATCAAGAGTCGGATGTTCAACTGACTGAGCCACCCAGGCACCCCTAAAAATTAATTTAAACTGTTAAATCTACTAAACCACATGGACGATTCAACAAATTCACAATTCAAACTCAGGGCTGTTTTTAGGAAGAAAATCGCTTTTCTCTGGCTCATGCATTCCTCCGTCCCTGAGCCCACTCCTCATGAATACAAAGGGATCCCAAAGCAAAACATCACTCCTAGAAATCTGAGGCTATTTCAAACTAAAATCTGACATCATTCAATGGCATACACCTTCCCTGAGAAATGAGGATCATTCCGTTATCTTTCAGATGCATACACAGAACTGCTAAGTAGCTAGAATCTACAGATACTTGCACACCTTTAGCAATAGTTACCCAAAGCACAGATTGTTGTGAGCAGAAAGAGAGAGAGAGCTTCCTTATAAGGTGTAAAAGAGGACACCACACAAAGCCCCTTTCTACTCTACAATGACAGGACTTCATCCTAACCCTGTCCTTTCAAAAGGTTCAAGTATGAAACTTTACAGTAGATGTCACTGAAATGCTCTCCACATTCTAATCCCCAGGCAGGTCAAGTACATCTCCTCCAAGTCCCCCTAGGGCCGTGGATATTATGTCACTTCTGGAACTGCTTACCACAATGTGCCTTAATTATCCACTCGCCTGTCTCTCCTGCTAGTCAGTGTGTTCCGTGAAGGCCTTGAATTTGATTTGCACATCCCTGTGCCCCAAGGACTACCCCAGTACACGGGACATGGCAAGAACAAAACAAATGTCAACTAAGCAAATTCTACCACCTCACACAGAGACCCGCAGAGCCGGCTTTCACATTCTCTGCACTGGAGAGGCCACAACTGTTTTTTCCAAGGAAGAGCTTGGATATTCTCCCAGGTATAATTTTGGAAGCACTAAATATTCAGTTCTTGGTACTGAGAGCCTCTCTTGGGTTGGTTTAAGGAAAGCTAAGCTTCTCTAAGGAGGGGGGTAAGTACCAAAGAGCTGTATACACAGGAACCTAAATCTGCAATGCAAGATTTATTCCAACCATGGGGAACATATGGGGGATGAGGGTGGAGAACTACAAAAAAAAGAAAAGAAAAACATCCCCTTATCTTTTTCTGGCATTTGCGTGAGGAGATGAGAATCTTTTTGTTCTTTCAGTTTTTGAAAATGAGATTCACGTCTTCGTGAATCTCATATGAATCGCTGTCCTCCTCTGTACTGTAATATTAGCCAGCCATTTCTTCATTATGCTACATTAACAAGGCGCTCCAAAGTTCAAGGGCATAACACGATCTACATTTGTTCTCAAGCTCACAGGTCTACAGGTTGCCTGAAGTTCAGCTGATCTCGTGGGGGCTCAGCTGGGCAACTCTGCTTCTAGGGGCAGCACAACTTGGCTTCAAATCGTGTTGGATGCAGGTTGGCTCTCTGTCTTCCTCCTCAGACCAGGACTATCTGGGTAACGTGCTTTTCACAGCAAGTGGCAACAGCACACGAGACAAGCGAGAGCATGTAAATACGTTTAAAATCTCTGTATATATCACGTCTGCTCATATTCTATCGGCCAAAATCTTCTCTCAAGGCCATGCCCAAAGGCAGTAGAGCTGGGATTTACACTCTGCTCAGAGAGGAGAAAGCAAGTGAACATTTGCTGGTTAATATTCCAGCCTGGCACAGCTATCAGTGCTCTAAACCAGGGGTTGGCAAACTGTAGCCTAGAGGTCAACTGTGGCTTGCTACCTGTTTCTGAGTATCAGGTTTTAACAGAACACCACCACACCCATTCTGAGGGTCTGTGGATGCTTTCACACTAGACGACAGAGGTGAACTATCACAACAGAAACCATATTTACTTTCTGCATTTTTTCCAGAAAAAGGGATGACTGCTTTCATCAGCTTCACAAAGGAGACCCAGGAGAGCTCTGGAGTGATTCAGGCTAGCAACTGCAGGCTAACTGATGAATATGAATCCTTCCAATGCGTGCTCTGATTGTGTGGTTAGCAAAAACCTGCAGTTCATTTACCTGAGGGCCACTTCAAATGGCATGAACATGCCGCTTGTGGACTTAATTCTCTTTCCTTAACTCCACGCTACTAAAATTGGAGAAAAATTCTGTCTCACCTATGCTGGTAGCTTCTTAAATGAGGATATCCTTCCCACGTGGAAAAAAAACAAAAACAAAACGAAAAGAACGGAGATCCTTTCTGCTTCCAAGAAGAATTGCTTACATCTTTGGGTTTCTTCCACCGCACTGGTCCCCAGGCTGGGTGCAAAGCTGAGCCAAAACTTCAACTCCATCTGCTTGAGCACAGAATCGATACTCTGCAGACGTTAAACAGCAGCTGCTCTGAGCACTAGTCATCACTGCTGGCCTCATACAAAAGTCCCAGAGTTTCTTGCACCTTCCTAGAGAGGGCCTCTGGGCACCAGCTGGGGGCATCAAACCACACCTTTCATCCCCAACACCCAGCCTTCTTCTCTTACTACTTATGGCTACGGTCAGGACACTGTATGTTCTCCTCCAAGAGAGTGACAGAATAACAGACACTGAAATCATTTAGTTCAGAATGACTTTAGGTCGTCATCTTAACCAAAGGCCTAGGGAGCGGAACTGGCTTACCAACATGTTTTGCTTGGTCTGGCAGTGTTTCTCAAGATTTTGAACTAACTGTCAACATTTTAAATAATGAAGTTTCATATAAAACTCCAGACTTCCAGCTTCTCTTGAAAAGTTAAAAGCAGAATCAGGAGGCCTGCATTTCCTTGCCACGGCAGTACGGCTGCTGACCTCTTTAGACGTTATACGCACTTTCCACTCCGCCTCAGTTTCGACCTAGCTCGGAGGGGTTTAAGTTTGCCAGTCTGATCGATTTCCACTCCCTTGTTTCACAGGCAAAGAGACATATTAGTGCCTGAAGACTGTGTCTCATCATGTTGTTTCGAAGCTTTCTTCATCTTTGTTAACCAAGTTATTCTTGCCTGTAAAACAAATGTATGCTTAAACTTGAAAAAAAAAAAAAAAAAAGAAATAAGAATCTGAGGCCTACATGGATTACAGGGATGTGCCCATCTAAAAGAGATTTTAAGATATATTTTAGGATTAAAGCTCAAATCTTTTACTTCTTTTCTCTCCATCACTCTAAGAGGAAACAGGATTACAGGGATGTGGCCATCTAAAAGAGATTTTAAAATATATTTTAGGATTAAAGCTCAAATCTTTTACTTCTTGCCTCTCCATCACTACCAAGAGGAAACAGGAGGGACATCTGTAGGTGTTTAAATGGGCCTTGGATGCAGGCATTGAATTTGAGCTTCCCCAAAGACCCGGGCTGCCTCAGCTGGGCCCGCTCTACCCTAAGACCAGGTTTCTGTGGGAGCAGGTAGCAGACTGAGCTGGCTATCCTCTTGCAAGGCGCATATGTTAGACCCAGTTTATGATGGTAAAAGTCCTATCTAGAGCCTGCAGGTTCCAAGATGAAACAGCTAGAACTGGGGAATGGGAATACTGAGCGGATAACCTGGCATTTACAAACATGCCTTGCCAGTAAGAGAAAGAGGCATGGTAACTCAGAAACCTAGAGACTTTAAAGAATAAAAATGCACAGAAAGAGAGGATGTGGGAAGGAAGCTAAAGCTAATTTGGGGCATTAAAAAACATAGTAAAGCAATCTTCATATTTTATTTTTTTATTTTAAGTTTATTTACTTATTTTGAGAAAGAGAGCATGTACGTGCATTGGGTAGGGGAGAGACAGAGAGAGAGAGAGAGAGAGAGAGAGGGAGGGAGAGAGAGAATCCCACACTGTCAGCACAGAGCCCCACGCGGGGCTCTATCCCACGAACCATGAGATCATGACCTGAGCCGCCATCAAGTGTTGGACGCTTAACCAACTGAGCCACTGATGCACCCCATGGCCTTCATATTTTAAAGTTATCAATATGGGGGGAGGAAAGTTCTGCCATGCCTAAAAATGTCATGTCAAATTCAATCAATGATTAACTTTTCATAAAATACAGCTTTCTACTTAATGCTTGCTTTCATGAAGCTGCTTGTATTTTTTAAAACTTTCAAAGTTGTTTGTAGGTTAAGATGTTCTAAACGAAGAAACAAGTATGATTCCCCGTCCTGTACTTCTTGGTGCTCTTGAAGCTGTGACATATGCCAACCTTACCCTGAAAGTAAAGACCTGGGAGAACGCTGACGAAAGTGGCTTGAGAAAGACTGGCAGGGGGCAAGGTTAAGGAGCGGACACCATTGTACAACCCTGCAGCTTCCTGAGCAGGAGAACTGGCGTTACGAAACACTACAAGAAGTTTCACTTATGAGCAGACTGCCCACTACCATTATGTTCACATTTCCAAACAGTCTTGGCTTACTTTATACGCCACGTATTTTCCAAACAAAATACAACGTTGAGAAAAATACTTCTACAATCTAGGCTATAGGATTGAATTTTATTTTTTTGCTTCAAGTTTTTATTTAAATTCTAGTTAGCTAACATATAGCATAATAATGGTTTCAGGAGAAAAATTTTGTGATTTATCACTTATATACAACACCCAGTGCTCATCCCGACAAGTGCCCTCCTTAATGCCCATCATCACCCATTTGGCCCATCCCTCCACCCACCTCCCCTCCTTCAACCCTCAGTTTGTTCTCTATAGCCATTAAAGAAAAATGAAATCTTGCCATTTGCAACGATGTGGATGGAGCTAAAGAGTGCCACGCTAAGCAAAATAAGTCAGAGAAAGACAAATACCATATGATTTCACTCACATGTGGAATTTAAGATACAAAACAGATGAATACCGGATTGGATTTTATAACACCTGCATAGCATATTCAAGTTAGCAGTTTAAACAAGAGGAAATTCCTGGATAGAGAGAAACAATTGGAGATTGCTAGATAGAGAAATCTGGGAGGGGGGGAGATCCGTTATTTCAAAGTAATAGTGAAAAATTTTTATGGAGAATAAAATAAAACCCTCCAACTGTTTGGTATTACTTCAAATAAAAACAAATCTTTCCTGAGTCAAGGAGTCAAATTTTGCCAGTAGATACCTATTAATTTGACAACTGAGTGGAATATTTAAAAAAGAGAAAGAAAAAAATTATGTGCATGTATGAAACCCTGCAAGGCTTTTTATAGACTTCCCCATATCATCAGGATTACAATGGGGGAAAGCGGGGGAGAATTTTGAAACAATTAAAATAATACTGCTGAGAGTTAAACTATACATTTAACACACAATGAATCAGAGCGGATGTACTGTGTCCCTCAAGAAGCCAAAGGGCTCGCAGTCCAAGATAGGAGAGTGCTGACGGGACTTATCATCAGCTAGGCTGTAAGGAGCGGAAGAGGAAATGTGCGCCCTTCAGAGAGGAGATGGGTCAGTCCAGAAAGCACAGGGAGAGGAGTGTCACAAACGAATGGTGGCTGTACCTAACCCGGCATCTTCAAGAGGGAGTGCCTTGCCTGGTGGATTTTAAGTATCTCCAGTCCAGCAGTCAGATTATTCCTCTGATTAACACAATGGCTAAGGGTATCATTAGTCCCTTTTGTCACTGAACAATTTAATAATTCCCTGCATGCTTCCCACCACCTTTTAAACATTCTGTTTCTTATTAAAATATCATAGTTTGAGTAGGGAGACAGTAAGACTGGTCAGCTTGAAACAAACTCAGTCTACACAGCACTTACAGTGTTCACTGAAGGTTTTAAGATGTGAGTTGACCCATGTGAGGCAGAGCCACTCTCCACTGGGCTCTCTGTAAACAGAGGGGGACAAATCAGGTCTCCCGGTCAACAAGAAAGAGGGCTGGACTATAACACTAACAAAGTCAATGTGATGCCACTATGAAGCTGTTTGGGAGATGGATGTCTAGCTGTCTCCTGATGACCCTCAAAAGCACTGCTTTCTGGAAACATCCAGAGATACCATTCAGACACCACCTTAGTGATGGGTTAGTCATCTTTAAAATAGTAGCATATTCTGTGTATAATATGCAAGAGGTGACATTTTAAAAAAGAAGTATAGAAAGCTGTGCCTTTACTGAAGTATTCTTCCAATATCTCTTTAATTTTTTTTAAAAAAATTTTAACGTTTATTTATTTTTGAGAGACAGAGAGAGACAGAGCATGAGTGAGGGAGGGGCAGAGAGAAAAGGAGACAAAATGTGAAGCCGGCTCCAGGCTCTGAGCCATGAGCACAGAGCCCGACATGGAGCTCAAACCCATGAACTGTGAGATTATGACCTGAGTTGAAGTTGGCACTTAACCAATTGAGCCACCCAGGCGTCCCCTCTTCCAATATCTCTTTGTAAGCTTACATGCAATTATCAATAATTTTCTGTAAGTGAATTATTAAGAGCACCACAGTTATCAGGCTCCAAACAGATATAGAATAACTGAACTTGACTCTGCAATGCTAATACAGTACATTTGCTTATTTTAAAATCTGGCTTACAAGTATTTGAGTATGATTACTAATTCATAACCAAAAAAAAAAAAAAAAAAGCAGGGAGGTTCTTAGTAAGTATACAAACTCTTCAAAAACTCAAGATTCATAATTAAGCTCTAAAGATTCTGCCATATATCCTCTTAACTAAGCAAGTATAGCTAATGTTTGTATTTCTAAAAATTGAGAAGTGTAATACATTTGAAATCAGGTTTAAGATTTACCACTCAGTATCAATAATGTATGCCTTACCAGAAAGAACAGAGATAACAAATGCATCTTAAAAACAAAGAAAATGTAAAAGCTAAGTAAACGATAGATTATGATCAAAATGGAAGGTGTGACAGTTTATTTTTTTAAAAATCCTATTTGGTATCTTGAAGATATACATACGGATGCTGATTATTCGAAAACATAATAAAGTTTTTTAAAGACAGATAATTCTTTTTGTAACCCTTCAATCACAGACTATATACTATTTTGAGCATATTTTGATACGCGTACAACATTTAGCATAAAACTATACTACTAAAAATATCTAATTCAGTAAGTCTTGCAATTAGGAACTGTCTACAGAAACACAATGCATAATAGACACTCATAACATAGCAGTACTTTCTAAAATAACTATTGAGATAAATATATTTAATTTTTAAATACTATTTTTAAAATGACAGTAAGGCCTTAGGAAAATGTTCACAGGGAGATGTTTATAAAAGAACTCTAAAAATGTTCTATTAAAGATGCATTTAGATAAGAACATGTCAAACTCTCTGATATTCAGTGTAAATATCCATTTTTCTCCTCTCCTATATCAGGGATGAGAAATGCATACAATAGAAGTAACACATCTTACTCTGAAAAACAATAAATTATGTTGTATAATTAAAAAAATAATGACAGTAAAAACAGTGGAAAGGTGTCATAGTTGTGCTTATCATCAAATTCATTTCCTTAAAGTGCTTTAATTCCTTTTTAAATAAAGAATAAAATTTTAAAAAGAGGCATTTAAATTATAACGTTACAAAAACTGTAAGTATCCCACAGGGAAAAACATTAAAAAGGAAAAAAGAAAAACAGTGAACACAATTAATAAATAAATCTGAAAGGAGAATGATAAATGTTCCATGCTGGGGGATGGGTATAATGTGATTCATTACACTAAACTCCCTACTTTTGTACATGGGTAAACGTTTCTGTAAGTTTAAGATATATAAATAAGCCTAAGAAATGGGCAAACAAGCAAATCCAGATTGCAGAGGGGGCGATTAAGAAAGGAATACAAGTAACACTATTAGGAGAGGTGGTTTTTCAAACAGTAAGTGACACTTCACATTCATTGTGTTTGAAAAGCATAAATACTTTGGAAATATTACATCAAGAAGATGTAGATGGGCTGACTAGAATGAATCAACCAGAATGAGCCCAAAGGAAAAGTGAAAAAGTTGACAAAGAATTACCTGGCAAAGGAACTAGAGTC
This sequence comes from Herpailurus yagouaroundi, assembly GCF_014898765.1. Classification (NCBI taxonomy): domain Eukaryota; kingdom Metazoa; phylum Chordata; class Mammalia; order Carnivora; family Felidae; genus Herpailurus; species Herpailurus yagouaroundi. Next base: position 85,250,676 of record NW_024412391.1, on the reverse strand, counting down.
AGACAGTTTGATTGGTATTTCAAAATTGGGGGAAAAAAATAAAATTTTACAAACTTTAAATGTTATGTTATGTTCCATAACATTAACAAAAAGAAACAAAGAAAGTGAGGTTACCCTTAAAGCTAGAATAATCCGACATTATCTGACCAAGAACATACAGGGACAAAGAATACAACACAAGTATGAACTAATCCTATCTATTGACATCTTATTATATATTATATAACACTGCATATACCACATATTAACCTAATAGCAAAATGAGTCATTTCTGTAGCACAGACTGAGTTAGGCACAGTGCTGAGTTCTTAACGTACATTAGACTCCTTTAAACCTCGCGACTGCTCCCATGAGTAGATCTTCTGTATTCAAATGTTCCTGAAACATCACATAAATAAGTAAAAACTCATATAAATAAAAACTAAACCTAATAAGAAGGCAGATTATCTCTGTTCACCCATTAAAATGTTTCTTTGCATTTCAAAAACATTCATAAACACAACCTATAATTCATTTGGGCCAAAAAGCTTTGAAATTATGCACATTTTGACTGGTTTTCAATTTGGGGGGGGGACTGGCATAACTTCAAACTTTGTGAGACTCTTCATCTCCATCTAGATATCTACTGTCTTCCGCTTTCCTTAAAATGTGGTTCTCTCAAGTCTCTTATTCTCCAAGTTTTGAAAGAGACATAAGGAAATACATTAGTGATATAAGAAAGACAACAGTGTAAACGAAGAAAAAGCGACAACTGATAATCAGCATCAGGAGACACAGAACAGGGGCAGACAGGAGAGGACTGTGTGCCTATCTTCAGGGGCCATATGTGTGCCACACTACTGATTTATCAGGAGAAGTCAGCAATCTGAACTGTAACAGGAAATTGACCAAGTACCAAATATTAGTTCAATTAAGCAAATAATAAAACTACTAAAGATCAAGGAAAACTCATTACCTATAAACTATCTGCCCAGAACTTTCCTAAGTTTTTCTGCAAAAAATATCTACCGATGATAAAGATGCCATCGAAATTCAGCTGCAAGAGACTAGAACTACTAGTCATTCTAGCTCATAGAGAAAGAAACCTACATATCAAAATATACTGAGGGTTCCACTTAAAAGTTAATGAAACACAGGCGCCTGGGTGGCCCAGTGGGTTAAGCGACTCTTGATTTAGGCTCAGGTCATGATCTCACAGTTTGTGGGTTTGAGTACCACTCTGCCAGGATAGAGACTGCTTGGGATTCTCTCCCTCCCTCTCTGCCCCCACCCTGCTTGTGCACACACATGCACACACAGTCTTCCTCTCTCTCTCAAAAAAATAAGTACTTAGAAAATAAATAAAAGTTAATGAAACAAAGCCATCCTCCTGGGTTATGTAGTAGAAGAAACTGCAGGTGAATAACATGATTTCAGGATGAGGAATCTGTAAGAATAAAGAGAAACAGGTCTCAACACATAAAAATAAAAAGCTTCCCTATCTTAAACACATTAGAAGTAAAACTTACGTGATTAAAGACACAATGAAGACCTTACAATTCAATTAGAAAAATGGGCAAAGAAAGACAAGGCACACAGGGAAAAGAAATTTCTTTTGAATAAAAAAGAATTCTCATCCAACACCTGTAAATTTTTTAGAGAAGCAAATTAAATTCATGAGATCATTTATTAAATAGTTTCCGGGGACCTTCAGGTAGACCTCAAACTCCTTAATCTTGCCTAACCTAACACGTGGCCTACTTCTGCCTCCCTCTCCAGAACCACTTCAGGCCAAAAATCACAAGCACTTCCCTAAAGGAATCACATTCTCAGGCACCTCTACTTGTAATTTTCCCTCTACCTGGACGGCTCCTCTCCCTACATCTCTGGCTTACTCATCCCGTAAGCCTTAACTCGAACGCCATTTTCTCTGGGAGGCTTTGGCTTCCTCCCACTCTTCCACACCTTTCTCCCCTGAGCAGAGAACAGCATAGACCTCTATAGTGGCATTTATTATGCTGCAGCAAGACTATTTTTGCTCATTTTTTTTTAAAGCAACAGCTTGCTTACAATGTTGTGATTCACCTATTTACCAATTCCTTCATTCTGGACAGTGAGAGTGGGGAGAAACTAAAGAGAAAGAGACAGATGAAAAGAAAGAAGGAAGGAAGGGAGGGAGGGGAAAAAAGAAAGAAAGGAAGGAAGGAAGAGGGGAAGGAAAGAAGAAAATGTAAAATTGCATTGAAAACATTAAAATAAATTTAATAAAATATATGCAATAAATTTAAGGAATAAATTTAGCAAAACATATGCAAGATCCCAACACTGAAAACTGTAACACATTGCAGAGAGAAGAAATAAAGATGAAAATAAATGGAGAAATATACAGCATTTATGGATTGGAAGAATTCAGTGGTAACATTTTAATTCCTCCCAAACTGATATACAGAGTCAGCTTAATTCCAATAATAACCCCACCAAGGTTTTTATGGTAGAAATTGATACCTTATTTCTAAAATGTATACAGAAATGCAAAGAAATGAGAATATCCAAAGAATCTTGAGGAAGAACAACAAAATTGGAAGACTCCTACTACCTAACTTAAAGATCATCTATAATACTTCAGGAATGAAAACAGTGTGGTACTAATATACAGATCAACAAATAGATCAACAGAACATAACGGACAGCCTAGAAATAGAGCTGCACTTATTTGATCATTTGACTTTTGACAAAGATGTCAGAGCAATCCAATGGTGGAAAGAAAGTCTGTGTTCAACAAACGCTGCTGGGACAACCAGACGTCAAAACTGAAAAACAAACAAACAAACAAAAACGAACCTTGAACCCTAACACCAGACAAAAATTAAGAATGTGAAGTAGAATATTTTTACAACCTATTTGTAGGCAAAGATTTCTTAGAGAAGACACACACAAAAAAACCATAATCATTATTAAAAAACTATATTGGCTGTCTTGAGGGGTTCCCACTGGCCAATGTGGGACAACTTGAACATGAAAACAAGTAATGACATTATTAACTTTACAGAAAAATATATCAGATAAAAAAAAAAAAAAGGAAGAAAAGGGGCAGCTAGGTGGCTCAGTCAGTTAAGCATCCAACTTCAGCTCAGGTCATGATTTCATGGTCCATGAGTTCAAGCCCCACATCGGGCTCTATGCTGACTGCTCAGAGCCTGGAGCCTGCTTGGGATTCTGTGTCTCCCTCTCTCTCTGTCCCTCCCAGCTTGCACTCTGTCTCTCTCTCTCTCTCTCTCAAAAATAAACATTAAAAATTTTTTTAAAAAGGAAGAAAAGATAATAAAATGAGAAAAATCAATAATCTGTAACCCTTAGTTGGAATAACAGAATCATGTCAGAATCTTCAATGAATGCTAAAAATTATTATGAAGCTGTTGAGAAATAGGATCTTCACAGTCTCAAAGTATTATCCCTCAGATTATTTAATAATTCCATTGGGGATAATACACCTTTATAGTGAAGAGATCTAGCAGCCACCATCTGTACCAAGTAATGAGGCGGCATCACCAATACTGGAATAAGCAGACATTATATATCTTCTGACATGAAGTAGGAGGAAGTACGTAACACCAATCATCTGTTATGATACACCCTCACCGAAAATGTTTCACCTGATTTCAGTCATAAAGAAACACCCAGACAAACACAGCATTTGGAACGTTCTCCAAGACAGGTACTGTGGACTGTTCAAAGAAGTCAATGTGGTTAAAAAGAAAATAAAGAACAGAAAAAAGGAAAAGTGCTGTGGATACTCTTCAAACTTAAAAAAAGCATTAAGAGACACAACCATCAAATGCAATGCATGAGCCTAGACTGAAATTGAATTTAAAAAAAAAAAAAAAAAAAAAAAAGGAAGAGAAGTTACAGAAGACAATTGGGGAATTGATTATAGCTTAGTATTCTGGTTATGTAGGAGAATGGCCCTATTCTTAGGAAATGCATGACGAAGTCCTGAGTAGTTAAGTGTCGTGAAGTACACAGCTTAACTTACAAATAGTTCAGAAAAACTAAGGACAGAAAGATGTTTTGTAATAAAGTTGCTCTATTTATCTACCCACCCATCCAGCATCTATAAACATACATATGATACAAATATATTTACATGTAATGTATGTACAGTATGCATATGCGTATGTAGCATATAAAGATATTAAAGAGAGCGCAGGCAAATTTTCATTGCAAAAAAATCATTAAATTGACTTTGCTACAGTGGGGGCTACCTTTTTTGAGTACAGAGGAACCAGAATCATCCTAGAAAACAGCTTAAACCAGTTTTTCTATAACGCAGAATGCACTTCGATTTTGTACACATTTGCATAATAATTCTTCCGTACATGACAGTTTGAGACACAGTGACAGACTAAAAGGAAAACCTCTATAAGTGCTCAGGACCCCCAAATCATTTTACCCATTATATAATAACTATCAAATTATCCCCACACAAATGAAAACTGGCTGAAGACTTCTAAAGTGCTTGTGACTGTAGACAGGAGTCACTCTGTCTGAACTTTCAGCCCGTGTCAAATACCTAAGAATGGCCTTTTTGTTGTTGTTGTCACGAGGCCTAAATGATACAGTGGAGGGCATGCTGAGCGAGAATTCAGGGTCTAAAGTTTGCTTAGGTCTTTAATGAAAATGTGCATAAGATATCACTTTTCTGTAAGCTTTTCCAAGCCAAATCTGTCCTTCATTCGGTTCCACAGATTTGTACCCAAACTGTTCCCAGACACCTCAGGAAAGAATTTTACAAGGCATCATCCACTGAGGCTCAGCCTCAGTGCCATTTTATTCATGCAGATGATTTCTTTCTTTTTCTTTTCTTTTTTTTTTTTTTAAAGCTTATTTATTTCAGAGAGGGAGAATGAGAGTGAGCGAGCAGGGGAGGGGCACAGAGGGAGAGAGAGAATCCCAAGCAGGCTCTGCACTGTCAGGGCAGTCTGGCTTGGGGCTTGACCTCAAGAACTGTGAGATCATGACCCGAGCAGAGATGAGGAGTCGGACACTCAAGCAACTGAGCCACCCAGGTGCCCCCGTGCAGCTGGTTTCTTATACTAACACTGGTACCTACACTCCCACACCACTTCCTTCTGTCCTTTCTCTTCGCTTTAAGAATTTAGAATGTCCAGCTCCATAGTGATATCTCTATATAATGTCCATGGCTTTATTCCAAATATTTATTTTCTGGGTCTCATATTTTCTACTGTTCTTTACTCACTTGGGATATAATAAAAGCTTTTGTTCCATCCTGATAAATCTACTCACTCTTCGCTGCTACACTTTCTGCCCCAAGCACACACATTCAAGGCTCTCGGTTAAAACCCTGTCATTTCTCATGGCCTTGTCTCATTCAATGATTCCTGCTAATATCAGCAGACCAAAGTAACTGTACATAAGCAGGATTTAACCTTTCAACAATATGCTTCAAGACTAAGATTTATTTAGAAATTAATTACCAATGGCTTGGAAACACTAAAGCAGAAAACAAATATGGTGTTTTTTGTTTTTGTTTTTTTGTTTTTTTTTAATTTTTTTTAACGTTTATTTATTTTTGAGACAGAGAGAGACAGAGCATGAACAGGGGAGGGTCAGAGAGAGGGAGACACAGAATCCGAAACAGGCTCCAGGCTCTGAGCTGTCAGCACAGAGCCCGACGCGGGGCTCGAACTCACGGACCGCGAGATCATGACCTGAGCCGAAGTCGGCCACTCAACTGACTGAGCCACCCAGGCGCCCCCAAATATGGTGTTTTTAAGTCAGTCCTCTACTAACACTAATTTATCTCCCAAGCCCACACCTGTTTTTAGAGAAACTTAATTTTTTTTTTATGTTTATTTATTTTTGAAAGAGAGAGAGAGAGAGAGAGAGAGAGAGAGAATCCCAAACAGGCTCCATGCTGTCAGCGCAGAGCCCAATGCAGGGCTCAATCTCACAAACCATGAGATCATGACCTGGGCTGAAATCAAGAGTTGGGTGCTTAATGGACTGAGCCACCAAGGCGCCCATAGAAAAACTTAATTCTCTAAGTGATTTTGGCCTGGGTTATGATCTTGTGGTTCATGGGATGAGGCTCCACATAGGATTCTGGGATTCTCTCTCTCTCTCCCTCTCTCTGCCCCTCCCCCAAATAAATTTTTTTAAAAAAAGAAATATTAGATTTAAAGATGGCTGGATAAATACATACTGATGTTCTTGTACTTTATGAGACAAACCAAAACATATACCGAGAAACTGAATCTGGATGGGCACTACAAAATTTTAAAATTGTCCTTGATAATTTCTGAAAATTCAAAGCTTGCCAGGAATATAGCACGTCTACTTTATTTACTCCACAAATACGTCTTGAGCACCCAAACCGTGTCAGGCCTTCCTCTGAGCACTGAGCTTATTTTCTAAAGTAAGGGGACAGAAGATAAACAAAAAAGCATTGTAATTTTAAACTGGGAGTGGTCAGGATGACTTCCCTGAGAAGGTGGAGCAAAGACCAGCAGAGAGCAAGGCAGGTAGAGGGAAGGATAAGGGTAACATCCCGAGGTGGGATGAAGTTGGCCGCGTAGGCGTCCAGACAGGTCAATGGCTTTCAGCTTTGCCGGAGCTAAGTAACAGAGCTGGAGACCAACATGAGAGGGTAAGAGAGAAGAAGGGGCAGAGGATCTTACAGGCCACTGTAAAGACTTTGATGAGATAGGAAGACTGGAAAGTTTTCACTAGGCGAGAAACCTGATTCAACTGAAGCTTTAAGAGGCTCTCTAACTGAACCACAGAAGCAGGAAGACCAATTCGCGGGTTATGGCAACGATTCAGGCAAGAGGTGACACATTGACTTGGGAGACTACAGTGGTAGCAGTGGGGGCGGTAAGAATCGATTGGTTCTAACTACAGAGCCAAAAGCATTTGTTGATGGACTGGATATGGGGCGGGGGAGCGGCAGGGAGGATAAAGGAAGGATGAAAGGAGAACTTTCAGAATTATAGCCTGGAGAAATGGAAGGATGGAGTTGCTATTTGCTGCAATGGAGAAGATAGTCTCAGGGCAACTTTGAGGAAGAACATCAGTTTAGTTTGGACACGTAAAGTATGAGATACGTATTAATATCCACACTGACAGTGATCATTATTAAAGTAAATAGTAAAGTACGTTAAGTCAGGAGTCAGAGTAGAGGTCTGAGCTAGATACAGAAATCTGAGAGTTGATAGCATACAGATGGAAGTTAAAACCATGCAAGAGAACAGAAATTTGAATATTCTCTCTTCTTTCCATAAAAGATGGAGAAAAAACAAAGTGCCTTTATTTGTAGAATAGAAAATAATTAAGGGGGGGGCCCTCTTTAAGTCCACTGAAAGTGCCCATGTTGTTAAATAATAAGCACTGACCACCTACAAAATGTAAAATACCAAGAACATTTAAAAGGATTCAAAGGGCAATGCAAGAGTTCCCATGCTCTTAGCAGAATCTCCATCTAGTTGAGGAGACAGATAGATAGATAACAGAAGGGAATGACTGAGGAGCAAGAAAGGAAGGAAATCAATGTACCCTTGACAATAACCATGCCCCTGGGTGGTGCCGGGTCTGGGGGAAGATGAGCCAGCTGGAGACTGTCAAGGACTTGACAACGTATATTTGTTCTTCCACAGATCACAGGTTGGCAAAATGGCAGCATGCCACGGAGTAGCCAGTCTTGTTGGGTAGTTCATGCTGTTAGCTCAGTACCTCTGCAGGGATTGACACCTTGGTAGCCAGTTATGTCACCAGCACTGGCTGAGTCAGATGGCTGGCATGTTACGGCTACATCTTACCACTGTTCCAAAAAAAAAAAAAAAAAAAAAAAAAAATCTGTCTCAAGTTGGGCTCTAGCGAACAAGAACATTCTTTCACTTGTCTCGTCTTTTTCAGAAACTGCTATCTGGGCCCCGAATGAGTGGAACAACATGGGTCTCTACAGCTACCTTCCACAGTCTCTCTCCAAATTCTGATTCTCCTCCAATAGGTCTCTTCTGGTGCTCAGATATTACAGCTTTTCTCCCTCTCTCAGCTTGAGCTCTAACTTCTATACTCAAATATTTCTTACACGGCTCCTCTACAAACAGCTTTATTTTAATCTTCTAGGTCACAGAAGCTATACATAATCCCATTTTCCTTCACGAGTCACACGGAGTCATTTCCACAGGTGTAACACCGCTTTCTCTGGTTGCTGACTACCCACCATTTTCCAGAACATCTAGCTTTCTTTAAAAATCACAAGAGATCAGTAATAAAATACGTGGTGGTTATTATGGAGTTACCACTATTTTTCCCAATTTGGACTTCATTAGTACTGTCAACCATTCGTATATGGTAATTCAGAGAACCATGCTGCTCCTTAGTGCCTCACATTCTCATGAATATTTCAAGCTTCCTCTTAGAGATGCGCCTCCAGCTTTAGCAACGATGGCGTCAACAGTCACATTACTATCTAGACAGATGACATCTGCTGGAGATGAAGATGTGACCGCCAGTCAACCTGTGAGCCAGACCTGGCCAGTCGGAGGCTCGTTGCCCCCTTCCCCGGCCTTGGCATGTGTACTCTGCTTGCCTTCCCCCCTCCCAGAAGCTGCTCCTAAGATATAGCCTTGAAACAGAAACGTGGTGCCGAGGCTATCTGGACTGGCTATATGACTGACTGAACTCACTCAGGGCCTCTACATCAACTTTGCAGACCCTGGAGGGTGGGTGAGAGAAGCCACTGTCTTGCAGGTGCTCAAGACAGCCTTGTAAGTTAAGCTCCTTTGCTCCTGAAAACACCACTACCAATGTGAAGTGGTCTGCCTCTTTCTTCTTTCTTTGCTCTCTCCCTGCCTTACACATATAGGGGCCAGTTTCAGATTACACCCAGGAAGCTCCTGAGGAAGTCGTGAACCGACAAAGTCCCTCAATTAAGAAACTTGAAATATTTAGCAATGCATTGGAAAGAAGACCTCTCTGCATCAGTACTTACTGCAAGCAGTATTCAAATAGAAGCTTTCAGTTCTCAGGACAGAACTATGGTCTTATTGATCTAGATGTGAAAATCAGTACCATCCCAAGGCAGGGAGTTCACTGATCTGCCAGGAGTCACAGGAAAGTGGCTACAAGAGTTCACTTTTTTTCTTTTAAAAAATTTTTTTAATGTTTATTTATTTTTGAGAGAGACAAAGCGTGAACAGGGGAGGGGCAGACAGAGAGGGAGACATGGAATCTGAAGCAGGTTCCAGGCTCTGAGCTGTCAGCACAGAGCCAGACGCGGGGCTTGAACCCACAAACCATGAGTTCATGACCTGAGCCGAAGCTGGATGCTTAACCAACTGAGCCACCCAGGCGTCCCAAGAGTTCACTTCTTTTAGCGACTACCTGTCTTCATCTCAATGACTAGAACTAAGAATGTGTTCATGGCACATTCTCCATAGGCCTCCCCAAACATATTCTCTATACAGGAAGACAGAAGCTAAACTCAAGTAGCCAGCTGATGAGGAGACAGCAAAGCTAAGGTGGCTATCCAGGGGCGAACTGGGTTTCTCCTCATTCAAAAGCACAAGACTCCTTCCATGGAAGAGGAGAGAGAAGGGTTCCCACAAGTGTCCCATCCTGTACTCACTGCTCCTGCAGGGGCTCCATAGCTGGCAAAAGTGGCACACTAAGCGTAATGCCAGGGGAGATAAAACATCAACTGCCCCTGGAGGTATCCAAGGCCAATTTCCTAATTCACAAACCAGAGCAAGTCAGTAAGAGGAAGTGCCATTCACATCTTCACCCAACAGGCAAAAGTTACATGTTATCTCCTACACTTGTTTTTGTTTGTTTTTATAATCAGACATATTTCTTATTCTGTCCAGAAAACTTATTTTTTGCTGAGAAAATCCTGATTATAAAAATGAACATTTTTATTTTTTATTATTTTTTTATTTTTTAAGTTTTTTAAATTTTTAAATTTTTCATTATTTTTTAAAGTTTATTTATGTATTTTGAGAGAGAGAGTGAGAGCATGTGCATGTGAGCAGGTGAGATGTCAGCACAGAGCCTGATGTGGGACTCAATCTCAGGAACTGTGAGATCATGACCTGAGCCAAAATCAAGAGATGGACACTTAACTGATTGAGCCACCCAGATGCCCCCTTATTTCTTATTTGGAAGTCCTTGCTAGTGGTATGGGTTTGGACAAGTCACTTAATTTCTCCAAATTTCAGTTTCCTTATTTGTGTTAAGTAACATTACTATTGGGGCGCCTGGGTGGCGCAGTCGGTTAAGCGTCCGACTTCAGCCAGGTCACGATCTCGCGGTCCGTGGGTTCGAGCCCCGCGTCAGGCTCTGGGCTGATGGCTCAGAGCCTGGAGCCTGTTTCCGATTCTGTGTCTCCCTCTCTCTCTGCCCCTCCCCCGTTCATGCTCTGTCTCTCTCTCTGTCCCAAAAGTAAATAAACGTTGAAAAAAAAAAAACTTAAAAAAAAAAGTAACATTACTATTAGTAAGTTCCCTTCTTTTTTTTTTTTTTTTGCTTCAAATTTTTATTTTATTTAAATTCTAGTTATTACACATATAGTATAATATTAGTTTCAGGGGTAGAATTCAGTGATTCATCACTTACATACAACACCTAATGCTCATCATTAAGTGTCCTCCTTAATACCCTTCACCCATTTAGACCATCCCCCATCAACCCTCAGTTTGCTCTCTATAGTCTCTTCTGGTTTGCTTCCTTCCCTTATTTTTCCTTCCCATATGTTCATCTGTTTTGTTTCTTAAATTCCACACATGAGTGAAATCATAACGCATTTGTCTTTCTCTGACTTATTTTGCTTAGCATAATACTCTCTAGCTCCACACACGTCATTACAAATGGCAAGATTTCACTCTTTTTAATGGCTGAGTAATATTCCATTGTGTGTGTGTGTGTGTGTGTGTGTGTGTGTGTATGTATATATATATATATATACATATATATATATACATACACACACCACATCTTTATCCATTCATCAGTCGACAGACATTTGGGCTCTTTCTCCTATACTTTGATATACAAAGATGGCACACAGTTCCTAAAATAATTATTAATCTTTATCATGGATGAAGGTCTGCTTGGTGCACATGGTATATAAAGAAAGTCAATGGCAAAATTTTGATGCCTGGATTAAAAAAAAAACAAAACAGTACCCTTTTCTTTCTTCATCAGACTTCTTAGGTGGTCACATAGGAAATTCAAGATATCAGCATGTCAGACTCACCTGTGCTTCAGAAAACAAAACACACACACACACACCACTAATTTATAAGACTCAATGCAACCACAGGCTAATACAGCCAGAAAACAGAATCACAACCTCGTAATAAGTAAGAATGGGCTCAGAGCGTGTTACAGAGGCAGAGGATATCACCAAAGTAGTAGGATCTCCATAAGCTCACAAGGTTTGAAAAGCTCAAAAAAGGTTTGAAACCAGCTCTATTATTTCCTCTCAAATAATTTAATAAGAGACAAGCAATTACAAAGTCAAAAAGAAAATTATAAGAAAGACTTAAACATACATATATTGATGTATAACATACACTACCTGTAAATATTTCAAAAATGTCTCAGGTAGGAAAAATGAACCAATAATAACCCATAAGATCTTGTGTACAGCATTTATTATGAAGACAATATGTTAAATTTGATTCCGCTGTGAGCTCCATTTTCCAAACTGATTGATGACCATGTCATTCCCCTAATATCTCTTATTGGACTTTTCCACGGTTTTCCCAATCACCACTCATTCACATTACTCGAGTAATTCAGACTCGCTCATCTACAAAACATCCTCCATGCTGGTTTCATGCTAGTTTTTTAAAAACGAAAACCTTAATGAACCATTTCATCCCTCTATTCAAAACTCCTTTTCTCTCACACCCAGGGCTCTAGCCACACAGACCTATTTTAAGTTCCCTGTACAGGAGGAGGTTTCACCATCTATGCCTTTTCCTTCATGCTCCCTCTTCCTGGAGAGCCTTTTCTTCCAAGCACTTCAACAACAGCAATAATAAGCCTATTCATTGTTCAAGGAAGCTTAAGTACCACTTCCTCAAAGAAACCTTCTGAATCCAATTGGATAACATACATGCCACATATCTTTAATGGCACCTCAAATCTTTCATATACATTTCACATATTGCTTACATGTCTTTTTCTCAGTACTATACCAAAAGCTCCCAGAAGACCTGTCTATATTCTTCGCAGGCAGGGAAATGCCTGGCCACATGTTGGGCATTACATTTGTTTGCTCAATTCATGATTTACAAATATCATCATATAAAAGTATGGGATCTGGGTATTTGTTAACCAAAATGAAGCAAGTCTACACACATGTCTGGAGTTTCAATATATGATATTGAATGAGCCAAGAATATTCCATCTTTAATGAACTATAACTGACAAAACAATTAATCAAAATGCCCCACATTAATTAATTTGGTCATCTCTTTTTCCAATGTATTTTGAATGCTATTTATTGAAATCATTCCAAAACTCTGCTCCAAAGCTCCGCTGATAGGCTCATAAGTGGCTGCCAGGATTTCTGATGCCGGGCATCAGAACCCAGGACACGTGGCTGTTGCGAACCAGGAGTACAAACTAGGCTTCTCAGCCCAGCACCACAGGTGCCCCAGGCTGGCCTCTCTGGCCCTTTCTCATTTTAATATTAACAAGTGGAGTTGCTTTTACTTTTTCCAACACCATAAACACAGAGAATGATTTTCTGGGGGGACAGTGTGCCTTAAATATTCACAACCCAAAGATCTGAGTTCCTCTCACAGGATCCCTTGGTAAGTCAGACCCTTAACTGAAACAGGAAAGAGGTTCTGTTGAAGCAGAGACAAGAAAAGCAGAATGGTGCTTCTCTCAAAGATGAAATCGTAAACGTGTAAACAAAACCAAAGGTCTCTACAATCTACAAAAAACTGCATGTGTAACATGAATTGATAAGTATCTTTTAAGCTCAAAGAAATATATATTTAACACCCATGTATAAAAGAATGTATTACCAAAGATACCAGGATTGGTAAACTGTCAGAGAAATACTCCCAGAGGGGCTGGGAAAGAGGTTTCCATTAAAGACACAGGAAATATCTCGTTAAATAAGCAGCACAGATGGACACAGAGGGATGGGCAGAGTTTTGGCTGGATCTGTCCATCTAGAAGGCATTCCAGGCAGAGCACGAGCAAAGACACCAAAGTTGGAAAGGCCAGGAGTCCAGTTGGGGCAGTGGGCTCATGGTGGAAGGGTGGCACTACAGTCTGAGGCCAAGTCATGACAGCCCAGATCTCCAGAACATGGACATCAGTGGCACCAACAATCTTGAAGGATGGAGATACTCGGTCAAAATACCCAGCAAATGGCTTAAAGAGCAAAAGCTCTCTTTTGCCTAAATTTAAGTAGTTTCCACATGTAAGAAAGAAGGCAATTCCATTAACATAATTCTAATTTGACTGATGAAAGGCGATCTCTATTGAGCTAGAGGAGAGTCAAAAAGCCACAAGAATGTGAACTTAACTATTTGCGAGTTTACTATTATTCACCTACCATATCCCAATCATAACTGAGAAGCAAAGCCTGGAAATAAATAATGGGTATTTTTTAAACTGTAGGAACATTTTTGAACCATAGAATTCACAAACTGATTCTTCTTTATTTTTTACAAATGATAATTACCAAGAAAGAGAAGTTATATCCCTGAGCTAACCCAAGGGCTTCCTCCAGTCTAGGAAGAAACTCCACTTGCTAACAGAAACTATGAGGCAGCCACTCTAGGCAATGTTCCCATACTGTTAAACACAACATTAAAGCTGGGAAACCAGTAACAAGCTTTAAGTTCCCTTTCAGAGACAGGTGAAATTAAACCTTAAATTTTAAAGTCATTTTGAAACCACTGTCTTTCTTCTAACTAAAAGCAAAGATTCGTCCAGCGAGTTTGCACCTGCTCGCCGCTAAGAAAAGGGAAAGAAAACAATGGATTATTTTAGCCTAAGGAGCATTACTACCTTGTACGAGTTTTGGACAATAAGCCCGTCATGTTGAAATACTGTATTTTCATATATGCAGAAATCTTATGTAGTATAACAGAAAAACAATTAGGCTGCGAATCAGGAAGGTGAGAGAATTTGGTGGCAGTTAAGTCTTGAAAATCACTGAACATCTATGGCCCTCCACAGGCCCACCTCTAAACTGAGAGGGTTGAATCATGACCTCTGAAATGCCATTTCAAAAAATTTAATTTCAGATAGTGGAGATGTATAGCTGCTGCTTCATATCCAGGGAAGCAGTGAGGCGGAGTGGCACGGAAGAGGCTCTGTGGGCAGGCCTACTGGAGTGCCCAAATCTACGCTCACTCAGTACTAGCTGGATGGCCTTCAGTGCACACTTCCTTTTTGCTCAAGAAGGGATAATATTTACCTCTGCAATATGCTGGAAGGGTTAGAATGTACGTAATGCACCTGGCACATTATAGGCACTAAATAAAGGTGGACGTTAAGTCCCTGGCCAGTGATGAAAGTCCTGATGGCAAACGGTAATCCACTTGACAACACAGTTTCCTAAAACTCAGCATGGAGAATGGCAGGGATTGAGTGCCAGTCCTTTGCAAAGGGTGAGCACATAAATACTGGAGGACTCATAGGAAGGAAGGATAAAAGCAGGGAGCTGATGATAAGCAGCAGAGGCTTAGAGTCCTGCACGTCATAATGACAACCAGGAACACAACAGCATGGGATACAGGGAAGAGGACAGATTTTCAGCGAGAGAGAGGACTACTGGTGAAACAACACAAAACAAAACAAACCATAATGAATTACTGCAATGACTTCATAACCGAAATAAAGCAGAGAGCTGGCTACAGTCTATGAGTCTCACTAAATAGCGGGTCTTGGCAATACACAAGCCCTACTTCCTTTGCCTGTCTGCAATCCTTACTCAGGGTTCAGATGATCCTGCCTGTGGCTCCTGCCCACCTCATTTGCCCCACCCCACCTCACTGTCTCCTAGGTTTACTGCACTCCACACGGCTCCTCTTCTACCCCTGTAACATGCTAAGCCCATTTTTTCTTTAGTTCCTTTGCCCTATTATGTCTGCCTGGAAACGTCCACCAGATCTTCCCATGCTGCCTCATTCCACACACTCAGGTCTCGCCAAACTGTCAATTCCTCAAGGAAGTCTTCTGCGTCCACCATATCTAAATTTCCCTCCACCCCCCCACATCCCAGTCACACCCTACCCCCTTATCTTGCAGTATTTTTTCTGGCATTTATCATTATCTAGAATTGTCTTTTTTGTTTACATGTTTATCATTTCTCCACCAAAATGGAAGGCCCGTGAGGGCAGGAATCTGACCTAAATTCTTCAGCACTCAATCCCCCAACATCTTAAACCAAAATGTGGCACAGAGATGATGTAGGATCAGATGTATTCATCTGATGAACTTGTTCAAAGAATAAACTCCGATGATTAAAACTGCCATCCTTCTGTGAACATAAGGAAAAGTCCATTTTTATGAAAATACAAAATATATACATATGCATATGTTGTACAGTACACTTTTTCACTTTACAAGCATGAATCCATACATAAAGCAAAGGTACTGTAAGTTTTGTTTTTCGAGATCCTGCTTTTAGAAAGAGAAGGTGGATGAGTAGATGGTATATAGATGGGAATTATCTTTCAGAACCCTTCTCAACAATGACTGTGAGGTAAACAAACCGAACTAATTCCAGTGTATTTGAGATCAGACCCGTTACTTTGTTACCTTGCTAAACTTATCCCAACTATTACTGAGTCAAGTGATGAATTCAGTGATTCCATCTGTGAAACAGAAGACAAATGACATGGTGAATAACTGGTGCAGTAATGGGATGGTAAAGGAAAAGTTCCACAATGTTAACCCGTATTTGGACGAAAAGGGGGGGGGGGGGGAAATCTTTCTAGAAAATCCTAAACAAAAATAAGCATGCTGCTGAGATTTCAAAATATGGCCGGATACCATGAGTGGGCAAAGCAGTGAAATGAAACTGTGGCCAGAACACTCATAACTTGCGCTTTTTCCATTTTGTTCTGCTTGAAACACAGATTTTTTTTTTTTAAATGAATAAAAAAGGTCAATGATCGACCTTGTCTGTATAACCCACGCATCACCCCAGTCACCATTCTTGGTGACTCTGGAGGGCCCATGGCGCCAGCACGGGGCGGGACCCCACCGAGGGCTCCTCGGGGTCCGCAGGGTGAAGGAATGGAGACTCACAACCTGTATCCATCCCCCGAATCCCAGCCTAAGCAGTGGAGCTAGGTGGGGCTCGGCATTCTGCAACTTCACTTTTGCATCCTTTATAAACACAGCCCGCCTAGCCCCTCCTCCTCCCCGGAGGACCGCACAGCGCTCAGCAAACACCCGAACGCCCGGGCTCTGGCCTCCGTTCACGGGTCTCCCCTGAGCCCCGGGCAAGTCATCTGATCCCGGGTGACTCAGTTTTCCAATCTGTCAAATAGGGTGACGAGAAACCCAGCCTACCTCATCGGGTGGTTTCGGGCCGGCAGCCCCAGGCTGGCCCGGGGACAGCGGTTCCGCGGTTGAGCCCGCGGAGGCCCTAGCGGGCGGAGGGGCGGGGCTTGGCGGGGCGGGGACGAGGGACCAAGCCCAGCAGGCGACGCGCAGCCCACCGCCCGCAGCCAGCAGCCCCAGGACCTCCTCTGGTACCGGGCCCGTGACGTCAACACGCTGACGTCGACGCGCTGAAGCCCATCTCGCCCGAGGGACCAAAGACTGGGCTGGGGCCCGCCTGCCTCCCGTAACAGAGCCAGCGATTGGTGAATGGGTCTATCGATCATTTGCCGCCCAGTAAGCAACGCCGGAAGGCGGGAGAGGGCGGGCTCGCCTCGCCCGTGTAGAGGGTGGGAATCTGAAATTCGGTCTCTGAGAGCTGCGGGCTGGTTGGATTTGCCCGAGTGTTGTCCCTTGCCGTTTTATTAAGAAGCTGCTTTCCCGTTATTGGCGATTCTGCTTCTTCCGCTTTCCTCCTGCCTCTTGGTGGGGATTTAGGTTCCGGCTCGTGGAAAATAGTCGTGGCCTGGATTTCAGGGCCCCTGGCACCTCGCACTGAGCTCTCCAGGAATTAAAAAGTAGGACCTTACATTGCTCTGTTCAAGCGTCACCTCCACCCTGAATTCTCAGGCCCCCAGACCTATTTAGGAGACCTTTTCTCTGTGCTCCTGTCGCATATCTAACACTTGGATCTTAATAGTAGTCACATTTAATTATATTTGTATGTTTGGCCAGGAGACTGAGCATCTTTTAATTATTGTTATTTTTCAAATTACTTTTAAGTTTAAATTGAACTTTTTACCAATAGATGCTACAGTTATAACGTTCAAATATTTAAAGATGTAGAAAGCTACAGAGTGAAAATTCTTCCACTACTAGTTCCTCAGGCACTCAGTTCACCTAATGGAGGCAACCAGTGTTACTCGGTGAATATTCTTCCAGAGACATTATAAGTGCTATTATTAATTTTAAGTTACACAGAATAATAAATGGAAACATTACAAATTAGAATAAAATCCTTTTCAGGCATTAATTACAAACCCAGTCCCTATAGGATGACCCCTAGTTCCTATGCATTTTGTGTAGGTATTTTTTTCCAATCAACATTCTTTTAAACTATTGCACGTTAGTCCTCAGAACCAATAGTCCAGAACCAATAGAAGCAGTTTATGACTTCCTTACCCTTCGATATGTAATTCCTTTCTTTTCGTTTTTCTATCAGAAGCATCGCTACCTTCAACGTAAGTCGAACCTATACCCAAGCGTTTTCTAGGGTAGAAATGCCAGCAAGTGAATGTATTGGATAGAGAATGCACACTTTAAATCTTCATAGTAGATTCCCTTCATTTGTCCTTTTAAGTAGCTGTTACAACTTACAGTCCTACCGGTAATATATGAGCAACTCTTTCCCTGCGTCCTTGCTAATTAAAAAAAAAAAAAAAAAAAAAAAAAAAGATTAAAAAAATTTTCCGAATTGATGAGTATAAGAAAAATTTTGGAGGATGACACGTGTGCAAAAGAAGTGCAGTCATCATGTGTCCGTGTCTTGGTAACAAAGTGAATGAACTTCTGTAACCATTCCCTAGCCCAAGATTTTAAAAGTTCACCAGGAACATAGACTCTCTCCTCATCCTCGTCTTGGTCATTGCTCTCCTACACACAAATCGCCACGATTCTGAATTTTACCACCAAAATTAGTTTTGCCTGCCTGAACACTTGTAAATGGACAAAGATAGTGTGTACTCTCATGTGGCCCTTTTTGCTCAGTAATATATTTGTAACATTGATCCATATTCAAGAATGTAGTAGTTTATTTTTTGTGTATACTTCCAAGATGTCTCCATTTATTCTGATACTGCTTGACGTTAGGTGTTTGCACATAGTTACATGTTTGGTTTGGGTATATCCCTAAGAGTAATCTTACTATGGCACTGGATGTGCATATGTCCACTGTTGGCGGACATTGCCAAATAGTTTTTTGGTTTACCAGTTTACAACCCACTGGCAGAGAATGAAAATTCCTGTTGCTCTTCATCTTTGCCAACACTTGATATTCTCAGTTTTCTTTTGTGCTCATCCTTTTCTCTTTGTTTGTTGTTGTTGTTGTTGTTTTCAATTTTATGGAGGCAAACTGAATATACAAAAGGTTGCATTTATACATCCCCTTGCCTTTGTTGTTGTTCTAGCTAAGAGCACATAGCGTGAGATCTACCTTCTCAACAGGTTTTTTTTTTTTTATTAAAAGTTTTTAAATGTCTATTTTATTTTTGAGAGAGAGAAAGACAGAGTGTGAACAGGAGAGGAGCAGAGAGAGAGGGAAACATGGAATCTGAAGCAGGTTCCAGGCTCTGAGCTGTCAGCACAGAGCCCAGTGCGGGGCTCGAACCCACGAACCGTGAGATCATGACATGAGCCAAAGTCAGACGCTTAACCGACTGAGCCACCCAGGCGCCCCGCTTCTCAACAAGTTTTTAAGTGTACAGCACCTTGTTGTTAACTATAGGCTCTATGTCATACGGGAGAGCTCTAGAATTTATTCATCTTGTATATATCCATAACTGTATAATCATTACAAAATTCCCCACTTTCTCCTGGCAACCACCATTCTAATCTCTGCATCTATGAGTTTGACTAGTCTAGATTCTTCATATAAGTGGAATCATGCAGCATTTGTTCTTCTGTGACTGACTTATTTCCAGGCATAATGTTTTCCGTGGCAATGCGATGTCTTCTGTTCCTCACACCAAACTTCATGAAAGCCCCAAGCTGGTCTGGTCTTCAGTGTCTGCCCTGAGGGTAATCATCATGAGGGGACCACAAGCAGGTAAGAGGTGCTACAGTGACTCTGGGTCACCTTTTGTTCCTTTCTTTGTGCATCCCCACTCAGACCTCACTTCAGATGTCCCCAGACCTGGAACCTGAACCCGAAAACTTCTCTGCCCCCTCCAGGTTCAGGCTCTGGGGATCCATGTTTGCCTAGATTGCCAGGATACGTTTTGGCCCTGGATTTTGTATTCCAGAAATCCCTAGGAATGGTCTGGGCAAGACAGATGCTGTACAGAAAAAGTGATGCTTGAACTAAGTAAAACAGTGTCAGAGGAAGATGTCTCTGATTGTGCGACTGGTCTATCCCATGCCTTTTAAGCAATTAGAACTAGATAATGCGATCATTTGTTACCCAATTAAATTTGGAAGGCCAGAAATGCATGGATTAGCACTTTTGCTTTTGCTTCAAAGCAGTTGTTACTTAGATAAAAGGACACTTAAAATGAAAAATAAGTTCTGATACAAATGAAGAGGTATAGATAATATTCGCTTCTACTTTTTAAACACTAGAAAAATGAGTCCATCCATGATGTCACACAGGGTAGGATTTCCTTCTTTTTTCAAGGCTGAATAACATTCTCCCAACAAAGGAAAGCCCTGGATCAGATGGCTTCACTGGTGAATTCTATGAAACATTTAAAGGCTTAGCACTAATCCTTCTCAAACTTTTCTGAAAACTTAAAGAGAAGCAGTAGTTTGCTTGGTACAAGGCCTCATCGTACAAGGCCCACATTACACTGCTCCCAAAACCACAAAAACACACTACAAGATAAGAAAATTGAAGGTCCATATTTCTGATGAACATGGATGCAAAAATCTGTAAAAACAAAAAAACCTAGATGCAAAATTTGTGACAAAAGTTCTAGCAATCAGAATTCAACAGCATATTAAAAGGATCATATACTGTGATCAAATAGAATTTATTCCTGGGATGCCAGAATGCAAATCAATAAACATGATATATCACATTAACAGAATGAAGCATAAAAATCATATGATTATCTCAGTAAATGCAGAAAATGTACTTGATAAAATTCAACATCACTTCATGTTAAAAACTCTCAAATCAGGTATAGAAAGAATGTACCTCAATGTAGTGAAGTCCATATATGACAAGCCCACAGCTAACCTCATGCTGAGTGGTAAAAAACTAAAAACTTTCCACTAAGATCAGGAACAAGACAGAGGGGCCCTTTCTCACCACTTCTGTTCAACTTAATACTGGACGTCCTAGCCAGAACAGTTAGACAAGACAAAGAAATAAAAGGCATCCAAACTTGAAAAGAAGTAAATTGTCTCTGTTTGCAGATTATATGAACCGTATATATAAAACCCTAATGATTACACACACATATATGCACGTAGGCACACACACACACACACACCTGTTAGAATGAATAAGTGAATCCAGAAAAGTTGCAGGATATAAAATCAACATGCAAAAATCAGTTGCATTTCCATACACTAAAGGTGAACTACTCAAAAAGGAAATTAGGAAAATGTTCTCAGTTACATTAGCATCAAAACCAAAATATGTCAGAGGTGAATAATTTGTACACCGAAAACGATAATACACTGATAAAACAAATTAAAGGAAATATAGAGAAGTGGAAAACACCTTGCGTTCATGGATTGGAAGCGTTAATATCATTAAAATGTCCATACTACCAAAGCAATCTGCATATTCAGTGCTATTCCCATCAAAATTCCAAGGGCGTTTTATGCAGAAATGGAAAAATAGTCCTAAAATTTATGTGGAAGAGCAAAAGACCCAGAATAGCCAATGCAAAGAACAAAGCTGGAGGCATCACACTTCCTGATTTCAAAATGTATTACAAAGCAGCCATAGTTGAAATAGTATGATACTGGCATAAAAACAGACTCAGACTAATAGAGCATAATAGAGAGCCTGGAAATAAACCCACATGTATATAGGGAACTAATCTTCAACAATGGTGTCAAGAATACAGAATGGGAAAAAGGTCATCTCTTCAACCAATGGGGCTGAGAAAACTAGATATCCACATGTAAAATATGAAAATAACCCCCTACCTTACAGCATACACAAAAACCAACCCAAAATGGATTAAAGCTTTAAACATAAGACCTGAAACTGTAAAAATTCTGGAGGAAAATGGTAAAAATTCCATGATGTTAGTGTTGGCAATAATTTCATGAATATATGGATATGGCATCAAAAGCACAGGAAACAAAAGCAAAAGAAGATGAGTGGGACTACATCAGACTAAAGCTTCCTTCAGTAAAGGGAGAAAGCAGACTGGAAAGGCAACCTAAAAACTGAGGAAAATATTTGCACACCACGTGTCTGATAAGATATTAATTCCCCCCACTTCCTAAAATATATATAAGGAACTTGTAAAAATATTTAACAAAGAAAACAAGAACAAACACAAATAGCCCCATTTAAAAATAGGCAAAGGACTTGAGGGGCGCCTGGGTGGCTCAGTCGGTTGAGCGTCCAACTTCGGCTCAGGTCACGATCTTGCGGTCCGTGAGTTCGAGCCCCGCGTCAGGCTCTGGGCTGATGGCCCAGAGCCTGGAGCCTGCTTCCGATTCTGTGTCTCCCTCTCTCTCTGCCCCAACCCTGTTCATGCTCTGTCTCTCTCTGTCTCAAAAATAAAATTTAAAAATGTTAAAAAAAAAATTAAAAAAAAAATAGGCAAAGGACTTGAATAGACATTTCTCCAAAGAAGACATATAAATAGCAAACAGGATATATAAAAAGCTACTTAACATCACGAATCATCAGAGAAATGGAAATCAAAACCACTATGAAATATCACCTTATACCAGTTTGGATAGATGTTAGTAAAAGATAACAAATGTTGACAAGGATATGCAGGAATTAGAACCCTTGTATGTTGTTTGTGGGAATGTAAAAATGGTATAGCCACTGTGGAAAAGAGCATCGAGGTTTTTTTGTGATGTTGTACATTCTGATGCATATGTCAGGTATCACATTGTTGATTTAATTTTCATTTCCCGGATGATAAAAAAGAATTTAGCATTGTTTCATATGTCTGTATGCCATTTGGATATTCTCTTTTGTGAAATTCCTGTTCAAGTCCTTTGCCCATTTTAAAATTAGGCTATCCATCCTTATTGATTTCAAGAGGTTTTTCTATACTTTAGATATGACTCCTATGTCAGTTATATGTGTTGTGTGTATTTTTCTTATTCTGTGGCTTACTTTATTATTACAAAATGAATCTCTGACTTACTAGAATGTACTACAAGTTAATACTTTTCTAGTTTCTGGACAATTCAAGGACTTTAGAACATTAATTTCATTTACCCAACTCCTGATTTGAGTGCTTGTTGTCATGTATTTTAATTTTATTAAATTTAAAAACCCAACAAAATAGTATTTTGCTTTATATAGAGAAATTTACATTTACCTATATATATATATATGTATATATATATATATATATATATATATATATATATATATATATATATATATTAACTTTAGTTTGCCTTCTAGTACTTTTTGCTTTTCTGGGATTACATTTGAAATTATTTCATATATATATATTTATATATATTTACATATATATGTATTTACATATATATATTATATGCATATGCACTTTACTTTGCCTTCTAGTACTTTTTGCTTTTCTGGGATTACATTTGAAATTATTTCATATATATATATTTATATATATTTACATATATATGTATTTACATATATATATTATATGCATATGCACTTTACTTTGCCTTCTAGTACTTTTTGCTTTTCTGGGATTACATTTGAAATTATTTCATTCTTTGTTAGAGTATACTTGCTGGTGATAAAAATCTCTACTAGGCTATCTAAGGTGAGATACCTAAGCTCTCTCTCCTGGCTATTTTGGTTACTCTAAGATGCAACTGTTTTCTTTTCAAACTTGTGGTTATCCTTGGTAGGAAGTTGGTCCGATACCAAATAGTCAATTATAGCTCAAAATGGATCGAGCATGTTGACAGGTGTGAATAATATTATTTTGGTGTTCCTTAGCCTAGAATAGTGCCATGCACCACAAGAAAAATATTTGGGATGACATTGGTGACAGTGGTGGAGCAGGCAGCTCCAATAACCTACTCCTCCATAGAAACATTAAAAAATTAAGCAAACACTATTGGAATAAACTCTCTGAGAAGTCCGGAAAACAGATAAAAGTTTACAGCAACAAGCATGTGCTGAATCAAGGAAGGGCAACTTTGAATAATAAAATAGTTTTGGGTGCTTTTAGTTGCCGTTGACCAGGCCCTTCCAGGCTCTGTAGTGGTGTTGAAGATGGCAGCCTGTGTTCCCAGTCGGTGACCCTGGTCCCTGGGTAGGGAAGGAACTAAGCAGAAACAAAAGGTATCCAAATTGGAAAGGAAGAAGTAAAACTATTGGTATTCAAAGATGGTATAGCCCTATATGTAGAAAATACAAAGAATGTTTTAAAAACCCTACTAGAACTAATAAATGAACTTCACAAAGTTGCAGGTACAACATCAACACAAAAAATCAGGTATGTTTCTATACACCGGAAGTAAAAATATGAAAGTAGAATTAAGAAAGGAATTCTATTTATACAAACATGGAAAAAAACTAGGAATGAATTTAACCAATGAGGTGAAAGATTTATACACTGGAAACCATAAGACGTTGCTGAAAGAAATTTCGGAACTCAGTAAATGGAATGACATCTCATGTTCATAGATTGAAAACTTAATGTTGTTAAGATGGCAGTACTTCTCACAGCCATCTACAGATTCAATACAATCTCTACCAAATGTCAATAGTGTTTTTTCCATAAAGGGAAAAGTTAATCTCCCAATTCACATAGAATTTCAAGGGGCCCAGACAGACAAGTCAATCTTGAAAAAGGACAACGTTGGAGAATTCATATTTTTTCGTTTTAAAACTTACAACAAGGCTACCATAGGGGCGCCTGGATGGCTCAATCAGTTGAGTGTCTAACTCTTGATTTTGAGTCAGGTCATGATCTCACAGTTGGTGGGTTCAAGCCCTATATCCAGCTCCTTGCCGAGTGTGGAGCCTGCTTGGGATTGTCTCTCTCTCTCTCTCTTCCTCTTTCTCTGCCCTTCCCCTGCTTGTGTGCTCTCTCTCTCTCAAAATAAATAAAAAAAACTTAATAAAAGACTACAATAATCAAGACAGTGTGATACTAGAATAGAGATGTATAATCAATAGAATAGAATTGAGAGTCCAGAAGTAAACTCAAACATCTATAGCGAAGTGATTTTCAAAAAAGATGCTAAGACCATTCAATAGGGTAAATAATAGTCTTTTCAACAAATCATGCTGGGACAACTGGACATACGTATGCAAAAGAGTAGAATTGGACCCCTACATCAATGGTAGATATAGATATAGATAGTTAGATGATATATAGATAGTAGGCAGATGTAATATCTCAAAAGGAGCAAGTAGTCTAAAGATAAGAGATAAAAGCATAAAACTCTTTGAAGAAAACAGGGGTAAATTTCTATGTCCTTGGATTTAGCAGTGGATTCTTAGCTTTGACAACAAAAGTATGAAAAACAACAAAAGTAAATACATTGGACTTCATCAAAATTAAACACTTTTGTGCCTGAAAGAACAATAGAGAAGAAAGTGAAAACCCCAGAATGGGAGAAAAAATATTTGCAAATAATGTATCTGATAAGAATCTAGTATCCAGATTATATAAAGAACTCTCATGACTCAGCAACAAAAGACAACCAAATGAAAAAATAGGCAAAGGACTTAAATAGACATTTATTCAAAGAAGATACATACTAGGCCAATGAGACGTGAAAAGACTCTCAACATCCATCATTAGTTATTAGGGAAATGAAAATCAAAACACAGTGAAATACCACTTCACACCTACAAGAATGGCAAACAAAACAAACAAAACAACTCCCCCAATGAAAATGGAAAATAAAAGTATTAGCAAGGATGTGGAAAAATTGGAACCCTTGTCCATTGTTGATGGGAATGTAAAATGATGCAGTTTTTGTGAAAAACAGTTTGGCATTCCTCAAAAAGTTATAGTGTGACCCAACATTTCTACTTTTAGGTGTAGACACAAAATAATAATTAAGAAAGATAATAAATACATATACATGCATGTTCACCACAGCACTATTCACTATGGCCAAGAGATAGAAATAGCTTGGGGCACCTGGGTGGCTCAGTCGGTTAAACGTCTGACTCTTGATTTCCTCTCAGGCCATGATCTCACAACTGGTGAGATCAAGCCCTGTGTCAGGTTCTGTGCTGGCAGTGCAGAGCCTGCTTGGGATTCTCTCTTTCTCCCCCTCTTTCTCTGCCCCTCCTGTGCTCGCTCTCTCTCTCCCTTTCTCCCTCTCTCTCTCAAAATAAATAAAATAAACTTAAAAAAAGAGGTGGAAACAGCTCAAACATCCATCAATGGATGAATGGATAAACAAAATTTGGTGTATATGTATGCAATGGAATATTATTTAGCGTAAAAAGGAATAAGGTACTGAAACATGATACAGTGTCAATGAAACAAAAGATCCTGTATGATACCATACAGACACAAAAGATCAGGTATTATATGATACCATTTATATGAAATTCCCACAATTGGTAAATTGATAGAGAGAATGTACATTTATGCTTATTAGGGGAGGAGGAGTAGAATAGGAACAAGTGCTTGAGGAAATAAGAGGAAAATGAGAGATTTTCCGTTGGGGTGATGACCGTGTTTTAGAACTTTATAGAGATGGTGGTTGCACAACATTTGAAATGCATCAAATCAAAGCCACGGAATTGTTAGCTTTAAAATGGTAATTTTATGTTATGTGAACTTTTCTTTGGTTCAATAATTAACAATTTAGTAACCCGTCTCCATCCCAAAGAAAAATGTTTAAATGAGTTTTCTTCTCTTTCCCAGACTTCCATGGATTTGAGGTAGTGGGGAAACCTATAGCTATTTTAAATATGGAAGAATTATCTAAATCACATGGAACATATTTACACTGTTCTACTTAAGCTATGTAAGTGTAAAAATAGAAGTTAATGCAGAAAATTCTACCATTATATGCCCAACTCATCTGCCCCTCCCCCTCCAGCTTTGCATTTGGCTAGCTATACCTTTTTTCTGTCCCAGATCAGGTACTTAGAAATATTTGTTGAATGATGACACGATGAATAAGCATTTTACAATGCTCATGCAAATACAATGCTCTCATCTAAACTGTCCTCTATACTGTCACTATGAGTGACACTATGAGTTAGTCTCTATGAGATGTGATGAAAGCCTGTAGGCTTGCAATAGTTATGTGTATAATGGAAATCAGTAATATTCATTAGTGTGGATTGAAAAGTAAGCAATGAATATGTATGTAAGCTATTAAAAAGATAAAATAGACAAAATCTGACTATTGTCTTTGGAAAAATAAGAATAGAGAAGGGGGATTGGTTGGAGAATTTTACCATTAACTTAAATTAGAAATTCAGGGGGAAAGTTGGATTGGGCAGGGTCTGTGTTATAAACTCCCCTTTGAACATTTTGTGTTTGAAATAGGTGTGGTTCATTTGGACTTGTGTGTCTAGTAGGCATCTAGATTATAAACTTAAAGAGTTTAGGATAGATAGACACTTCAGGTTGTTATCACTCAGGGAGAATACAGATTGAGAAAGGAGGAGAACCCAGGACAGAATCCTAGGGAATATCATCATTTAAGGAGTAGGTGGAAGCAGAAGAGACTAAAAGGAAACTTAGACACAGTGAACTCCAAGCTCAGAAAAGTGCCAGGAGAAGAGTCATGAGTGACTAGAGAAAACCATGTCTTGAAAATGATGGAGTGGTAAAGATTTAGGTCAAAGTCAGCAAGAATTAAGAGAATACAGAATATACCATTCAAATTAGTGTTTTTTTTCTTTGGGTAAATACCCAAAGTCGTGGCATTACTGGCTCATAGAGTTTTTCTTGTTTTAATTTCTTTTAGGAACCTCCATACTGTTGTCCATAGTAGATACACCACTGTACCTTCCCATCAGCAGTGCAAAAGGATTTTTTTTTCTCCACATCCTCACCAACACTTGTTATTTCTTGGCTTTTTGATTCTAGCCATTCTGACGGATGTAAGGTGATATCTCATCGTGGTTTTGATTTGCATTTTCCTGATGGTTAGTGATGCTGAACATCTTTTCATGTGTCTGTTAGCCATTTGTAGGTCTTTTTTTGAAAAAAATGTCTCTTCAGGTCTTCTACCCATTTTTAATCACATTATTTGCTTTTATTGGTGTTGAGTTAGGTAAGTTCTTTACATACTTTTGATATTAACCCCTTATTGGATATATCATTTGCATATATATACAGTTGCCCATTCAGTAAGTTGCCTTTTCATTTTGCTGATGGTTTCCTTCACTGTGCAAAAGCTTTTTGTTTTAGTGTAGTCCCAATAGTTTATGTTTGCTCTTGTGTTCCTTGCCTGAGGAGACATACGTAGAAAAAATGTTGCTAAGACCTATGTCAAAGAGATGACTGCCCAAATTTTCTTGGAGGAGTTATATGGTTTCAGGTCTTACATTTAAGTATCTAATCCATTTTGAGTTTATTTTTTTGTATGGTGTAAGAAAGTGGTCCAGTTTAGGGGTGCCTGGGTGGCTCAGTTGGTTAAGCATCCAACTTCAGCTCAGGTCATGATCTCACAGTTTGTGAGTTCGAGCCCCGTGTCAGGCTCTGTGCTGACAGCTCAGAGACTGCAGCGTACTTCAGATTCTGTATCCCTCACTCTGCCCCTCCCCCACTCATGTTCTGTCTCTCTCTGTCTCTCTCTCTCTCAAAAATAAATAAACATGAAAAAAGTTAACAAAAAAAAAGTGGTCCAGTTTAATTCTTTTGCATGTAGCTGTTTTGTTTTTCTGGCACCATTCATTGAAGAGACTGTCTTTTCCTCATTGTATATTCATCCTTCCTTTATCATTGATTAATTGACCACATAAACATGGGTTTATTTATGGGCTGTCTATTCTGTTTATCTGCGTGTCTATTTTTGTGTGTGTGTATATGTATATGTATACACACACACACACACACACACACACACACACACACACACACCACACAATGCAGTATTATCCAGCCATAAAATGAATGAGATCTTGCCATTTGTGACAATATGGATGGACCCAGAAGGTATTATGCTAAGTGAAGTAAGTCAGAGAAAGACAAACACCATATGATTTTACTTGTAAGTGGAATCTAAAAAACAAAACAAATGAACAATGACACAAACAAACAGACTCTTAATTACAGAGAACAAACTGGTGGTTGTCAGAAGAGAGGGGTTTGGGGAGGGGTGAAACAGGTAAATGAGATTAAGAGGTACAAACTTCCAGTAATAAAATAAATAAGTCATATTGATGAAAAGTACAGCACACAGAATATTGTCAATAATATTGTAATAATATGTCTAGTGAGTCTCTGAGCACTGAGTAACGTATAGAATTGTTGAATCAGTATGTTCTACACTTGAAACTAATATAACATTGTGTAAATTATACTTCAAAAGTAATAATAAATAGTGACTACAGAACAGAAATCCCAGCAGAGTGAGGCATCTATGGCAATATTTACTTCAAGATTAATTGTAACTTGTATCTTTAAGGATGTGAGTGGTGTAGAGCAGTAAGAAAGTAAGCAGAAGATAGAGAAGGGCAAGCTTTATAGGAAAAGAAGTCGAGGTAGCAGTGTGTGAGCCACCTTGAGGGAAGCCTTGAGTGAATGGTACATGAAACTATAGGTCCCTGAGTGATTTAAGCTGATAAGTCACTTTAGATTCGAAGAGAGGCTATGTTTGGTCATATGATGAAGAGGGATTAACACATTTTCTGCTGTTTTCCTTCTATTCCCTTTATTGTTTATTAGTTTGCAACTAAAACAGTACACAGTTTATCTGAAAGGGGCAATCCTTCTAGTAATTTAGGAATTTGGCAAATCACTAGGATACATTACAGTTTAGTTCCCATAAAACGATGCTATTTTATAGGTAAGTAAGTTAAAAACCTGGGATTCAAGGTTTCAATTAAAAAGAAACAACACACCACCAACCCTAGAGAAGAACCCAGTGGTGGATGGCTGTTGGGAAGGGCAGGATAGGTACTGTCCAAAGAGACATGGGTTCTGAGACAAGTTGAGACTGATCCAGTCTGATCCAAGATAGACTTTTAAATTTAATCCACTCTTAAGCAGAATATAAATTCCTGTAGAATTTGTTGAAAAGGCAACTTGAGGTGCAGGAGTTTAATTACTAGAAGTTGAGAAGACCAAGGAAAACATGATTTATGAGTGTAGAGCTAATGTTAGAACTTCATAGAATTTTGCCAACTCAAACCATCAGTGAATTTGGTCGTTCTCATCCTGTTCTCTCCTAATTTGAGGGATTTGGTTGCATCTTGGTGCAGTTGTTTAGCTCACCGCGGTCTCTCGCGTAACGGTACCACAACCCCAATGAGCATCCTCTTCTGCTCCGCAGTGAGTCAAGACAGCCAGGAAGGAGGCTCTCCTCTCCACTGTGACTCATGGCGCATGAGACTGAGCTGGTTCCCTGGGGTATGGAGCCACTGCACACCCCTCTTACATGTGGACCTGATGTTAGCCAAGGCTGGTCAAACCACCAAATCCACATGTCAAATTAGGCCTCTGGCTTGCAAAGTTGTTAAGAAGTCATACAGAGGTCATTGGTTTATTCTTCCCAGTGATGTTTGTAAAGTTTTCACACAATGCTTATGTTGGCAGGAAGCAGCTCCTATAAGATTCTAGTGGTAGCATATGAGGAAGGGCCAGAATAATGGCAGAATATCCAGGAAAGTAATGTTTACCATTTGTCATTAATTATTTTCAAAGGAAGTTTTCCACATTGCTTTTTTGACCAATTGGAGGTTCCCCTAGTCTTTGTTTGTGTGTGTCTGTAAGCTGATGTCCTTTCTGTGTTTAAAAGAAAAAAAGAGTAAAGACATTGTTAGTAACTCTTAACTTTAGAAAGCACCATATTGATTCAAAATTTCAACATAAGATTGTACTATCCATAAAGATGTTTTAAAAGAGAAAAATAATACAAACAGAGAACACTATAATGCTAATATTCACTCTTTGTGAAATTCACTATGAGCAGGAACTGATAGAGTTAGTAAGTTTTTTCTAAGAATTTATAGGGAAAAGGAGATTGGACTTACCTCACCCTTCCTCCCTCCTTCCTTCCTTCCTTCCTTCCTTCCTTCCTTCCTTCCTTCCTCCCTCCCTCCCTCCCTCCCTCCCTCCCTTCCTCCCTCCCTTCTTTCCTTCCTTCCTTCCTTTACTTCTTCCTTCTTTCTTCTTCTTTTTGCTATAGAAAAAGGAAAAAAAAATAGAAAACCCAGTCTTCACATCTAGCCTCATTTTTTAAAAAATGTTTATTTATTGAGAAAGGGAGAGAGAGCATGCAAGGGTGCACATAGAGGAAGGGCAGAGAGAGAGAGAGAGAGAGAGGGAGAGAGAGAGAGTCCCAAGCCGGCTCCCTACTGTCAGCATGGAACCCAACTTGGGCTCAATCTCATGAACTGTGAGATCATGACTTGAGCTGAAATCAAGAGTCAGATGCTTAACCAACTGAGCCCCCCTGGTGCCCCACATCTGGCCTCATTTTTAATGCTGTATACCAACAATTTCAAAGAAAGTTTGTCTTTCCCAAGAGGTTCACTAGTGTCTGGTTATAACAAAGTAGACAGTATTTAGACAGACCAATTACCTATATATGAAATAAACCTGCATAATATGTTAATTCGAAATTCTGACTTTAAAAATTCCATGTCAAAAAAATAAAAAATAAATAAAAATTACATATCACTTACATAAATAATATATGAATAGACTCCTTACAAATAATTAAAATATTATAGATGTATAATGAGTGAAGAATAAAAATCTTTCAAATGCTCCCATTTCCATTTTTAATTTTTTTATTATTTATTTGTTAAAGTAATCTGTACACCCAGCATGAAGCTTGAACTCATGACCCTGAGATCGAGAGTCATTTGCTCTTCTGACTGAGCCAGCCAGGTGCCCCCAAATGCTCCTGTTTTTAATCCAGTCCCACAGATGGCTACTATTAATCATTTAGTGTACAGCCTTCCCAACTTTTTCCTCTATATTAACATTATGTACATTAGCAGTTGAAGCCAGTATACTGGACAGGTAAAATGCATTGGATATAAATTGAAAACATTTTTTATTTTTGCTTTCCATTATCTCTTTAAACAGGCTCAGTGGGAAATTTCTTCCTCTGCCAATAGGTCACCACTGGGCCTATCTATTGACTCATCTGCTCCTTCCTAGTTAACTCTTAAGTTCTAAATTATAGTCCTCTATTAGAAATTAGAATGCTAAATGCTATATATGGATCAGCACTTCAATCTCGCGAATTCAAGCCATCCCTCCTTCCCCTCCCAGGGCTCACTATAAATGGACCACCTGCTGCTGGAGACCACCTGCCCCTTTTCTCCCTTCTTCCTAGCTACTTCTTTCCCTGTCACTAGCAGTGATATCTGACCCACTCTAGTTGAATCTAAAGGGACGGGAAATAGGGAAGAAGGGGAGATGGGTGTGGGAGGTAGGCAGGAAAGTGTTAAACTCTAGTGAATTTTATAAGAAGGTTTCAGGGTCTCTGGGCCTGGGTGTTTTGTATTATTTTAATTGTGGTTAAAAAAATGGTAACATTTACCATCTTAACCATTTTTAAGCATACCATTCCATAGGGTTAATTGTGTTCACACTGTTGTGCGCTTGCTCTCTAGAACTCTTTCATTTTGCAAAACTGAAACTCTGACCCATTGAACAACAGCTCCCCATTTCCCCTTTCCCCCAACCCCTGGCAACCACCATTCTACTTTCTGTTTTATGAGTCTGACTACTTTGGATATTTCACGTAAGTGGAATCATACATTATTTGTCTTCTTGTGACTGAGTTAATGTCCTTAAGTCCCAACCATGTTGTAGAATATGACAGAATTTCCTTCTCTTTTTAAGGCTGAATAATATTTCATGGTATGTATATATCACCTTTTTTTTAATCCATCCATTCTTCTGTGGAAATTTGGGTTGCTTCCACCTTTTGGCCATTGTGAATAATGCTACAATAAACATGAGTGTGCACATGTCTTCAATCCTTGTCTCAATTTTTTTGGATACATACCCAGAAGTGTGATTGCTGGGTCATGTGGTAATTCTATTTTTAATTTTTTGAGAAGCTTTACATTCCCACTAACAGTGCATAGGGTTCCAATTTCTCTACATTCTCACCTATACTTGTTACTTTCTGGTTTATTTTTTTGACACCTCATTGCACTTCTTTGATGATTAGTGATGGTCAACATCTTTTCTTAAGCTTGTTGGCCGTTGGTGTATTTTTTTCTTTTTGGAGGAATGTCTATTCAGGTGCTTTGCACATTTTAAAATCAGGATGCTGTTGTTGAGTTATAGGAGTTCTTTGCATATTGTATATATTAACCCCTTATCATATCTGTGATTTGCAAATATTTCTTCCTATTTTGTAGGTTCATGTTTTACCTGTAGGTATTTAATCCATTTTTAGTTCATTTTTGTGTATACTATAAGGTAAAGATCCAACTTTATTCTTTTCCTTGTGAATGTCCAGGTTTCCCAGCATCATTTGTTGGATACTGTTCTATCCCCATTGTGTGGTCTTGGCCAGGTTGTCCAAGGTAATATGACCAAATACATGAGGGTTTATTTCTAGCCTGTCTGTTCTCTTCTGTTGGTCTATATATCTGTCTTTCCATGGTACCACTCTGTGTTTTGATTACTGTAGCTTTGTTATATGTTTTGAAATCAAGAAGTGTGAGGCCTCCAACTTTGTTCTTTTTCAAGATTTAGTTGGGATTCCTTGAGATTCCATATAATGTTAGAATTTTTTTCTAGTTTTGCAAATTGTCATTGGGATTTTCATAGGGATTGCATTAAATATGTAGATTGCTTTGGGTAATATGGACATTTTAATGTTATCAAGTGTTCCAATTCATGAACATGTGATGTCTTTCCATTTATTTGTGGAAATAAATAAAACTTCTAAGTATTCTGTTCTTTTTAATGTTACTGTAGATGGAATTGTTTTCATAATTTCCTTTCTGAATTGTTCATTGTTAGTGTGTACAAATGGAACTGATTTGGGTTGTTGTTTTTGAATCCTGCTGCTTTGCTGAATTTGTTTAACAGCATTTGTATGTGTGTGCACATCTTTAGTTTTCTGCATATAAGATCATGTATTTGTAAACAAAGATGATCTTATTTCTTCCTTTAGAATTTGGATGTCTTTTTTTTTTTTTTTTTTTTTTTTTTTGTCCTGACCTATTTCTCTGGCTAGGATTTCTAGTACTATGTTGAATAGAACTGGTGAAAATGAGCATCTTTCTCTTGTTCTTTATCTGAGAGGAAAAGCTTTGAGTTTTCCTCTATTGAGTATAATATAAGTTGTGGGTTTTTCATATATGCCCTTAATTATTTGAGATAATTACCTTTGATTCCTGGTTTTATGAGTGTTTTTATTGTGAAAATGTGTTGAATTTTGTTAAATGCTTTTTCTTCATTAATCGAGCATGTGTTTGTTTCCCTTCATTCTGTTCATGTGGTATATTAAATTGATTGGTTTTCATGTGTTGAACCATCTTGACATTCTATGAATAAATCCCACCTGGTCACTATGGAATGCTTTATTTATTTTTAATTAATTAATTAATTAATTAATTATTGTATATAATTTATTGTCAAATTGGCTTACATACAATGCCTAGTGCTCATCCCAGAAAGTGCCCTCCTCAATGCCCATCACCCATTTCCCCCTCTCCCCCACCCCCCATCAACCCTCCGTTTGTTCTCTGTATTTAAAAGTCTCTTATGGTTTGCCTCCCTCCCTCTCTGTTTGTAACTATGTGGAATGCTTTTAATGTGCTGTTGAATTAAGTTTTCTAGTATTTTGCTATTTTTGTATCAATATTAATCAAGGTTATTTGCTTCTAGTTTTCTTTTCTTATAATGTCTTTCTCTGGTTTTGGTCTCAGGGTAATGCTGGAGTCCTAACTGAGTTTGAAATTTTTTGGAAGAGTTTGAAGACTATTGTTGTTTTCTTCTTTAAATATTGGTGGAATTCGGGTGCCTGGGTGGCTCAGTCGGTTGGGCGTCCGACTTCAGCTCAGGTCACGATCTTGCGGTCCGCGAGTTCGAGCCCCGCGTCGGGCTCTGGGCTGATGGCTCGGAGCCTGGAGCCTGCTTCCGATTCTGTGTCTCCCCCTCTCTCTGCCCCTCCCCCGTTCATGCTCTGTCTCTGTCTCAAAAATAAATAAAACGTTAAAAAAAAATTAAAAAAAAATATTGGTGGAATTTTCTGGAAAAGCCATCTGGTCCTGAGGTTTTATTTTTGGGGAGATTTTTGATTACTGATTCAGTCTCCTTAGTGATTATAGGTCTGTTTGGACTTTTTGTCTTTATGATTCAATCTTGTTAGGTTCTATATTTCTAGTAAGTTATGTATTTCTTTTAGATTATCCAACTTGTTGGTGTATAATTGTTCATAGTGGTCTCTTATATTCCTTTTATAATCCTGGCATCAGGTGTAATATCTCCTCTTTTATTTTTGATTTTATTTATGTGAGTCCTCTTTTTTTTCTCAGTCTAGCTAAGAGTTTGCCAATTTTGTTGATTTCCTAAAAATCCAACTCTATGTTTTCTTGATTTTTTTCAATATTTCTGTTTTCTATTTTATTTCTGCTGTAAAATTTATTATTATTTTTTTCCTTCTGCTAACTTGAATTTAGTTTGTTCCTTTTTAGTTCCTTACAGTTGAAAGTTAGGTCATTTATGTGAGATATTTCTTCTTTTTTAATGTAATTGTTTACTGTCATAAACTTCCCTCTTAATACTATTTCATTGCATCCCATCGGTTTTACTATGCTGTTTTTCTATTATTTTCACTTGTCTGAAGATACTGTGTTCATTTTTGACTCATTGGTTGTTTAAGAGTATTAATTTCTACGTGTTTGTGAATGTTCAATTTTCCTTTTGCTCTTGATTTCTAGTTTCATCTCATTGTTTGGAAAAGATCTTTGGCATGACTTAAGTCTTCTTAAATTTGTTAAAACTTGTTTTGTGGCTCAACGTGGGGTCTCTTGTGGAGGATGTATCGTGTTCATTTGAGAAGAATGTGTATTCTGCTGTCCTTGGATGGAATGTTTCGTATATGCCTGTTAGGTCTAATTGGTCTGTAGTGTTGCTCAAGACTTCTGTTTCCTTATTGATTTTCTGTCTAGTTATTCTAGCCATTATTAAAAGATGGCTGTTGAAATTTCCTACTATAATTGTATTGCTGTCTACTTCTCCCTTCAATCCTGTCAACTTGTTTCTATATATTGAGGAGCTCTGATGTTAGGTGCATGTATCTATAATTCTTACATTTTTCTGATAAATTGATCCTTTTATCATTATAAAATGTCCTTCTTTATCTCTTGTGACAGTTTTTAACTTACCTATTTTATGTTATGATTATGTTCACCCCTGCCTTATTTACTATTGCACACTATGTCTTTTCCCTCTTTTTGCTTTTAACCTATGTGTGCTCTTAGATTTTAAAGCTAAGTCTCTTGTAGACAGCATATAGATGGATCTTGTGTTTTTTAACCCATTCAATAACTCGATGTCTTTTAATTGGTAGGTTAATCTATTTACATCTAAAGTAATTAATAATAGGGTAAGACTTACTATGGCCATTTGTTACTGATTTTCCATGTGTCTGGTAGCCATTTTGTCCCTCTTCCTGGCTTGCTACTTTCCTTTTTGTTTCATTGATTTTCTTTTGTAGTTATATGCTTTGATTCCTTTCTCATTTCTTTCATGTATCTTCTATAGTATTTTATTTGTGGTTACTATGAAGATTACAAGAAGCATCTTAAAGTTATAGCAATCTACTCTATTATTTTATTTGTCTTTAATTTTAATTCCAGTAGTTAACACACAGTGTTATATTGGTTTCAGGTGTGCAATATAGTGCTTCAACAATTCTATACATTATCAGGACTCATCAAGTTAAAGTACTCTTAATCCCCTTTACCTATTTCACTCACCCCCCCCCCCCCCCGGTATCAATCTGTTTTGAACTGATAATAATTTAACTTAACTTGTGTAGAAAAACTCTATTGCTTTACATCTCTGTTCACTCAGCTTTATGTTACCAGTGTCACAAAATTACATTAAAAAAATTTTATGTTTATCCATTTTTGAAAGACAGAGACAGAGCACAAGCAGGGGTGGGGCAGAAAGAGAGGGGGACACAGAATCTGAAGCAGGCTCCAGGCTCTGAGCTGTCAGCACAGAGCCCGACACGGGGCTTGAACTCACGAACCGCAAGATCCGAAGTCGGACGCTCAACCGACTGAGCCACCCAGGTGCCCCACAAATTACATATTTTTATACTGTGTACCAATTAACATAGATTTATAGTTATTTTTAATGCCTTTGTCATTTAAATTCTATGCCAGAATTAAAAGCGATTTATGTCAACATTACAGTACTGTTTGTCTTTATATTGATCTTTCCCAGAGAGAGAGCTTTATAATTTTGTTTTCATTTGCTATCCAGTGTCTTTTTGCTTTAACTTGAAGAACTCCTTTTAGCATTTCCTGTAAGGCAGTTCTTGTGGCAGTGGACTTTTTCAGCCCTCATTTGTCTAGGAAAATCTTAATTTCCCTTTCATTTTTGAAAGACAGCTTTGCCAGATACAGTATTGTTTGGCAGTTTTCTTCTCTCATCACATTGAATAGATTATCCCAAGTCCTCTGGCTTGCAAGATTTCTATCTATTGAGAAATCTGCTGATAATCTCATAGGAGCTCCCTTATATGTAATGAGTCACTTTTCTCTTCCTGCTTTCAAGATTCTCTTTGGGACTTTTGACAATTTGATTATAATGTGTCTTGGCATGAGCCTTTTTGTATTTATCCCAATTGGAGTTCTTTTTATTTCTTGAGCTTGTGTATCCATTACCTTTCTCAAATTTGGGGCATTTTTGGCCTTTATTTCTTCAAATAGACCATCCACCCCTTTCCCTGTCTCTTCTGTGGCTCCCATAATGCATATATTACCACTTTTGAGTAGTATGCTTTTGAGGGTGTCCCATAAGTCCCTTGGCTCCTATCACTTCTCCTCATTCTTTTTTCTCTTACAATTCTGACTCATAATTTCAAATGACTCGTCTTCATGTTAACTGTTTCTTTTGCTTGATCAAGTCTGTTGTTGAATCCTGTGAGTGAATTTTCCAATTCTCTTTTTGTATACTCCAGCTTCAGAATTTCTCTTTGATCTTGTTTTTAATAGGTTCTATCTCTTTGCTGATACTCTCATTTCATTCGTGCATTATTTTACTAATTTCATTTAGTTGTCCATCAGTGTTCTCTTTTAGCTCATCAAGCATCTTTTAGGCTGTTTTTAATGGTTCTTTGTCAGGTAATTTATAGATCCCCATTTCTTTAGGGTTGGTTTCTGGAGATTTATTTTGTTCCTTTGATTTTTGCCGTATTTTCCTGTTTCTTTGCATGCTTTGTGATTTTATTGAAATTTGGGCATTTCAAAAAATAGCCATCTCTCCTGGTCTTTATGGACTGGCTTTGCACTGGGAAGATCTTCAAAAATCAAGCTGGCTAGAGATTCTGGAGCATCTCAACTCACCTATGCATATGTGACTTCTCTGAGCTTGTGCATGTGATTTCTCTGTTAAAGAAGTTTGCCTTGTTTCTTTTCAGGAGCTTATAATATTTCCTTTCCCTGGTGACTGCCCATGGTAATTCAATCTCTCTGGTGTTGCAACAAGCCACCATGCTAGCCTTTGTTCTCAGTGGCCCTTAGGCATCCAAACTATATTGGTTCCTGTCAGAACCGAGTTAAATGAGACAAAAACTAGTCCTTGGGACAGCCTTTTGAAAGGCCAGAGTGTTTGATAGATGTTCCACTTTTCTTTGTCTCTCCTTAGGGAGAAGCCACAGGTTGGGCATTTTCTACCAATGTTCTGTGCTGCAGAAGGGGAGGGGATATGCCGGGTCAATGCAACAAACTTTCTTACCAGCTTCCATGTGGCTCTTCTTGACTTTGCCCTCTCCAGGGGTGCTGCAAATTCTTAACTGGTTTCTCGAGTTCTCACAAAGGCAGTTTAGTCTGTATATCATTGAGTTGGTGTCTCTGTGGGGAAATAAGAGACTGGGACTTCCTGTTCCACCGTCATGCTGGTGTCACTCCTGGGCATTGGTGTTTTTTTACATGTTCTTCATTCACTGACAGTTTTACTTTCTCTATTTCAAATTCTGTACATAGCTTAGTAAGTAATTTGGAATATACCTGTTTTTTTATCTCCAAATTTAACATCCTGTTTACACATATAAAATTGCATTTTCATCTTTTGGTAGCTATACCACTCAGTCTCTGTTATTTCAGCATGCACTCCATTCCGATGTTCTTCTGGGGTCCCATCTCAATGTCAACCTCATGAGTAGGAGTTGTAAAGGTTCCAGGCTAGCTCTCTCCTTTGTGTTCTGATCCACAGGAAATAGTCTTGTATCCTATGCCACACGTCAGTGTAAGTTTAGCATGTTCCCAACAGAGCCCGGTTTCACTTTCTCTCTTCTGCCACCCCAGGATAACAGCGACAGCCCCTCTCCATTAGAATCCTGAGGCCTTTGTCACATATTTCTGTGACATTTTCTGTGACATCCAGCCCCACACCTCCAAGAAACTTATGTCATACCCTCTAAGTGCTCTTACAGGACTCCTTCCTGAGAGAAGTTAGTACCCTCTAACATACCCCCCCACCCTTCCACTGGGTGTGTATGTGACAAACACTCATAGTTTGTTCTAAAGAAATCTTTCTCACAAAATCTCTTAGCTTCAACCAGTTTTACTTACCCTATTTCAAATTCTGAATATCGTGTAGTAAGCCTTTTAGAATATAATTTATTACATCTTTAAATTTAACATCCTGTTACACATATAGAATTGCATTTATAGGCACATATAAATTTCCAGTTATGTGTGTGTGTTTGTATGTTTTACAAGAATTGGATCATTCCATGTGTGGTAGGCAGAATAATGGCTCTACAAATAGGGCCACATCCTAATGCTCACAGCTTGTGGATATGTGACCTTATCTGGCAAAAGGGACTTTGCAGATGGGATTAAGGTAAGGATCCCAAGATGGGGAGATTATCTTGTATTATCTGGGTGTGTCCAATGTAATCATGAGTGTCCTCATAAGTGAAAGAGAAATGCAGGAAAGTCTGAGAAGGAGAGTTGATGATAGAAGCAGAGATTGAAATGATCTGATTGTTGGTCAGGGCCATGTTCAAGGAATTTTGGCAGCCTCTAGAAGATCAAAAAGACAAGAAAAAATGAATTATCCCATAGAGCCTCTAGATGGAACATGGCCCTGCCAATATATTGGTTTCAGCCCAGTGAAATCCATGTGGGACTTCTGACCTCCAAATGTGCAATGCAATAAATTGAAGGTGTTTTGAGGCATTAAGTTTTTGGTAATTTGTTACAGCAGCAATAGAAAATTAATAAGGGCTTGATTAAATGAAATATAGAAATCATAGATCAAGAACCTGTGGAAGAGCCAAGTATTAGTCACCCCTACCACCCAGGTTCCAAGTGCACCCCCATGTTTCCCAGGCTCCCTTGCAATTAAGTTGGGACTGATCATGGCTAATTGAGTGTTAAGTGGAAGTTACATATTACTTCCAAGCCGGTTGAAAGCTCTCCACTCCCCTTTCTTGGCAACTTTAAAGCCCACATGTTCAAAAGTAAATCTGCAAGTGGTGAGATGTTAATAGAATGTCATTTTACCTTATATTCTTGGTTTATGCCAAGTCTTTACTTGTAATGTAAATAAAAACTATCACTATCAATAATGTCATAAAGATGTTACCTTACTTTTTTTTTCTAAAACACTAGTTTATCTTTTGCAGCTAGATATTCATCCAACTGGGATTTTTTCAGTATATTATGTTAGGTAGTAACCTAATTTTATTCTGTATTCATAATCAGTTGGACCAGACTTTTTATTGAATGGTGTATCCATTTGAACATACTTGTTATATATGGTTTCCATATGTGAGCAGGGCTATTTTGAGTCTACTGCTCACTTCTGTTTTATTTGCTTGATTTATCTGTCCCTGGGCTAATACTAGACAGTCTTAAATACTGTTGCTTTATAACATGTCTCCCTTCCTGTTCTTCAAATTTGTCTTTGAGATTTTTGGTTCTTTGTCAATTTCCATGGAAAACTCTGGTGGGGCTTTGTGCTTATATTTAATTTGTAGATTTATTTGAAGAGAATTTCCATCTTTGCTGGAGAGTCTTCCAATTTTTGGAGTTGGCATTTTTTCCTCTTAATTTATGTTTTCTTTTCCATCCTTCAATAATGTTTTGTAGTTTATTTTGTAAAAAATCATTTAGATTTCTTTCTGGACACCCATAAATTTTGGTCACTGTTATAAATGGAATATTTTTTTCTACTACCCTAATAGTAGTAGAAAAAAGTCTACTTTATAACTGGAGATATATGAGGATTGTAGATTCTTTTCTTTGTATCTAGTAGCATCACTAACCACATTACTGATTCTAAGGATTTATCTATAGATATTCTTGAATTTTCTATGTAGACAATAGTCAAATCTGAAATACAAACAGTTTGGGCTCTTATTTCTCAATTCTACTATCCTATGTTTATTTTTCCTTACTGTTTTAACTAGCGAACTAATGTTAAAAAGCAATATGACATGAAAGGATGCTCAGCATCACTATTATCAGAGAAATGCAAATCAACACTGCCATGAAATATCACCTCACACCCATCAGAATGGCTAAAATTAACAACACAGGAAACAACAGATGTTGGTGAGGATGCGGAGAAAAAGGAACCCTTTTGCATTGCTGGTGGGAATGCAAACTGGTGCAGCCACTCTGGAAAACAATATGGAGGTTCCTCACAAAATTAAAAATAGAACTACCCTACGACCCAGCAATTGCACTACTAAGTATTTACCCAAAGGATACAAAAATACTGATTCGAAGGGATAGATACATGCACCCTGATGTTTATAACAGCATTATCAACAGTAATCAAATTATGGAAAGAGCCCAAATGTCCGTAGACCGATGAGTGGATCAAGAAATTGTGGTGTATGTATAATGTGAATCCAGACATGAGGAAATACATTTTAGCAGTTTCCAAACCCTTTTATGATGCTTGCTGATAAAAGTTACATGGGAGGCAGTAGGAGGGAACTAATATTTGTTGAACCCCTACCATGATTTGGGCAGTAATGCTGACCTCTGAACACCTGGTTTCTCATTTAATTCTCCCGGCTCTCTGTGAGGTGAGCAGTGTGATCCTTATTCTGCAGAGGAGGAAACTCCGAATCAGAGAAATGATATTTGCTAAAGGTCACGCCAATGGGACATGGTAGAGTCCAGATTTGACTCCTGGTCTGTTTGATGCTAAGGTTTTTGTATTTTTCCCTTTAGGTCTGAATTACACTTTTCCTTGTTGTTAGTCAGTAGCACAGTTATTCTCTCAGTCACTAAGCTCTATTCGTGATTAAACAATTATATTAAAAACGTAGTGCTTAAGAAAAAAAGAAAAACCTGGCTCTCGGAAGTTGAGGCGAGAGTGACGCCGATGTGGTAGCCACCGCCACTTTCGTCATGGGATAATAAAGCCAGGACGTACCACCTCACTGGTTAACTATGGAAGACTATACCAAAATAGAAAAAATTGGAGAAGGTACCTATGGAGTTGTGTGTAAGGGTAGACACAAAACTACAGGTCAAGTGGTAGCCATGAAGAAAATCAGACTAGAAAGTGAAGAGGAAGGGTTTCTAGTACTGCAATTCAGGAAATTTCTCTATTAAAAGAACTTTGTCATCCAAATATAGTCCGTCTTCAAGACGTGCTTATGCAAGGTTCCAGCTTATATCTCATCTTTGAATTCTCTTCCATGGATGTCAAGAAATACTTAGATTCCATCCCTCCTGGTTGGTTCATGGAATCTTCACTTGTTAAGAGTTACTTGTACCAAATCCTACAAGGGACTGTGTTTTGCTACTCCAGAAGAGTTCTGCACAGAGACTTAAAATCTCAAAATCTATTGATTGATGACAAAGGAACAATTAAACTGGCTGATTTTGGCCTTGCCAGAGCTTTTGGAATACCTGTTAGAATATACCACATGAGGTAGTGATGCTCTGGTATAGATCTCCAGAAGTAATGCTGGGGTCAGCTCGCTATTCAACTCCAGTTGACATTTGGAATTTAGGCACCATGTTTACAGAATTAACAACTAAGAAACCACTTTTCCATGGGGATTCAGAAATTGATTAACTCTTCAGAATTTTCAGAGCTTTGGCCACCCTCAATAATGAAGTGTGGCCAGAAGTGGAATCTTTATAGGACTATAAGAATACATTTCCCAAGGGGAAACCAGGAAGTCTCGCATCCCGTGTCAAAAACTTGGATGGAAATGGCTTGGATCTGTTCTCAAAAATGTTGGTCTATGATCCTGCCAAATGAGTTT
This sequence comes from Herpailurus yagouaroundi, assembly GCF_014898765.1. Taxonomy (NCBI): domain Eukaryota; kingdom Metazoa; phylum Chordata; class Mammalia; order Carnivora; family Felidae; genus Herpailurus; species Herpailurus yagouaroundi. The sequence goes on along the minus strand of NW_024412391.1, from coordinate 85,207,617 downwards.
CTGGCACAATGACACTGAGTCATCCATATTTTAATGATTTGGACAATAAGATTAAGAAGATGTAGCTTTCTGAGCATTTCTACGTATCAGAAACAGATAGTTATGTTTTTACTGCTTTGTCTATTTTTGTTTTGTGTTTTTCTCTTTCTTTCTTGCAAACTTAAGCTGTACTTAGTCTTCTGATTTCAAAACTGTAACTTAAAAATGTTGGGGCGCCCGGGTGACGCAGTCGGTTAAGCGTCCGACTTCAGCCAGGTCACGATCTCGCGGTCCGTGGGTTCGAGCCCCGCGTCAGGCTCTGGGCTGATGGCTCAGAGCCTGGAGCCTGTTTCCGATTCTGTGTCTCCCTCTCTCTCTGCCCCTCCCCCGTTCATGCTCTGTCTCTCTCTGTCCCAAAAATAATAAATAAAAAACGTTGAAAAAAAAATAAAAAAAATGTAAATATTGTTCTATATGAATTTAAATATAATAATTCTGTATATGTTTATAGATCTCACTTCAACAACTATTTGTTACCATAATAAAAGTATAAATCTACTTTGAGCCATAAAAAGGAATGAAATTTTGCCATTTGCAATGATATGGATGGAGCTAGAGAATATTATGCTATGTGAGATAAGTCAGTCAGAGAAAGACAAATTCTAAATGACTTCACTCATATGTGGAATTTAAGAGACAAAACAGATGAACATATGGGAGGAGGAAGGAAAAAGAGAGAGAGGGAAACCATAAAACAAACTCTTAACTGTAGAGAAAAAGCTGAGGGTTGCTAGAGGGGAGGTGGGAGGGGTATTAAATGGGTATTAGGTATTAAGGAGGACACTTGTGATGAACACTGGGTGTTGTATATAAGTGATGAATCACTAAATCGTACACCTGAAACTAAAAAAAAAAAAAAAAAAAGATTGTGAATTCCCTCTTGTTTTTTTTTATTTTCCATTTCATTGATTTTTGATCTCATATTTATTATTTTCCATATTCTATTTTCTTCAGATTATTCTTGTTCCTTTTCTAATGTCTTGATCTTGATGTTGAACTAATTAATTTTAAATCATTTCATTTTTTAAATTAATTTTTTAGTTTATTTTTTTTTTGAGAGAGAAAGAGAGAGAGAGAGTTGGGGAGGGGCAGAGAGACAGGGAGGCACAGAATCTGAAGAAGGGCCCAGACTCTGAGCTGTCAGCACAGAGTCTGATGCAGGGCTCAAACTCATGAACTGTAAGATCACGACCTGAGCTGAAGTTGGATGCTTAACCACCCAGGCACCCTAAAATCACTTGATTATATGTAGGTATATATGTACCTACATATAATCAAGTGATTTTATGTAGGTATATATGTATATACTATGCACCTACACATAGTATATATGTATATATATTTAATTGTGTAAATTTACCTCTAAATCCCAGTTAACTGCATCTGATAAATTTTGATATGTAGCACTTTCACATGTGTTCATTTATGATTTTTCTATTATGATATCCTCTTTACATTTTAAAGGTTTCAAATATGGGAGGTTATAGGCAAATTTCCTTTTAAACAATCTTAAATTTATTTCTAATTTTATTGCAGAGATTATAATTTATACACTATTGATTCTTTTGACCAGATACCAAGAAAGAATACCCAAAGCATTGCAACTTTTCTAAATATGCTATGTACACATTAGAATAATATATTTTATGTATTTCTTGGGAGCAATCTTTATATACACATGTGTGTAAGTATACCAAATCAAGCAGTTTAGGTCTGTTATTTAAGTGTACTATAACCTTTCTAATTTTGTTCACTAATTCTATCATTTTATGATAGGTAATGTGCATGTAAGCACCCCCCTCCCCAACTGTAATTGTGGATGTGTATACCTTCCTTGAGCTCTATTTTGCCTTATATACTTTATTTTTATTGTGATAAGATGTATAACATAAAATTTACAATTTTCACAGTATCGAAGAGTACAATTCAGTGGCATTAATTACATTCACAGTGTTATGTAACCATCACGGCTATTTGCAAAACTTTGATTAATCCACACAGAAACTCTGTAACCATTAAGCAACAACTCCCTATTCCTCCTCCCCCTGGCTCTGATAATCACTAATCTGCTATTTGTCTCTATTAATTTGTCTATTCTAGGTACCTACGTGGAATCCTACAGTGTTTGTCCTTTTGTGCTGGTTTATTATACCTGGCAAAATGTCTTGGGGTGTTTATTTTGTAGCATGTATGAGAACTTCATTCCTTTTTATTTTCAGGTACATTCAAAACCCACTGATTTTAAAGCTTTTGTCAACACACTCTAATTAGTGATTTTGTTGACTGTGTGTAGTTATTTCATATGTTTTGGGATGTAGTTTGCAGCTTCATTTGGAGTGGGAAGTTCTGTCTCTCTCTCAGTCTCTTAGTCTCACATGTTTGGTTGCCTCCACTAGAATCATATGGCTTCCCAGTCCAGAACCAGGTCTTATGTAATATAATGAGAGCTTAATGCGCAAGTTCTCCTGTGGCATAGACAGAATGCAGATCATGATCTGAGCCAGCAGGTGGTTGGTTTCCATTCTTGTTTACGAGGCTGTTTATGTGTCTTCCCATTTCCTTATGCCCGTAGCTTCTTAAAAGCTGTAGCCACATGTTGTGTTGGTCAGCCACAGTTTGTTGATTTTTTCCTTCCCAGTGCCCTTTCATGACCAGGGCAACTCCACCCCAGTCCCTGGCACTGAGTTGTGATTCTAGCTCTCTAATTCCTTGTGCTGGATGGATCTTTTTCTGGTGTGTCACCTTACATAGCTGAAACTCCCAGTTGCTGCTTCCATACCCAGAGCTCAGCAGGCCCGTAGGCTCAGCCCTGCTGACCGCTTGCATTTTTTTCAGTTTCTGTTTCAAAGAGATGTTTATCTTGTTTTCAGTCTCAGCTGTGTCTTTTTTTTTTTATAATTTATCCTTCCCTGCCTTGGATCAATAGAATTTCTATGATACTTTTTCCCCTTTATTAGTTTGGAAGCTATTGATTGTGTCTCTATTCTTTAATGGCTATAATTAAGTTTTTTAAATACAGAGATATATGACATTCTTACAGTGAAGTTTATGAGACCATATTCATTCTTTTAAAGAACAGTTATGAAATGTCCACATCTTTACCAATACCAAGACCAAAAAAAAAAAAAAAAAAGAAATCTCATCACACCCCAGAATCTTTTTATGGGGCCCTCCTGGATTATTCTCCTTCCCTCCTTTTTTAGCAATTATCAGGGTATAAGAATTTATACTAATTCTTTATTTCCTTAGTTTTACTTTTTTCCCCCCTATGTTTATATCTTTTAACAAAACTAAGTTTTTTTTTTCTGTTTCTGAAGGTAATATAAATGAATTACTTGTTTTTCTGTTTGCTCTTTTTTACTCAATATGATGTTTAAGATTTATTCTTATGCATCAGTGTATTTGGTCAGAGTAATATATTACAAAATTATTTGAAATGATTATATTTTTCCCATGTGGTTGTGTTTTTTAAATTGATGAAGAGTTTGGTTCACTTGTTTTGTGTTGGAGAGAGTTAACTTTATTGAGATATAATATACATAAAATTTACAACTTGTGAGTGCAGACCTGATTACATCAACAAATACATTCATCATCATAACACGGAACATTTCTGTCACCCCAAAAAGTTTCTTTATGCCCTTTGTGATTAATCCTTCTTCCCATTCCCTAGTCCCTGGCACCCACTGATTGGCTTTCTGTTACCATAATTTTCGCTTCTAGAATATCATAAAAATGGAATTATACTGTATGTACTACTTTTTATTTGGCTTCTTTCATCTAGCATAATGCTTTAAACATGAATCCACAGTGTTTTATGTATCCTTAGTCTCTTTTTATTTGTTACGTGGTATTCTATTGTATATAAAGGCCCATTTGGTTATTTGTGTTGTTTCCCCTTTGGATGTTAATTAAAGTTGCTATAAGCATCTGCGTGCAGGTTTCTATGTGAACACAAATTTTCATCTTCTATGAGTAAATGCCTAGAGTACGTGGCTGGGTTATATAGTGACTGTCTGTATAACTTTATAAAAAATCACTAAACTTTCAAAATGTACAGTTTATATTCTCATCAGCAATCTGTGAACATTGCAGTTGCTCAGTGTACAAGAATTTATACTAATCTTTCATTTCCTTCACTTGATAGTTGGTTATTTTTGTTGGGGCCATGATAATACGCATGTAGTGATAGCTCATTGTGGTTTTATTTGCATTTCCCCAGTGACTAATGACTTTGAACTTCTTTTTAGGTGATCATTAGCCACCCCTGAGTCTTCTTTTCTAAAGTGTCTGCTTAAATCTTTTACTCAAGTCTTAATTGTGTTGTTTGGCTGATTGCTGAGTTGTCAGAGTTCTATACATATTCTGGAAATAAATTCCTCGTTGAATATAGGTTTTGCAAATAATTTCTCCTTGTCTGTGGTTTGCCTTTCATTTTTCTTGACTGTCTTTGGAAGAGCCAAACTTTATGACTTGATAATGTCTAATTTACTATTTTTTTTTTGTTTGTGCACTTTGTACTCCTATATAAGAAATCTTTGCCTACCCCTAGGTCAGTAAGATTTTCTCCTGTGTTTTTCTCTAGAACTTTTATAGATCGAGATTCCTCTCCTTGTGGATGTCCAAATATTCCACCACCATTTATTGAAAAAACTATTCTGGGGCTCCTGGGTGGCTCAGTCTGTCAAGTGTCCAACTTCAGTTCAGGTCATGATCTTGCAGTTCATGGGTTTGAGCCCTGGATCAAGCTCTGTGCATACAGCTCAGAGTCTGGAGCCTGCTTGGGCTTTTCTGCATTTCCCTCGCATTCTGCGTTTCCCTCTCTCACTGCTGCTTCCCCGCTCTCGATCCCCCCCAAAAAATAAATGAACATTAAAAAAAAAAAAGAAAGAACTATCCTTTCCACATTGAATTGTTTTGACACCTTCGTTGAAAATCAATTGGCTCTACTTATGTGGGTCTATTTTTGGAATCCTTATCCTGCTCCATTGATCTGTATGTCTGTCTTTATACAAATAACACAGTGTCTTGATTGGTGTAGCTTTATAATTCTCCAATGAAACCATCTGGATCTGGATATTTCTTTTAAGTTACACATTCAATTTCTTTAATAGTTATAGGACTATTCAAACTCTTTCATAATGGTGAGTTATGGTAATTTGTATTTCCAAGGAATAGGTCCATATCATTTAAATTGTCAAGATTATGAATGTAGCGTCATTTGTAGTATTTCCTTATTATCCTTTTGTAGAGATATCCTGATACAGATAATTTGTATCTTTTCTCTCTTTTCTTTATCAACTTTGCTGAAGTTTGCCAGTTTTAGTGATATTTTAAAAGAACCATCTCTTATTTCGTTGGTGTTTTCTATTGCTTTTTCTGTTTTCAGTTTTATTGAATTCTGCTGTTACCTTTATTATTTCCTTCCTTCTGCTTGATTCAGGTTTATTTTGCTCTTCTTTTCCTGGTTTCGTGAAGTAGGACCTTAGACTATTGATTTAAAACTTTTCCTCTTTTTAAATATTATTTAATGCTATAAATTTTCTTTTCTGAACTACTTTATTTATGTCCCTCAATTTTTGATGTGCTGCATCTCCATTTCATGCAGTTTAATGCACTTTTTAATTTCCCTTGAGAATCCCTCTTTCACCTATGAATTGTCTAGAAGTATTGTTTAGTTTTCAAGACTTTCAAGATTTCCTGTTATCGACTTCTACTTTGATTCTAATGTGGTCAGAGAGCACACTCCATATGATGGCAATTCTTTTGAATGTGTTGGGATTTGTTTTACAGTCTGTGGCCTATCTTGATACATGATTCCTGTGCACTTGAAGAGAACTTGCATTCTGGTGTTTTTGAAAGCAAGTCATTTCTAAATGCTGGTTACATACCATCGGTTGATGGTGTTGTTGAGTTATTCCTGATCCTTGCTGATTTTTTTTTTTGTTTATTCTGTCAAGTTTTGAGAGATTGATGTTGAAGTCTCAAATGATTCTTGTGATTTATCTACCTCTCATTTTGGCTCTACGAGTTCTTGGTGCACACACATTTAGGAATGCTATGTCTTCATGACATTTGGCCCTTTATCATTTGTAAATGTGTCTCTCCATCTCTGCTAATTGTCTTCTCTTTGAAATCCACTTAATGCTGTCGCTTTTATTTTTCTTCTACTTTTATTCCATTTATGTTTGGAGAATATATCTTTTTCATCATTTTACTTTTAACCTTCCTATCTTCTTATACTTGAAGTGAGTTTCTTACAGACGGCATACCGTTGGGACAAGTTTTTCAGTCTACTCTGACAATCTCTCTTTCAATTGGCCTGTTTAGACTATTTACAGTTAATCTAATTGTTGATATGGTAAGGCTTAAGTCTGTAATTCTGTTTTCCTGTTTTATGTTTGTTTTTGTTTTTTGTTTTGCTGTTTCCTTCTTCCTGACTTCTTGTGGGTTACTCGGGCATTTTTAAGAGTTCTGTTTTGATTTATTTATAGTACTTTGGGGTATAGCTCTTTGTATAGCCTTTATAGTGGTTACTCCAGGTATTACTTTATATTTGTACAAATTTATCACAATCTACTGGTGTCATCATTTTATCACTTTGAGTGAACTATAAAAGTCACTTCTCTTTGTATCCCTTTACTGTCTCCATTTATAATATAGTTGCTTTAAATATTTCCTCTATATACATTTAAAAGCACATTGATGTTATGTTTGATTACACCAACAAAAATCATTTAGAAAACTCAGAGGAAAGAAAGTCTATTGTATTTACCCATTTAAAAAATGTTTGTTTATGTATTTATTCAGTGCATGAACAGGAGAGGCAGAAACAGAGGGAGAGAGACAGAGAATCCCAAGCAGGCTCTGTGCTGAATCCCAAGCCAGCAGGGGCCTTGATTTTACAGAACCATGAGATCGTGACCTGAGCCAAAATCAAGAGTCAGACACTTAACCAAGAGAGCCACCCAGATGCCCCATACCCACAGTTTTGTTTATTGTATTCTTTCTTCCCTTCTGATGTTCCAAAGTTCTCTCTCTTATCATTTCATTTCTGTTTTTCATTTAGCCATTCTTTGAGGATGATTCTGTGGGCAGTTCTCTTAGTTTTCCTTCATATGGGAATGTTTTAATTTCCCCTTCACTCTTGAAGGGGATATTGTCTCTGGATATACCATGTAAGTTGAGTCGTTTTCTTTTAGCACTTGAAAAGTGTCGTGTCTCTTCCTCCTGGCCTTCTTTGTTTCTGATGAGAAATTTGCCGCCATTTGAATTGTTTTTCCTTTAAAAGTCAGGTGTCACTTCTCTCTTGCTGCTTTCAAGATTTTTTCTTTGTTTTTAGTTTTTATAAGTTTGACTGTGACATATCTTGGTATGGATTTCTTTTGGTTCATTCTCTTTGGCATTCCCTCAGCTCTCAGATGTGTAAGAAGTATGTATTTTGCTTAATTTAGGATGTTTTCAGCCATTATTTCTTGACTTTTTCAGCTCTGCACATTTTTCCTCATCTTCCAGGACTCTGATTACAGCAATGTAAGATCTTGTCCCACAGTATTGTAATAATTTATCATTTTTTCTTCAGTCTCTGTTCTCTGTATGTTATCCAGAAGGGATAGTCGTTGATCCCACACACTGAGTTATTGTGGTTTTCAGTTATAAAGTTTCCACCCTTTTATATCTTCTATTTCTTTGCTAAAACTATCTCTTCCATTCCAAATTTCATTCCATTTGAGCTGCGTTCACAATTGATGAGTGTCTAACTCCCCGGTGGGTCTTCTCTGGCACTACGTGGTTATGGAATAAGGAGGGGTGCTTTGTTATTATTGGGTGGGGAACAGAATTCCAGAAGTGACTGAGTGTGGCACAAGGTGAGATCAGGAAAGTATACGGTGCTGAGCCACAAAGGGCTCTGTAATTCCTGTGAAAGCCTTTTAATACTGAGAAGGTATTCTTAAAATTTTGTGTTCTTTAGTCATTTATATCTCCTTTCCTAGGTGCTCTTTAAGCCACAAAACCTTTTCCATAGGCTGCTTTTTCCCCCTAATTATTCTTCAGGGAGTTCTCTACCCTGGTCTGATCTTCTCAGGTGAGTGGATTCTTCCTGGATTCTCATTTTCCATTTTGATGCTATCTTAGGCATTCTCTTAGTTCTCCAGCATTGCCTGGACAAGTAGGAGAGAGACCCATACCATTAATGCATCTGGTAGTTCTTGTCCTTTTCCAGCCACCCGTTTCCTGTTTGGCAATGTTACCTTGCCAGATCTAGGCCCAGTGTGCACAGACCTCTTGGCTCGTGTAGAACAACCCTGTCTTTTGAGGAAGTTGGTCCTCACTCTGCCACCACTGATGGCCTGCTTTATGATGTCACTACACATAATACTCAGCCCCCTGCTTAATTTACCAAGAAGTTCTTCAATATATTAGCAAAATAGCCTGATCACCTGGGAAAACCATACCTCAAAGTCATTGCTACATTGTCTGTGGCCTGCTGTTCTTAGTAAATGCCTGTTCCCTGGGGTCTGATTTCAACAAGGCGCTTGCCAGTGAATCAATGAGGGACACTTGCGACACTACCCCGGAGCTGCTGCCCCCGTTGCCTGCTACCCAGGAAAGCCTCTGCTGCATCTGACTTCATTACCCAGTCGTCCCTGAATTTCCCCTTCTCCGTGGCCAAGGCAGTTGTTCTGAGTCTCTCTCAGTCTTTCAAACGCTGCCTCCAGCCTTTGCCTTCATAACTGGAGTACATTTTTGGAACCCAAGAGCATTTCTGCTTATTTGTTTCAGTTCCAATCTGGTCTTATTGGCACCATGTACAGTAAATATTCTTGAGGTTTCTAGATCTAGGGTGACTGTTAGCAAATGTCTGCTCCCTGGGGCTGGCATCTCTTATCAACTTATTGTGCTAATAATTCAGGTTATTCTTTTGCTCTTTCTTTCTCTGTCTCTCTCTCTCTCTCTCTCTCTCTCTCTCTCACACACACACACACACACACACACACACACACGCACACCCACACTTCTTGGGTACTTTTAAAAGAATGCCATTAGAGAGAAGAGAAGTCATATATGTGCTTTGACTGACCATCTTTCCCACTAAATCTTAATCATCATAGGCTAGGTCCTTGCTAGTTTTCTATTCCATTTTGCTTTAACCTCTAGGTTTTTGACATTGCTCAGGCTTTCAAATATCCATCTATCACAATATCATTACCTCCCTTTTCAATTACTTCTCCCTACCCATGTTATCTCTTCTCAAACATGACTAGCAGTACATCCACAATTTACTTATAATTTGCCCAAGAAGATTTGTTGGTGGGGGGATGGTATTCAACTAGTCTCTCTGCCTGAAGTTTAATATACATGATTCTGTGTTTCTCGAGCTTCCACTTTTTAGGAGTTTCCAAGCATTTTTTCAGCCCTAGAATGGACAGAGAAGCATGTGGTCAGCTTTTAGAGTGAGAATGGTATCCTTCAGTCAGTCTTCAGATAAGGAACTTGTCTATTATTTTAAAATGGTGAGGAAGTTCTCGCAGGTGGGACAAATTGGTTCTACAGGAATTGCTTTGGTTTCTTTATCACTTCATGGTCTTCTTCATATGAAAAAGTAATTTACTATAATATTCAAATTCAAATAATAATTTTACTCTTGCTGCATGCAGCATATGTATGTGTAGGTGGGATGTGTTAGTGTGCATCTGGGTGCATGTTTATATTTCATGTAATATAATGTTTATATGTTGATATATTTTAACACTTTTTTTAAAAAAAAAGATTATTTCGGGGTGCTTCAAAGGCTCAGTCCGTTGAGCATGTGACTCTTGATTTCAGCTCAGATCAAGATCCCAGGGTCGTGGGATCGAGTTCCCCATCAGGCTCTGTGCTGAGCATGAGTCCTGCTTAAGATTTTCTCTCTCTCTCTCTCTCTCTCTCTCTCTGTCCCTCTCCCCTGCTTCTGTGTGCTCTCTCTCTCTCTCTCTCCCTCTCTCTCTCTCTAAAATAAAAAATGGTGCAGTGCCTGGGTGACTCAGTTGGTTAAGCGTCGGACTCTTGGTTTTTGGCTCAGGTTATGATCTCACGTGAGATTGAGCCCCACATCAGCTGTTTGGAATTCTCTCTCCCTCTCTGCCCTTCCCCTCTGCATGCATGCATTTTTCTCTCTCCTGAAATAAACTTTTTAAAAAAGAGAGAAATTATCCCGCTACCACTACAGTACACATATACAAGTGTGCACTTACGTATGTATACACACATGTACATGACTGATTGAATGTATTGTACACTAGCCTAGTCCTAATGGTTTCATAGTTAGATACAAGAATGAGGGGATTTCTGTGACCCAGGAGTTACAAATCTATTTTATGTCCTTATATCCTGCAAACCATGAGCGAGCAAAATTTAGCCTTTGTGGCAAGGACAATTGCAGACTAGAGTAAACAAGTCCCTAGATGTGCTGAGCCATCAATTTATCAACTTCACTAGGAGCATTCGATTTACTATCAAAAAAAAAAAAAGATGCATTGTGATTTTTCACATCTATGCAATAGTTATTTATCATTTTCCCTGCATATAAAATACAATACTTTCCATTCTCTCAAAGATAGTGATGCAGTGTTTCTTTTTTTTTTTTCTCTCTCTTTTGAAATCACATTTATTCATGAAGATGTTACATGTCACATTTTGACAGGTTAGAGGACAGACAGCTATTTATTGAATTACAAATAAATCCATCTTTGGCTAAGTAGGCTTCCATTCATGTAGATGAGCCTTTATATTTGTTGCTTTTTCTTGTGTGCTTTCTTCCTGTTCTTCCAACTTTAAAGCTACTAATAAACATCAGCAAGGAAAAAGAAAATGTGTTGATACATGGCTAGGCACTATTTTAATATTTTGGAGGACTTAGAGTTGGACCTTGCCCCCCTCCCGCCCTGCCGTGGAATTTGTGACATACTTGGAGAACACAATCATTGCGGAAGTTGAAGAAAAGGTATTTTGCCCAGCAGATATCTAAGGAGTACTCCTATGAATAAAGGTTTCTCGCCCAGATTTCCATTAGTTATGGGTGTTCTGATGTATGTGCACGCAGCAGGCATAAGCAATTGCTAACTCTCAGCACTTGTCGGTAGCGTCTACAAAGAAACTAGCAACAAGACTGCATTAGTTTCTTAGGGCTCCCCTAACCGAGTACCCCCAAAACTGAGTGGCTTCAAACAATAGAAATTTCTCATCTCACAGTTCTGGAGGTTAGGAACCTGAAATCAAAGTGTCAGCAGGACCATGCTCTCTCCAAAAGTTTTAGGGAATATCCTTTTTTTCCTTTTCATAGCTTCTGGCAGTGGCCACAGTCCTTGGTGTTCCTTAGCTTGTGACTGTGTCACTCCAGTCTCTGCCTCTGTCGTCACATGGTGCTCTCCTTCTGTATTGTCTTCAGTCATCTTTCTTTTCTCATCAGAGCACTGATCATACTGGATTAAGGGTCCATCTTATTCTGGCAATACCCTATTTCCAAATAAGGTCACACTTGAAGGTGACACATTTGAGGTTTTGGGGGTTATGACTTCACCATAACTTTAGAGGGTGCACAATTCAACCCACAACAAAGACTAAACCCAGTCTGAGAGTTACCAGAGAAGCAGTGGTCAGCTTACACAGAAATGTTCTAGGGAACAAAGAATAAGATAGGAGTCTAGTTATAAGAATCAGGACAAAAGGTCAGAACCAAAGCAAGATCAAGGATCACTTAACTGCCACAGCAGACTGTTAGCAAAAGAGATAAGGAATTGTGGCCAGGGTTAAAATTTATTCTAGTGCCATAAATATTGGGGTCCTGGGAAGAGAGGGGATTGTGGAGGGTGAGAGCCAGATAGGCACGGTTAATCATTAACATTTTTGTTTCACATTTAATGATGTGAATCACTTTGTGTAGCACTTTAAATTTTGCAAAAACATAAGACCATCTTTTATGTACCAGGTCCTCTGCCGAGTAGCTACAATAGGCAGATACAATAACGGAAGACACCATGTCCTTTAGGGCTTTCTAGCACTTTGGCAAGACACAAATATGGCATTTATACACAGGTGTTACTAATAAAGGGCAATCAGACTGGTAATTGGTGCATAAATATGTGATCGAATGGAGGAGAGGGACAACATGACTTGACAGAACATATATTTTTTATTATTTATTAAAAAGTTTTTAATGTTTTTCATTTTTGAGAGAGCGAGAGACAGAGAGAGACAGTGTGAGCAGGGGAGGGACAGAGAGAGGGAGACACAGAAGCCAAAGCAGGCTCCAAGCTACAAGCACATAGCAGGGCTCAAACTCACGAACCGTGAGATCATGACGTGAGCCGAAGTCGGACGCTTAACCGACTGAGCCACACAGGCGCCCTGAGAGAATATATATTCTGTTTCAGTGAGCCTGCCACTCTTTACCCATTCCCTTTTGTTATCTGGCTTCCTGTCTCTTTCTTGTATGTTGATCTCATCTTGGTAAACATGTCTCCTGACCGTACTGTGACACGGAAGCTAAAGCCTTCTGGTGCAACCCGAATATTTGTGTCTCCCCAAAATTCATACGGAAATCTAATGCCCAGTGTGATGGTGTTAGGGTCGAGGCTTTGGGGGGTGCTTCCACCATAAGGGTGGAGTCCTAATGGAGGGGAGTAGTACCCTTATAAAAGAGATCCCTCAGATCTCCCTAGCCCCTTCTGTCATGTGAGGTTACAGTGAGAAGATGGTGGTCTATGAAGAAGCGGGCCCTCACCAAACATTAGATCTGCTGGAGACTTCATCTCAGGCTTCCTGGCATCCAGATCTATGAAAAATAAATTTCTGTTTATAAGCCACCCAGTCTATGGTATTTTGTTACAGCAGTCCAGACAGACTAAGACAGCTTCTTTTAGTCTTTATTTCTACATTAGTGTTTGCTAGGTAGGTGAATAGGTGGGAGGAAGGAAGGAAGGAAGGAAGGAAGGAAGGAAGGAAGGAAGGACAGAGGGAAGAAAGGAGGCTAGGACGGAGGAAGAGAGGTCCTCAGTGTACTAGTGAGAAAGCCCTGGGTGGGAGAATTGCTTGGAAAGCACGTACATTAACTCTGAAATCTAACCCTGGCTCGGAAAGACCGTGAGGCAAAATCACCTTCTCAGTCTTCACTGTAATTAAGTTTTCATCTCTACAGGCTGCTAACCCACTGTTAACTCTGAGGAATCAGTGTTTGAATTTAAGTATGCTATGACTTAGGAAAAATGTAATTTTAGCGGTTGACTTGCACGTATACACTTTCCCTCAATCAGCAAAATGGGCAGATCAGCTGATGCACTCTTTCCTATCCTTGCCTGAGCCTAAGAACCACCTGGAACCACAGTTAAACGTACAGATTCCTGCCCCAGCGCCAATGTATCAGCCTCTCCGGGGGGAGGGGATCTGAACCTCTATTTTTAACTTAGGAGAGCCTCATGATCAGGCAAGTTTGGAAACATTGAGCTAATATAGGGAAATATTTCTGAGGAAAAAAGGAATAGAGCACTCAACTTACAAATATTATACATGTATTTAGAAATAACTATCCCATTTTTTAAAGTAAGGAATGTCTAGTTGATACCTTAAATCTTTTTTAAGTTTGAGGATGATGATTTATCAGATTCATACCCATTAAGTTTCCCCTCTGCCTCATCTTCCGTAATAATAATATAATCATATTGAATTGCCTACCCAGCATCTTTTAACTAAATGGAATTCTAATTCCTTATTAAACACTGCTATTATTTGTTTAAAAGAAAGGTTTCTACAGAAATAAAAGGAAAATTAACATGCCCCTTATATGAAGGCAGGAAATGATCTTTTTTGAGCATTTACTATGATTCTTATGCCATATGCCATATAACTGTCTTCACATCAAGGCCTGGGTTTCATTTCACTGATTGAAAAGCAGACTTGGAAAAGCCAAGAGGCTTTCCCATGGCCATAGAGTATAAGGTGGGCCAGGATCCAAACCCAGATAATTTATTAGGACAGCAAACTCTGTAACTAAGTGGAGATGAAAGTTTGAGAACTTACGTTGTATTTTAAAAACAAATCTGTCATGGGGCGCCTGGGTGGCTCAGTCAGTTGGGTGTCCGACTTCGGCCCAGGTCATGATCTCACAGTTTGTGGGTTCGAGCCCCACGTCGGGCTCTGTGCTGACAGCTCAGAGCCTGGAGCCTGCTTTGAATTCTGTGTCTGCCTCTCTCTCTCTGCCCCTTCCCTACTCACACTCTGTCTGTCTCTGTCTCTCAAAAATAAACAAACATTGAAAAAAAATTAAAAAAAAAAAAACACCAAATCTGTCACAATATATGGGAGAAAGGAAAAGCTTACAAGTGCTTATTCTAACTCCTAGAGAATCTACACTGCTTTTGTATTGGCGGTTGTGTTGATTATAGCAACACCAGTGACGTCACAGACAGTGGGTTGAATTCTGCAAGGGTGATGAGTTAAGTTTAACTATAGAAAACAAACAACGAATCAATACAATTTCCCACAAAAACAAAATAAACATCATTGTTTTCTGGTGTTTTGTTATGCAAAAGCAGACCATAGGAAAACTTCTTGGAAAAACAAACTCAAAATTTTTATGCCAGTATACAGAATAATAGGATTTAAGTATTCTGTGGCTTCTCCAAATAGCTTGCTCACTGCTTTGAATTCTACAGATCCTCATGTCAACTACCTTCTTATTGTTGCAGATTTTTCTTTTCAACCATTTTGAAATCTAGTGGTCTCTTGTGTTGACTAGACTTTTAACCAATGTTAAATCAAACTATTCAGGTTTGTATAATTTTCTAATATATATATATTTTCTAATAATTTTCTAATTTTCTAGATACCACCCTAGGTGTATAATTTTCTAATACCACCCTAGGCAGGATCTCAGTGAAAATAGTTACTGAATCATTTATGTTCTTTGCCCTTCAAAGATAAAATATAAACATCTACCAGAATCTGTGCCAGGAAGTATTTTGAGGCACAGTGGCCAAGTACTTAAAGAAAAGGTATCAAACTTGGTAGGACATTAAAGAACTTTCCAGAGAAGCATTATACGATAAGAGAAAATAAGGCCACAGTGAAGGGTACAATGTTTTACAATGTACACTGTCTTTCACAGAGATTCTGACTTATACTCAGCTTCTGAGATAAGTTTCTCACGTAGAAGTTATACTAGTAACTTATTCAGGCAAATTACACAGGTAAGTTCCTAGTCACCTCTAACCCCTGGGATAAATCTATCCCTTTGCGGATTCAAGTGAAATAATTCATGTAAAGCATATAGCATAATGTCTGTTCCATTGTTAGTCACCAATCAAATTTAGTCATTATTAAAAGCTGTTACTAAAACTGCCTCTACAGCATGTCCCCTGCAAAATGAGCAGTCTTGTTGGAAATAGAGAATGTTAAATGTGTTTGTTTTGCTGGTTGGTGTAGCAAGAAACTTGAAAGCAGCATGTGGTTTTATAGAAAAACAAAACCACATAATACTACAATAGGAGGATCCTTGGGAAAAATGAAATATTTATATAAAAGTTTGTCACACACATGGAAAATTACAAATATTATACAAAACTAGAGAGTTTAGTATAATGTGTCTACCACCAGCTTCAACAACCTAGCCCCCAAGCCATTCCTTTTCTTCCTCTGCCACATGCATTATTTTGTAGCAAATTACAGAATCATATCACTAAATAAAATTTTAATCAACTTTGGGATCTTATTAAATAAGGTAAGATATCATTTTAAAGGATATGAAACTGACATAAACATGATCTAAAAAGCAAAACCATGTGAAGTCTCATACTGTGGACTGTAATCTTTTAAAACAGAAGAAAAGAATAAAATAATATTATCTCTTTGTCACATGTGTCTTATTAAGCTCTCAAATATGTGATTGAGGAAATAAAAATTACTGAACACTTTTCAGTATTAAAATGTTTTGAATGAATATTACTTGATAACACTATCTCCTTATTTATTTGAAGAGCAATAAAATACTCTAAAATAAATGTTTCTACATATCACAGGATCTGTTATTTGGTAAGGGGTATCTGGCAAGGTACTAATTCATCTCCCAAAGAGACACATGAATTTCCACCGAGACTAGAGATGACTCTTACTTTTTAAAATTTTAGATATGTGGGTTATAGTAATAAGAAAATGGGTAAGTCAAAGAGGAAGTAATGTGTGGGTGCAGAATTTAACTGAACTAAAGACTTGGTGTGGTACAGCTCCTCACACGTACTGTAGAATATTCACCATCTTGAGACACTGGCAGAATCACAAACTGGTCCTAGAACAACACGCAAAACATGTTCTTCCTATGATAATGTGTATTAGTCATCTAGTGCTGTGTAACAAATCACACCAAAACTTACAAAATTAAAACAGCACGTACTGATTATCATTCAGTCTCTATTTGGGAGTCTGGGCCCAGATTAGCTAGGTCCACTGGTTCCATTTTTTTTCACAAGGCTGTAATCATGATGTTGCCTGTAGCCATCCCCACGTTCATCTGGGGCAGGCCTGAATCTAGGCTATTCCAGTGGACATCAGTGGGATTCACTTCCTCACTGGCTGTCGTTCTGAAAGACTTGGTTCTCCCCTGATGGTTGGCTAGAGGTTGCCCACAGTTCCTTGTCATGTGGGCTTCTCAGACATGTTGTTAAAGCCAGCAAGAGAGTCTGCTAGCAAGACAGAAGTCATCATTTTTGTAACCTAATCCATGCCTAGTGGGCACAAGTCAGAGGTCCAGCCCTCATTCCAGCAGAGGCCATTACACAGAGTGTGACTAGCACAGGGCAGAGATTATTGGGGGTCATTGGGAAGTTGGTCTATCGCATTAGATCTTATAAGCTTCAGCCCAAAGCCACATCTCTTTTTGCCTTAAGATATTTTTTCTATCACATCTCATGAAAATCTTCATCCTGAAATATTTTAATCCAAGAAATTTACAAATATATGAGAAGAGGGGATTGTCTCAGTATAAGCAAAATTTTCATTCTTAGGTATCGATGAAAATGAGCAAATTAAGTTACAGAGGCAGCAGAAATTCTAGAACCTGACATCCATCCATATGGCAATGACTTTAGTACAAATCACACAAATTTATACAAATAGGATGTGTTGATTAGTCAGCAACAGCACATTTTTTGTGTGTTTTTAATGTGAATGTCTTTAGTTCGGGTATGTTCTCTCTAGTTCCTTACTGGCCCGTCCACTGCTCCTGGGCATTTGACAACCGTAGGTGTTTTCTCATGTAAATAACAAACCCGGCACCAAATCATTTGTATTCAGACCCCCTGTGGTGTAAGGTACCACTTGGCAGAGGCTGTTTAGACATCCGGGAATCTAAGATACCCCTCTTTCTCAGTGTCTTAGGGATGGAGTCTTTTAGAACCTCTTTCATGTTCTGGAAGAGGACTAACATAATGGAAAGACAGCAGATAGATTTCATTGTTATGCTTAGTATAGGTGGTCAGTAAACCAAGGTAGCAAATATTTTAGGTTTTATGGGCCACATATGGTTTCTTTCATATATTCTTCTTTGTTTTTTTCTATTTAAAAATGTAAAAACCCTTCTTAGCTTTAGGCTGTATGACAAGGACTGCAGATTGGATTTGGACTAGAAGTTTTAGCTCATTAACTCTGGAAGAGTTTTCTGAAATTTTTGATATTCAAAAGCTAAAATACCATAATTCTTTTTTTTTAAATACCATAATTCTTAATTTGAGACATAGGCAGTTTGTTACAAACAGTGATTCAAATTTAGTTATTTAATGTACTTAATATTTTTCCTTTATATCTGCTGACATATTAATTGAATATAAAATATTAAGTAAATAAAAGGCCACCTGTTGTGCTAGATACTTTGTGGGCCATTTTGATGTGGGAAAATTTCTTCAGGAAATTTGATTGCATTACTCTGTTAAAATTTTATCCCTTTCCTTTTTCTCTACTCCTTTTATGAACGTGTCATTAGTAAGATATTGGACCTCTTCAACTCATTGTCTTTTTTATCATGTTTCCCCACTCATCATAGGGTTTTGGCCATGCTTTTTTGTGAGATTTCCCTAATTTTCATCTTTCAATTAAACCTGTGATTGTCCTTAAATAGTTCTATTTCTAGGAGCCCTTTTTTGTTCTTCAATTCATTTTCCATAGCATTGTGTTCTTGTTTTATAGAATATCTTCTCTGATTGCTCTGAGGATATTAAATAAAGATAACAGTTTTGAAGAAAACCTTAAAAAGCTCTAAGATTGTTTTTTTTCCTATTGGAAAATATGAAAAATTTTTTCCCTATTTTCATCTTTCTCAAATGCTTCCTAAAATTTCATTCCCATGAATATTTCATAGAGAGACTCTGAAAAGCCAATTGGATGCCACGTGTGGTTTAGCTTGAAGACTACTCACTCATTGACGGTTTTTCTTGTTCCACAAAATACCATTAGTAGAGGTATATCCCAAGGACCCCTAAGCTCTGCAGAGAAGAAGCTGCCAGTCTCTTGCCCAAGGCGGGAGATGGGAGGAGCTTAGCTCACTGGGTCGCACAGGAAGGAGGATGGAGGAGTTAACTGTGTACAACCTTTGTGGTGTCCACAGAAATTCAGTGTTGCCCTGCGTGTCCTCATCACTTGCCTCTGTACTTTGGTTCTCCTAACCCTAAGCCCCTCCCAGCACTAGCAAGTGAACTGTTGCTCTTCATGCACCGTCTGGCTTTGTGACCATAGTTTCCTCAGTCTCATTAAATCCATAGATGTTGTTTTCTAGAAACTGATTGGAAATTCCTCCTCCGTTACTGTCCCCCTTCCCCTTCCCATGTTCTCTTTGTATTTGTCAGTTTATACCTTTTTTCCTCTAGTACTATTTTTAGGAGATTTTTAGGAGGGATATTAGATGAATAGTTTACTGACTCCACATATTAGTGCTTAATTTGACTTTATCTTACCTGCATTAATTTTAATTGTATTGAAATATAGTTCACCTTTATGTTTGAATAATAGTTTTTCTAGCTGGGAAAGCCAAAAGATATGTGCCTCAGAACTTCAGAGATACCACACCATTATCCTCTTGTATCTAGTGTTACTAGAAAGATGCCTAATTTCAATCCGACACCTGGTTGTTGGTAGATAATTTTTGGTTAGTTGACAGTCAACAAGATCTTGAGAACTTTTCCCTAACTTCATAGTGGTAAACTGTTCAAATCAATAGGAAAGTTGAAAGAATAGTATAGGAAATATGCAGGTACCTGCCACCTACATGAGCATTTAGCCGTATTTGCCTGGTGTCCCGCTCTCTCTGCGTGTGTGCATTCTTTTGCTTAACCATTTATTTGAAAGTGAGTTGCAGCCATCATGGGATTTCACCTTTAATTATTCAGGATACTTCTCTAAAGAATAAGGACAGTCTTCTAGGAGGCACAATCCTCTCATCATCTAGGAAAATTAATCCTTATTATTTTATAACTAATATTTTATATTTCCTTATCTTCTACATTTTAGAATTTTTCCTTGATGCTTTGATATTTTACTTTTGTGTGTACAAAAGCTGGAGCTTTCTGTATGATTTATTTTTAATCTATTTTTAATCAAGATTTTTAATCTTGACACTTAAGCAGACACGTTCAATCTTGCACCAAGCCTCTTCAGTTCTCACACATTGTCTTCTTTTATTTCTTTTAATTTATTTTATGTGCCACCACCACTGCCCCCTCCCCCCCCCCCCCCCCCACACACACTTTGTCCTCTGTGCTGTCTTCTTCTGGAAGTGCCTCTGGAATCTCTAAAGATGTACATGCTATGTCTCTTATCCTTTCTTCCATGCTATCAGTTGGTTCCTTTGGATTTCATTTAGGGAGAATTCCTTAGCTTGATCTTTAGCTCACTAATTGTCTTTTAGCTTTGTTCATTTTTCTGGGTATCCAATCTCTGGAGTATTCTTTTAAAGTAATGATCAGCTTTTAAATAGTGTAAATCTCTATTTGAATATTTGAGGGGTACAAAGTCTTCCTGAGCCTCTCTGGGAGGAAGCTGTCTCCATTTATACATTTTCCAAAGTTCCATGTAGTTTGCTGTATGAACTCCGTTGCTTTGTAGTCTTTCCACAGATGTATCGTGATTACTGGTTGTGTACTCATCTTCATTTGCATTTCCCTGTGAGCCTTCGGTAGACATAGTATGTTTTACTGCAGTCTTTCCCTTTTGATTATAAGGGAAGGATGCAGTGTACTGACAGATGGGGTGGCTAATAGCTGGTTTTCTTTTATGTGGTTTCCCCCCATTCTTCCTGTTTTGCCAGCATGGCACCAACTGATCCTTAGCAGAAGTCCCACCACTCTTTTTTTCATTCACTCCTGCTGTGCACTCAAAAGTTTGTAAGTCATCTCCATGAGTTACTGGGGCTGGATCCCTGAGGAGTGATAGATGCCTCTTAGAATTATCCTCCTGAGAAGTAACAGAGAGCAGTGATTCACCATCCCTCCCTGACCCCCATTGGTTGACAGTTCCTTAACAGGAACTTTGGCTTTTTTCCCTGAGCTTTTGGCTGCAAATGTATTCACGCAGAGTGGTCTTCTGTGTCATCTGTTGTGACACCGAGGAGCCCTGGGTGCTTGAGGTGTTATCCCGTTAGTATGCCATGAGACAAAATGTTCACAGAGCTCTTTGCCGTGACATGGCTGAAATCAGACATGAGGCTGAGAAGGTGTAAGGCAGGCACAAGTGGCATCTGATACAGAGAATGAGGTAGGAAATTTCAGGCAAAAGACATTAGAGAGACTCCTTCCACAGTTATGGTTCCTATGAGACACAAGAGAAGCTTAATAAAAGCAAAGACAGGTCCTGCTTGCTGTTACCTGCCTTTACAAGGACTAGAACACATCCAAATGAGCCTCAGGTGATGACAGTTCCTCACGACACTTAAATCTGGTTCAAAGGAATACATTTTAGACCAAGGTATAAAAACAACAGACAAAACTCCCTTCTCATTGCCATATTTTGGCATTGCCTCCAAATTTCAGTATCCATCCAACGCTGTTATAATTCACAACATGGCGGTGAGAAAGTGGACCAGCACTAGGAGATAGGGAAGGGACAAGTAACACGTGTTGTCTTCACCTATAGTGGGGACGTTTGTCCTTGGAAGTCTGTCATAGTTTCTTTTAGCTCCTTGTGATTTTTAGCATCCTCCCACAAGTACTGAAGAATCTGTACTTTAGCAGACATCTCAGAAGAGGATTATAATTTCTGAATCAGTATTAGATCCTGTGTGTGCCAAAATTACTGTACTCTATATATCCACTAGGGGAAATTATTCTCACATAAATGATGGACAAATTTTTGCTGAATAGCTTCATTTTACAGAAAAAGAATAATAGAGGGCTGGTATATAATTGAATCCTGGAGGACAAAAGGGAAAAAGATTATCAGAGAACATTTACCTCTAACTCCCACTGTTTATGGAAATTGTTCACAATACAGTTTCAACCGGATATTCTCCTTAGAAATCCTCCACTTAAAGGAAAAAAGGAAAAAGCATCATGTGAGTGAAAGCAACAAGGAGAGAAACAGTTTTAAGAATATGGGAAATACCATCCATTTCCATGTTGCAGCAGCAGCAGCAGCAGCAGCAGGTTCAAGGCAGGGGGTTCTGACATTCATTGCTGAAGAGGTAGGCAAGGGTTAGATCCTAAAGAAGTACCACGGTAAGTTGCCCAGGCATTATTCTGTAGACAGTCGCTGAAGGGGACAAAACACAAAAATGATGTAATAAGCCTTCATCTAAGAAGAGTGGTTGGAACCCTTGTGGACAGTGAAAACGAAGGGACGAAACGAGTAGCAGAGAGAGTGTGAAGGAATCTCTTGCATCTCTGAGAAGGTTGTGATCGCAGCCTGGTGCCTGGCAGGTACAGTGGAGTTGGAGAAGAGGGTTCTAGTACCAGAATATTTGAGGTATAATCCATGACTAAGTTAAGAATGTGCTGTAAACAGCGAGGGAGTAGGGGACTGAAAGGTATGTCAGATTTTAAGCTTGAGTTAAGGTGGCTGCCGTATAGCCAGTGTGTACTGGGGATGCAGAAGGGCTTGAGGAAAGGATGCAGGGCAGTGGGAAGAGATTAGTTTTAGAAATACTGGATTTAGGTTCTCTCAAAAATTAATAATCAGGTTCAGCTAGCTAGTGAAAATCACAAGAAGGGGAGGGAGTTGGAAATCTGGAAATACAGATTTGGAAGTCAAAAGCATTCTGATGATAGTTAAAAATGACATAAGATGAGTTAATTTTACATAGGTTTTTTTTTTTTTTTTTTTTTTGAGTCTGGGATTAAGTCCGAGAACTGAGAAAAGCCTCCAAAGTTAAAGAATATGTAAAAGAAAGAGATTCACTTACAGAAATGGGGATAGAGGTAAGAAAGTAGGATGTCTTGGAGAACAAGGGCATAACACATTTTAAAAAGAATAGGATTAGCAGTGTTATTAAAGTAGAGAGATCCAGTAAGATAGAAACTACAAATGACTATTCAATTTGGTGAAAATGTTATTATGGGCCCCGACAAGAGCAACTTTAGTGGAGTGCTGAGAGGGGGCGCCAGAATTCAGCAGATCTAGATGGCAAATATATTGCACATCTCACCCTTCAATGTGGGATCTGTGGATCATTAACTAATTATGGTAATGGGCGGGGTGGGGGGTGGTAAACAGGCAGGTAGAACAGAAGAAGTGGAACATATAAGAGAGGCAGTAGATGATTGAAGGAAGTGTATGAGGTCAAGGGCTGGGTGGTTGACCCATCACCTGAGTAGGGAGAACTTAGACCAGAGGAAAAAAGGTAAAAATGGATTGGTGGTAAATACATTTGCAGATAGGATGGAAAGTTCAGAATGAGAAGAAAAAAAAACTAAAGAGCAAGCAAACAAACCAGTGAAAGTTTTGAGCATGGTCTGAGTAGAAGGTAACATTGAGAAGAGGTGTGAGAACAAGGAGTTAGGCTGTGAATTTAATGGCAGAAAAGTGATGGTGTACATTGAGAAGAGCCGTTGGAATGGAATGGAAGGGAATGGAAGGGAAAACTTACATTAGCTAATAAAAGTGCAGATAGGAGGCACCCATGGCTTGTGAAGTCAGAGCCCAGAAGTTTGGTTTCCTCAACTCACAGTGTTGTTCAATTTAGGGCTCAGTCCCCTAGATAGAATAGGAGAAAAGGTGGGTTGTTTCTTGTCTTTCATCTAAGGATCAGGTGGTATGCAGAGTGGGTAGTGGGAGGATAGATTGGAGGTAAATGGAGGTGCTGGTGAGAAGGTAGAGAAGGTAAATCATGACATTCAGTGTCAGTAGGAAAGCTACTATTGAAAGGACACGCACACTTGGGTGAGGGGAGATGTGGAATGAAGGAGAGGGAGGTCTCTGGGGTAAAAACAAGATCTTCTGAGAAAAGGAAAGTCAGGAGGTGGTGGTAGGATGAGATATTGGAATCTATGGCTTCTGAGACCTGAGTGCCTTCTTCAGACCAAAATTGAACAGACTGATTTTGGGGCTTAAGGACAGAAGATGAAGACCCAAAGAATTATTTCTGTCCCATGTAACTGTCTCTTCATCAATGCCCTGGATCCATACTGGGGGCTAAAGCAGTACAGTGGTTATCAATTCACAACTTTTCTGATCCCTGCCCCCTTTTATCTTATCATTCAAGAGAAATCTGGTTAAAAGCAACCATTAATGGGAGCCTGGGAACAGCTGACTGTGCAGGAAAATGGGAAAGTTAATCTATTAGACATTCCCTCAATCACCACTCGGACATAATGTGATTACGAGTGGTCGCTAGTGGGAACATTTGCAAGGTGGGAATATTGTACCGCAGGAAATATCATATTACATACTTGTTTCAATATATTTTAACAAAATGCTATGTGATGGAATAATCTGATACTAGGTGTAGTGTTTAAAGATACGTCAAAGAGAGGATGACTTAGCCTAGAGGTTTTGAAACACTATGGAAAAAATGGAAATCTTGGGTTGTTCTCATTAACTATTGTGGATAACCACTATATTTCCCAATCTGCAAAGTATGCAAATTGTAGAATATTCACAAAAAAGTTTTTGGAAAATGGCAACAAGAAAGGAGGTAATCTAAATGAGTGTTCTTCCAGAGCAGATCATTAGCATTTACTTTGGTTTTCCATCATTGTACCCTTAAATATTATCACCTACAACTCACACAGACACTAGACTACACCATACTCCATTTCTCTTTTGGTTACAAAGCTGTCATCTTGGAAAGCTTCATGAACTTTTTTCAAACTAAAGAGCGTATGACCTTAGGATCCCGAAAGAATAGAAATTACCTTAAGCATTCTTTTATTCTTGGATCACTTCATAACATTATTCAGGTTTCCTAGCCTCTTCCTTCAGGGCTAGTGCTCTGACCTTAGGGGGGAAATAAGGCTAAAGCCTAACAATGGAACAATGTACGTTGCCAGTCTAAGCAACTTTTTTTTTTTTTTTTTAATTTTTTTTTCAACGTTTATTTATGTTTGGGACAGAGAGAGACAGAGCATGAACGGGGGAGGGGCAGAGAGAGAGGGAGACACAGAATCGGAAACAGGCTCCAGGCTCTGAGCCATCAGCCCAGAGCCTGACGCGGGGCTTGAACTCACGGACCGCGAGATCGTGACCTGGCTGAAGTCGGCCGCCCAACCGACTGTGCCACCCAGGCGCCCCTAAGCAACTTTTTAATATATCTTGGACTGAGCTGGTGAAGTGCAGTAATTAGCATCATAAACACATCATTTTCTTTGCTTTGCTGGTTTAGAGTGTTTATGTACTCTATGGGTGTAAGTTTTTTTTTAAAAGTCCACCCTTGTACTTAAATTTTCTATCCCATCAGCAGAGTTTAGCTTACTTGGGCCTAAACTATGTCTTCTGATAGAATGAGGTACCCTCCAAATTACCGACACCAAACTCTGCCGCTCAATCAAGGGTGTATACATTTAGAAAAAAGATGCTGTTTGACCAGTCAAATGTAAATGTTTAATAATTTAGAAACACCAGAGCACAGCTTGTTCTGATTTATCTTGCAACTTTGCAGCTCCAACCCAGCCTCAGGCAACTATGGAATAGAAGTTCCAGCCAAGTGCAACGTTTCTTTTTTTAAGAAGGGAAAATAGAGATTAAAAATAAAAAAAGCAAATTGAAATCCTTTTCTATCTTTAACCTTCTCAGGATCACAGAAAAAGAATAGAGATGCAAAGTAGTCTGTCCTGAACCTAAACCAACAGGAGGGGGACAGGAGCTGTTTGGGAAGCCAGTGACAGACGTTCAGAAGCCTTCTGTGCATAGGTGAGTTAACTCCACATACAATAAATTCCCTTATTTCAGTTTTTCTAATTTCAAAATATTAGACTTGCTCAGTTTTTTTTCCCCAGTCGCCGAAGGATATCTTCGTTTACATGTTCTGTCCCACATCTCAACTTCATTAGGACTAAGAGTGCCTCTGTGCCAACCCAACTCTCACTCCTAAAGATAACTTGATGAGATAGCTGGCATTCCAAAGAAGGGTGGACGTTCAGTGAGAGAGGCCATAAAATGTGTATTAGCCTGGCTCCCAACTCACCAAGGTTTTTTTCTTTGCAGAAGCCCATGGGAGATGAATGCAGGGAAAAGAGTTCAGGGCATAGTGAGCACCGAGGCAGACATGTGATTTCTGAAGGAAAATCTCTTCAGACTAATTCCCAAGGGGGAGAGAGTTCTAATGTTTCTCTTGCGGTTGTGTTGTGCTTTGCTGCACTTTGTAATGAACGCTCTGGTCAAAAGAGTTCTGATGAAGTGGCACAAAACTGCATGTCGACCCACAGCCTCAGAAAGGAGGTCTCTCTGTTTTTATTTTAAGCATACCATAACATGGGATCCCACCAGTCTTTGAGAATTGAAATATAACAGCACACAACTGTTGTTTGGATTGCCTGTAGACCACAAAAGAATAGCCACGATGCCAGCAACTTTCCTTCTCCGCTCCAGCCAAATGTTCTAAACGCTGCATCCTGGAATTCTGGTGTAGAAGACCATTGACTTCTGGGGGAGGGGCATGCGGTCTTAGAAGACAACGACTGATTAGTTCTAATGCAGCGTGTGGTGATAGAAAGTGCCTTAGATAGGAATTTTAGCTTTTTTTTCTTCACCCCAGCAAGTAACTCTGCAATTGAGCCCTTCATTTAGCAGATGAGAAAATTAATGTTGATGGTAAGGAGTTTCCTTATCTGTAAGTGAAAAAGTCACTGTTTGAATTTCATGGTCAATAAGACCTTCCTAAAATTCTAAACTTTTCCTTTTTGTTTAGGGAGGGGTTATATCACTGGTGTAAAAAGTACTAGTTACTTAATACCCTCCATTTAAAAAATATATGACCTGTCAGGAAGTTACTTTTCTTAGTTCTTAGGGAAATTAATACTATACTAATTTTTTAAAAAAGTATTTCCCTGAGGGGCGCCCGGGTGGCTCAGTCAGTTAAGCCTCTGTCTTTGGCTCAGGTCATGATCTTGCAGTTTGTGGGTTTGAGCCCCGCTTCCGCTTCAGGCTCAAGCCTGGAGTCTGCTTTGGATTCTGTGTCTCCTTCTCTGACCCTCCCCGGCTCGCACTCTGTCTCTCTCTCAAAAAATATATAAACATTAAAAAAATGATTTCCTTGGCTAATTACGTCTAGAACTGATTGATGGGAGGGGATATGCAATTCTACTCCCTGCAAGATCTTAGAGATTAGGATACAGGTACTTCTCACTTACAGTGGGATACAGTAATTGAGTTCCTACTTATGGGAATAATGAGGCAGGACTCAGGAATTAGGCAGTGGTTATTTATTGCTTGTTACCATTGGTGTTCACTGGAACTCCCTCTCCCTTCCCCAGGGGATCAGAGCTGGGGTGGAGGCTTTAGGAAAATTTGAGCCAGACCTTGGGGATCGGCTGCTTGTAGGTCGGTTGAAGGAAGTTGGGAAGCAGCAGAAGAGGACGCACAGTTTATTTGAACTTTGACTTTGGGTTATTTGTGAATTTCTCTCTGTTCAGATTAGTGGAGAGTTGAATGACCAGATGTCTATATTACTATATGTCCACAGCAAAATGGATAATTTACCAAGGTTGTTTCTGATCTAATTATGTGGCAATCCTCAACTCTATGTTCAGCATTGTCTTTGTATTTATTCTTTTATCTCATGTCTGTACTTAACGACACAGAAATACTTTCATGAGAAAGAACACTGGCATACAATCGAATTATAAGAGGGAAAAATTTTGCTGAATTGGAAACTTTATTTAAATATCATTTGTTGTTCCATTGCATGCTCCCCTAGCTCTTAAGTGGCAAATAATAATGACACCAGTTATTTTTTTTTTTACCAAGAAGGGATTTGGGGATCATCCACTTGGTATTGAACTGCTGAGGATGCTTCACACGGTCAGTGAACGTCAAATCTCTGAAAGCAAAATATGTTGCTTTAATGCATGCAAGGTGATTTAACCCATGCAGAGTAATTCTATGAGCAGTAGAAAGATTTACAGGCATTAAGGTCACTCAGTCTAAATGGACCATGCTTTTGCAGCAAGGTGAACTATTGCCATAAAGGAATGTTGTTCTTCCTTGTATAAAAAAGGGGATGGTCGCTGGGACAAAGATGGGGAAGTTCTTTCACGTTAGGGGTTGGTAAAGAAGAGGGGAGGGAGGAGTGGTAATTCTGGCCAATTACATGGCCGAGACTGAGAACACCTCCAGATTCAGCCACCCTGGAGATTAAGTGTGGATCTTGTAAAAATGTCTTTATGTGTATACTCAAATAGTCTCTTATAAATAAGACAGAAGTCATGGGGCACACAGGCCTACAACGGCATAGAATCATCATAGTTGTACGAGACACTAAGGAGAGCCTTCTCCCTGCGGAGAAGGAAAATGATAGATAAATGATGGATGGCAGTGGTGCTTGTGGGTCACCAAGGCTTTTCTCTGCGGAGGTCTCCAGCCCCAGAACCTGCCTGGGACTCAGCAACAACATTGTGCAGCAGGGACCCTACCTGGGTGGCTGTGTTCCCTGCGTTTCAATAGCGACACCATGCGGCAGCAACTATAAAAAGGAATGGCCTCTGCCACTGAAGGACCAGGTTTTCTGGTTCTTTCAAGCATGGGTAAACATCCCTGGGAGCTCTCAAGATCTCACAGGAGGGGGAATCCTTGGAAGAAAAGGGAGAGAATGATTGCAGTCTACATGGACCATGGCACTTCTTCAAAATGGAGAAGACAGGGGAGCACACTCATTGACTGTTTTCCTTCAGGAACGATCTCCTTACTCAACAGGAAACATCAGGATAAATCAGTTTTAAGACTCAGGAAGATTCAGTATGAATGGCAGAACAAATCAAACTATATGCCAAACTGATTACCAAATAATCTGTCTGCATCAAGGACCTTAGAATAGAAGAGGTTGAGCTTTGCATTAGACCTACCTGGGTGTAAACACACTCCTGCCACTTATTAGGTTTGACTTTGGAGAAGTTATATAACTCTGGGCCTCAGCTTTCTTATCTGTATAATGGGAAGGAAGAACACACATCATAGAATGATCTTGAGAATTTCATGCATGAATCTAAATCAGTTGCTTAGGCCAGTAATGGACCCAGTCAACTGGCATTTGCTGGATGCTATTGGTTTTTTTACCTTTTTATACTGTCTTACTGCTTACCTCACTCCAAGTGTCCTTTACTTTCTCCAATTCAGTATTCATTCTGTAAGGTAGAAACCAGATCTTAATGTCAGTCTTATATCTTTTCTCTTTACATCTATATTTCTAGGATACATTTCAGTATTAAATTATATTTTCCTTAGGTTGTTTTTTTTTTAATAAACAGCCATTGCTTGAGATTTTCTGGTGCAACTGTAGGGTAAAGATCACACAGTTAAACACCTATAGGGGCCAGATGGGACTAGAAATGATTAAAGCAGACAAGATGAGAAAACTAAGCAGGGTCTCATGTGAGAGTGCCATAGAAAGGGCCTGGTAGAGTCAGCTGGCTGCTGGCAGGTGGAGAAGCAAGAAATACAGTTTTATAATATGGAATTAAACATATACCAGTAATACAAAATTCTGAAAACATCGTGGGCCAATCAAAACACATTATGTGGGCTAGAGTCGGGCCATGTCAGTTTGCAACGTCTAATTCACCTTCCTGGGTAAATACAGCTTTGGATGAGTGCCACCTAGTGGTAATAATTATAATTAAGAGGCAGTAAGTAACTGTAAATAAATAAACTGTAAAACAGCATGTTTATACTGTCTTGCTGCTTACCTTATTCCAAGGCTTTATTATTGTAATTCAAAGTATAAAGGGTGATCAGTGTCCTCTAATAGTTTCCTGAATAATTATTCATAGGTGCTGGTGGGCTCAGTTTTGGGAACCTCTTTAACACAAGTTGTGATATCATAAAGGTGGCTTCAGAAGCACTGCCTCAGAATTGTCAGCCAGAAGATCACCTAAATTCCATCCTATACTTTTTGGAGATTCTATTCCGATAAACTCTCCTATCTGATATCACTTTCCTAAGCCTCTGTCTTAATATTTACTTTGTCTAGAACTGGTAAGAGGTGGGAGTGAGGTAAAAGAAAAGGAATGATGGGTTAAGGTGAATAAGAGAGTAAAAACTTGGGCTGTCTACCATTTTTGCTCAATTCCTTTTTCTGTATTTTTATTGAATACCTAGTCCAGCTTCTGAGATTGATTTTTCGTATAAAATCATGATATCTTAAAATATTTTTTTGTATATTTATCAGGCCCATGATTATGACCTTTCAATAGACCAAAGGTCAGAAGACTACGGCCTGTAGGCCAAATATGGCCTGTCACATGTTTTTGTAAATAAAGTCTTATTAGAAGACATGTATGCTCATTTGTCTACGTAATGTCTATGGCTGCTTTCTTACTACAATCGCAGGGTTCAGTAGTTGTGACATATACCTAAAAATATTTGTTATCTGTCCCTTTACAGAAAAATTTTGCTGATTCTTGCAAAAATGTAGAACATTTCTTTTGATTACTGACTGCATGGTATATATTTTACCATCCATTTACTTGTAATCTTTCTGCACACTGAAATGTGTCTCTTTTAAACAGAAGATTGTTCCATTTTATTTCATCCAACCCTAGTTTTTATTTAACTGTCAAATTCAATTAAAGTGATGTATTCATTATTTATTCTTTCCATCTTATTTTGTGATTTTTGTTTATCTGCTTTTACGCTGTGCTCCATTTCCCCCCTCCTTTCAACCTTTTAGTAGGTTGTTTTTATTTAAAAACCCTGTTGCTCCAATAACATTTATAAAGCTTTGTGTTCTACTTATCTTCTTTAAATAAACAGTCTTACATTTTAAACACACATATGTGACTGAAAAGTTGAATGTTAATCAGCATTTTTATCCCTCACTTGAAAAGCACATATTCTTAGAACACTTAAATGCCACATTCCCCAGATCTAACATTTCCTTATTTTAGTTTTGACCCATTTTTATATTCTTCAAATAAGTTGTGTACAATAATGATAATAATATTTTATGTAATAAATTCTTGTTTCTGTTAACCCCAATGTTTGTCAGTTCCTTTATTTTACTGCTGGATCTTACTTTTGAAGTTCTTCTTTTAGGTTGCATTTCCTTCTTCTGGAAGCACATCTTTTAAAAGAAGTTTCAGTGAAGGTAAATCCTATAAGAAATTGGAGTTCCAGAAGGGAAGAAGACAATAGGGAAGAAATAATATTTTTTCAAGAATTTTATAAATCTGACCAAAGATACTGAATAATAGATTCAAGAAGTGTATGAAGTCCAAGTAGGATAAATACAATGAGAGCCACACTTTGGCATATAAAACTGCTGAAAATGAAAGAAAGAAATATTAGAAGTATGCAAAGAAAAAAGATACATTACCTTTAAAACAGTACCAATATGATGGACAACTGATTCCTTAACAGAAGTGATGGAAGCCAGAAGACAATGTAATGACATATTTAACGATGAAAGAGAATAACTGTCAGTTTAGAATTCTCCACCAGATGAAAATAGATTTTATAAATTGAAAGTGAAATAAAGAGTTTTCATGTGGACAAAAACAGGATTTACCATCAGCAAATATTACACTAAACACTACAGGGGAAGGACGCCTGGGTAGCTCAGTCAATTAAGGGTCAGACTTTGGCTCAGGTCATGATCTCACGGTTCATGGGTTTGAGCCCTGTGTCGGGCTCTGTGCTGACAGCTCAGAGCCTGGAGCCTGCTTCGGATTCTGTGTCTCCCTCTCTCTCTGGCCCTCCCAGCTCATGCTGTGTCTCTCTCCATCTCTCAAAAATGAATAAATGTTTAAGAAAAAAAATTTTAACACTACAGGAGATTTTTCAGACAGAAGTAAAATGATCCCTGACACAGAAAAACAGAAATGCAAGAAGGAAAAATATCACTGGTATTGAGCAAGACACGTATACATATAAAATGATATTTATAATAAAAATTAAATAGTAATATTTTGTGATGTTATACATAGAATTAAATGCATAATAATAAGAAAATATCTGAGGGTGTTAAAAGAACTTTTAAAAAATCATAACTTTTTCTCATTGTTAAGTAGTAAAAATTATTATATGAGGTGATAATGGGTGAAGGTTTCAAAGGATGCATTTGTAATTTCTTTTTTTAAAAAAATTTTTTTTCCAATGTTTTTATTTGTTTTTGGGACAGAGAGAGACAGAGCATGAACGGGGGAGGGGCAGAGAGAGAGGGAGACACAGAATCGGAAACATGCTCCAGGCTCTGAGCCATCAGCCCAGAGCCTGATGCGGGGCTCGAACTCACGGACCGCGAGATCGTGACCTGGCTGAAGTCGGACGCTTAACCGACTGCGCCACCCAGGCGCCCCCTGCATTTGTAATTTCTGAGATAACTATATGTATGGTATATGTATAGATAAGTATAGATATATATGTGTGTGTGTGTATATATATGTGTGTGTATATATATGTGTGGGTAACTATATGGTGTAACTATACCTCTCTCCCCATAAATGCATAACTATATATCTATATGTAAATATATTTAGATATATAGAGGTATATAAAATATATACATCTATTCATGTACTTACATATCTCACAGGTTAATAGAGGGAAAATTAGAATAATAAAATAATCGGTGGAACGTAAAATAAATTGTATAAATAGAAAACATACAGCAAGTTGGTAGATATAAAAACAATATTGTTAATCATTACACTATAAATTGCACTATAAATGTGACTAAACAATGAATGACTAAACAGTCAAACTAAAAAACAAAGATTTTCAGACTGAATAAGAAAATAGCATAAAACTGTATATTCCTTACAAGATACAAGTTTTAAATGTAAAGGCATAAAAAGATTGCAGCAGGGTAGGAAAAGATTTTCCATGTGTAGCTCTACTAATACCAGACAAGGTGGACTTGAGGGAAAAAATATTAATAGAGCCAAAGAGAGACATTTGATTTTGCTAAATAGGTAAATCTACCAGGAAGAAAACAATTCAAAATTTGTAGGTATCTGATAACTAATAAAGCTTTAGAACAAAAATGGATATAATTTAAGGGAGAAAAGACAAATTTATAGTTACAGTGGTGAACTTAAACGTGCCTCTCTCAATAGCTGATAGACCAGCCTTAAAAAAATTGGTAAGCATATAAATATCTGAAAACATGATGAACCATATTGACTAATATGCAGAAAACTGCACCCAGCAAGGACAGTATGCATATTCTTTTCAGGAGCATAAGAAGCAATTACCAAAATTGGCAAAATTGGTCATATGCTAAGCCATAAAACAATTTGCAACAAATTATAAAGGATTTAAATCTCAGAGGATGTTCCCCTACCACACTGCAGGTACTCTAGGAATCAATAACAAAAGGTAACTATAGAATCCCCAAATATTTAGAAGTGCAGTTAACATACTTATAAATAACCTTGACTAAAAGAAGAAATCAGAAGGGAAATTGGACAGTATTTGGAACTAAATGTTAATAAAAATCTTCAAATTTATGGCATATACATAAAACTGAGTTTAGAGGAAGATGTAGCTTTAAATATATAACTTAGAAAAGAAAGCTGAAAACAAGCTAAGTATCTTTTTCAAGAATGTAGAAAATGAACAACAAATTAAACTCACTTTTAATTAATTAGAAAATAAATATAAACTAGAAAATAGAAAGTAAATAAACCAAAAGTTTGTTCTTTAAAAAGACTAATAAAGTTGATAAGCTTTGGCAAGACTGATCAAGAAAAAAGGAAGAGAGAGGCAAAACTAGCCAAAATTAAGAACGGGAAAGAATGAAAATGTTTTTATCATCAAATAATAATTGTATACCTCTCTGTCCTTTGACTAACATTCCATTGTCTTGTTCTAGTTTTATGAGTTTGAATAAAAGTAGAAAAACTCATCTCGATATGCTCTTTAAGCTGCTTTGACTGTTCTCGAGTCTTTATATTTTCATAAATTTTAGAAACAGCTTGTAAAATTTTTAGAGAACAACTTTGCAGTATTGATTGGGTGTATATGAATGTATGGATTGATTTTGGGAGA
Organism: Herpailurus yagouaroundi; assembly: GCF_014898765.1. NCBI lineage: Eukaryota > Metazoa > Chordata > Mammalia > Carnivora > Felidae > Herpailurus > Herpailurus yagouaroundi. Next base: position 85,173,930 of record NW_024412391.1, on the reverse strand, counting down.
AATGACAAGTTTATAAAGTATTGAACTTTCCTACCCATTAATGTGGCATAGCTTCCATTTCTTTAGGTCTTATCTGTTTTCTCTACATAAGGTTTTTTTCTATAGAGATATTGCACATCATTCAGACTATTTATTTTTAGGTATTTGATATTTTTAATTATATTGAAAATTGTATGCTTTGCAAAATTTTATCTTGTATTTGTTGTTGGTACAGTATATGGAAACAGTTTTTAAAAAGGGATGTGACATGATCACAGTTGATACTTAGAAAAAATTCTTGACAGTGGAAAGTAGAAGAGGAGGAAGCTTGGGGAGCAAGAAAATTCAGTAGGCATCTGCATAGCACGCATGATGTCGTCTAAAATAAAATTGTGGCATTGCAAAAAAATTAGCTAAAAGAGAGATTTCATAGTTTGTGTGACTATTGGATATGAGCTTAGGGAGAGGAAATAATTAATGATCGCATTAACATCTGAAGGGATTATAGTATTATTCACAAAGGTGTAGGAAGAAAAATTGGGGCTTGAATGAAGAAAGTGAGGCCTAAAACCGGAACTCATTGAGTTTAAAATGGAGCATCTAGGTTAAGCTCTCCAGGATTTAGTTGAATTTAATATGGGTATGAAGTTGAGAAGAGAGATTTTTGTCTTACATTATTATGTAAGCGGTAGGTACAGAAATAGAGGTTTACGAGATTGCTTAGGAAGTGTGTAGGAAGAGAAGGAAACTGTCAGGTGTTGAACGATGGATATATCCATATTTAAGAGATGGGCAGATAAGTCTGAGCTTCGGCATAGAATAAAGGCATAAGATAAAGGAGTAGGAAGAAATTAAGAAAAATAAAATAAAAGCCAAGATAAAGGAAAGATCAGTGTTAAACACTGCAGAAATCTTTTCTTCAACAGAAGAGTTGAAAAGTTTAAAAAAATCTTTTGAATTTATCACGAAAAAGTCATGATGACCTGGGAGAATATTTCTAGCATCTCAGAAGTGAAAGCCAGACAGTGATTCTTAGTCTGCTCTGAAACCCACTATGAACAAGCCTTTCAAAAGAGTCTGTGTTGTGAACGGGAAAAGAAAGATGAAATAAAAATCAGAGGAGGGAAGAACCAGGAAGTATTTTTAATGAGTTAGAAGCAGTAAGCATGCAAAAAAAAAAAAAAAAAAAAAAAAAAAGATAGTATATCACTAGTTCCCAAGATGTAGCATGCACAAATATTGTCAAGGACACTCAGATAAAAGAGTTTTCTGGGTTCTGCCTCACAGAGCTGTTGACTCAGTTGATTTGAGATGGAACATTGGAATCTGTGTTTAAGTAAGTATGCCAGGTCAATGTGAGGTGTGTATTGGAAAGACCAGAGTTTTAGAAATACTTCAGCACAGGGAAAGTAAACAAGAATAAAACTGGTAAGACCTAGTGCAGAGAGGCATGGGAGGGGGTGGGGTCCAGAGACTGGGTGGTAGAATAAGCATCATAACGGAAGAATACACCTGCTCCTCTATGACAAGGAAAGGAGTGGGGTCGGCAATAGACGCACCTGTTGTGGTTCGTTCTGTAGGGTTCTTTAATTCTCTTTAGAATAAGCAACAAGATCATTTATTTAAAAAAAACAAAACAAAACTCCTCAGTCTTGCTGAACAGTAGAGACATGAGGAAATCATTTTAAAATGGATATTTTCAGGGGATGGGGAAGAGATGGTCATGAACGTGACAGCATTGCTGGGCAGCTAAGGCCCAGGGGGAAATAGATGCTGTATATAGAGTCGCAGTAACAACGATCTGTAAAGCTGTGACATCTCCCCTTCTCCCGCACCAGTCTTTATGCACCAGGTGCTGGACGGCTCTAAAGGTAGAGTTTTTGTGCCGTGTGTAGAACAACAAAAAGGTAAGCTAATCATGCCAGTTGTCAGTTTATCGTCTTTCCGTTCCAAATCCATCCTTCTTGACCTTTGCAATACCGGCGTTGCACCCTTGAATATTTCTCCTACCAGCTAGCACGGTGTTGGGCCTTGTCAGGAGAGTGGCTGGTGGGACACTGTAAGAGGAGGGGCCTTCTTCACCTTATACTGGTGCTTTCCTTCTTGATCCTGGGGTATTGTTGCTGGGGATGGCTTCTTTGCCAGTGACACTTCCTGGATGTGGGCAGCTCCTCTGTCAGGGGTGTGCTGGAGACCAGTGATGCCAGCCCCAGTGGGTGGCTTCTTGGGAAGTCTGGTCAGTGCTTGGGGGTGGGGTGGGTGCTCTTCTCAGCTTCCTTCTTGAGTTGTTTCCCACAGCCCAAAACCAGTGTAAGTGTTCCTTACACTGCCTATTTTTAGAATCCTCTTCATAGTTAATCCCATTACTATGTTTTTATATTAAAATTGTCCTGTTCACAGGTGTGGTTTTACCTTCTTACTTCATCCTGAATGATTGTACTAATTGAGAATGTTTTCTTTGAAAATAGCAATTTGTAGTAAGTTAAAATCTATATTCACAGAAGGTTGGATAATGAGATAAATTATTTGAGGGTAAAGTGAGGCAGGGAGTTTTGGTTAACTTGATTAATTTCTCCCCACACTCAGTGACAAATATTGTTTTATTTGACTATAAAAATGCCTGGTTCCCTAAGAATAAAAGTAAAAGGAACCAGTGAATGTCCACATAGGAGATTTGGAGAGCCATCATTGTGGCTAATAGTTTTGCAAAAGTGCGTTGTTATACGTGGATTTTCTTGCCATATTAATAGTGAGAAAACATCTGCAGAAATCTGCCTCTGTCCAACTTGCTTGAAAGTTCACAGGATATATGAGATGTTTTGACAAATTGTATTTAGCCAGATTGTTTTGATATGTTAATAAAATATAATCTTCTGCTATGCCAGCTCCAAATCTACTCCCACTTGCCCCACTTTGTGATGCTGGGCTGGACCCTGTAAACATTTCTCCTTGCCAGCTGGATAGTGTTTGGCCCTGTCGGGAGAGTGCTGGGGGCGGGGGGGGGGGGGGGCGGGGAGGGAGGGCACTGTAAGAGGAAGGGGCTTCTTCTCACAGAAGTCTTTGCATCACTTAATTTTGAGGATAGTATTTATGGCATATATAAATCTCTACTCTTTTTTTTTCTTTTTTTTTTTTATAAATCTCTACTCTTAATTCACAACTGCTATAGGAAAGGAATGTTCTTATTTAAAGAAACATCTGGCTTAAATACTCGTTATTTTCTATCATTAGGGAAGCAAAAGGGAGGGTCATGCTTTGTTGGTACGCATTATAAACTTTTTTCCTGCCCATTTGTGAACCCTTAATTCATTCAACAAATAAAATTACTGATCTCTGAATAATACAGCAGTGATTATGCCAGGGATACAGAGATATATAAGTCATGATCACCACCCTTGAAGAAATCTAAGATCAAACAATTACTTTTTTGAGATATAAAATTCATACTTTCCCCCACATTTTGACATTTAATATCTAAAATGGGGAGCCCTTAGTCATGCCAACTATCTATCTGATGGCATCTTGTCACTTATAGTTACTGAGGACAAGGATGCAGGTGAGAAATTGTCATTGCCTGCATGTGGATGAACTTGAGCATAACAATTCACCTTGTCACTTCAGTAATACACCACTAGTCAAAAGCCTGGTGGAGGGGGAGAAAAAAATGGACATAATAGAGTCGCTCCTTCAAAGGAACAAGAAAAAAGAAACATATTTCTTTGACCAGAAAGAGACCCCTCTAGGGTTCATGGTGGGAGAGAAAGTGAAGTGGGACACCTACCTATCAAGTATGAAATTGATGGGATAGAGGCCCTCCATTACTGATCAAGCATGCTACATTTTTTTTAAGTTTATTTATTTATTTTGAGAGACAGCAAGTGGGGAAGGGGCAGAGAGATAGAGAGAGAGAGAATCCCAAGCAGGCTTCATGCTGTCAGCCTAGAGCCCGATGAGGGGCTTGAACCCATGGACCATGAGGTCATGACCTGAGCTGAAATCAAGAGTCGGACACTTAATCAACTGAGCCCCCAGGCACCCCAAGCGTGCTTTTGTTTAGTTTTGTTAATATGCAGTGGGAGAACAAAAGGAAAAGCTCAACACAAAGTATAACAACTCTGTTGCTATGTCCAATGTTAAGACTAGACAATTGTGGCTCTGAACACCTTAGTCAACAAATATTTAATGTTCATTTAAAAAGTAATGTGGAACCCAATTGTTTGAAAACCTTCCACTGATTTCTTCCAGTAGACGTTTTACTGTCAGCATCAAATATTTGAAAAGCATCAGTAGTGTGGAAGAAAAGCCTAGAGACCAGAGTGGACCCTCTTATTAGTACATGATGTAGCAGCGCATCTCCTGATGGCCCGAGGTGGTATGGGAGAAAGCTTGGGCATCAACACCTCTGATTCAGAAGAGTTGAACTTGAAGGGGAAGAAGCTTTAGGAATGAGAAACAACTTATTTTGCTAACATTTTCTTGTGATGTAAGCATGAGTTACATATGATAAAATTCTACCTCTAAATATGTCTAAGAGAGTTTTCAATTAATGTAAAATAAAAATATAACATATGATATAATTGACAACTTTTTTCTTTCTAATGACATATAAAACAATGATGCATTTTACAATTGATAGCATCACAGTTTCAGTGAAATGTGATTCATAAAATTGCCACATAAAGAGATGACATAAAAGGTATGAAGTGTTTCTTTGCTGTAGACTTGGAGCTTGTTGTTACATATTACTAAACATCAATTAACTTTTAACCTTTGGAAGGGACTATATATATTACCAAGTGCTTAGAAATGAATTTTCCTATTTCAGTCTTCAGATATATGATTCCTATATATATGTTCTTAGAAGCAGAGCAACTAGATTGAAAATCTAGTGTGGAGAGAGTGACAGAATCCTATAATTCACATAATTGGTAGTACATTCTGGAACTTTTTTGGTAAATTTGTCAGACATCTGTGCAATACTTCTAAATCCAGTTTCTGTTAAATTTTGCCTTGTGCTTCATTCCTTAAATAGTGAGTATGGGTTGAGAGGAAGAGAGAGAGAGTCTATTTTTGTAGACTCACCTAGTGAATGGGATCGGGTCTGTTAATTAGGTAGGTCTCTCCATCCAGAAAGGCAAAAAGAAAGGTTTCAATGATGCTTATCGGATATTTATGGCATAATGAATACCTGTATTTGCAGTGGAAAATAGGTTGCATAGCGCACCAGTTCCTTTGGACCCAACAGTATGGCTGTCATAGAAGAAAGGCTCAGGGCACAAACCTACAGTTTGGTTTTCTGCAGTCCCAACCTAACGTTTCATTCTTCTGTCCTTGCTTATTTTATCCTCATTAGGTTCACACAGAGTTTAAACTTATTCCCCACCCAGAAACCCACAGGAATCAAGCAAATGTGTTTTGATGGATTTTTGTAGTTTTCTTTCAGAACCAGATGTTGGACAGCAGCCATAACTTAGTAAAAACACTTGGTACATGAGGCAGGTTAAAAAGAAGAAGAAATCAGTGGGGAAAAACATATGTTCAGCATATCCACAGATAAGAAATTTAATTAGTTACTAGATAGTAATAACTCAAAATTTGAAGTCTATAATCCCTGGAAGTGACATTGACTTCCACTCACTAAGACTGACCTGACTTTAGCCACTGCTGAGTGCCCAATTGGCCAGTGGTAGGAACTAACATTCAGACCCCACTATGATACCACGCCCTGCATTGACTGCGCATTGGAAACAAGGAAATAATTAGGTTTTTGTAAGATTCCTGGACACTGCCTCTGAACCGATATTAATTCATGGAGGCTCAAAATGTCACTGTGGTCCATCAGTCAGAGCAGGGGCTTATGAGATCAAGTGATCAATGGAGTTTCAGCTCCAGTCTCTTTCACAGTGGGTCCAGTAGGTCCCCGGTCTCATCCTCTGGTTATTTCCTCAGTTCCAGAAAGTTTAATTGGAATAATAGACATACTTAGCAAGTAGCAGAACCCCCAGCAGTTTCAGATGTTAGTGGTATCAGAATTGCCTTGAGGGCTCATTCGAACACAAATTGCTGAGTTTCTGATCCAGTAGGGCAGGGGTAGGATTCAAGAATTTGCATTTCTAACAAGTTCCCAAGTGATGCTGCTGCTGCTGCTGGTGGTTAAGACTGCCATTCTTTGACAGCCACCAATTTAAACCATGAAAACGATGAAATATTTTACCTTTAATTCCTTGCCATAAATATTAGAGACCACAGAGATACTATATGGGACAAAGAAAGGTTTTGTGAGGGTCCGGATGGATCAGTATAAGTATCCAGCCAATATAAATGATGAGATGATTTCAATACTGTATCTATAGACACAAAGCCAATGAGGGAAATCTGCACGATTCAGGAGTTAATGTTTAAATTTTGTTGCTAAAAGAGCTCTTATTGAGTTTGAGATAAATGCAACTTCTTCGGCCTTTCACTCTCTTCTGCAACATGAATATCCTCTGAAATCGGATGAACTAGAACTAGAAGTTCTTCCACTTCTAGAACTAGAACTAGAAGTGGAAGTTTTCAAAAGAGTATGTTGTAAAATACTTTCAATACGAGTTTGATAAAGAACTACCTATTAGTTTCTTAGGGTTGCCATAACAAATTGTCACACACTGGTTGGCTTAAAACAATATAAATTTGTTCTCTTACAGTTATGAAGGCCAGAAGTCTGAAATCAGTGTGTCACCAGGGCCACACTCCCTCTCAACACTTTAAAGGAGAATCCTGGAATGCCTTGTTAGCTTCTGGAGGTTCCAGGCATTCCTTGGCTGTGTAACTCCAATCTCTGCTTCTGTTTTCACATGGCATTCTTCTCTCTGTATTCCTGAGTCTTCTTCTCTTCTTATGAGCACACTTGTCATTAGATTTAGGGCCCACCCAGTTAATCCGGGATGACCTCTCACTTCACTTAATCACATTTACAAAGACCCTTTTTCCAAAAAAAAGGTCACATTCATGGGTCCTGGGGGTTAAGGTTTCGGCACATAATTTTAGGGGCTGTTATTCAAACCATAACTCATGAAAGAATCCTTTCTACCTGATTTAATATTTACTAAAATTTCACATATTTGGAATTTTGAGAAACACAAAGCAAGATATACTTTGATAGTCAAACTGCTATGTAGCTATAGAAAAAAAGCAAGGATAATGTTTTTCACACCATTCTTTTGTTGAGAAACACTTTTGTTATGTCTTTTTTGAGGCAAATCAAAAGCAAGGACTTGTATGGTAGATTGTCTGTAATGTTGGCTGTCAGTGATTACTCCTACCCCAGGGAAAGAGAGCCTTTTTCTCCCCTTGAATTTAGGTTGGCTCTTTGGCTTGCTTTGATCAGCTCAGTGTGGCAGAAATTGTTTGGTATGACTTATGGGCATAGGCCTTAGGAAGCTTTGCAGCATTCATTTTTATCTTCTTGGGTACCAGCTATGATATTAAAAAAAAAAAAAGTCAAGGGCGCCTGGGTGGCTCAGTCAGTTAAGCCTCCGACTTTGGTTCAGGTCATGATCTCGCGGTTTGAATTCGAGCCCTGTGTCGGGCTCTGTGCTGACAGCTCAGAACCTGGAACCTGCTTCGGATTCTGTCTTCCTCTCTTTCTGCCCCTCCCCCACTCATGCTCTGTCTCTCTCTGTCTCTCAATAATAAATAAACATTAAAAAATATATTTTTTAAAAAAGTCAAATACACTGCAAGAGAGAGAAACCACACGGACAGAGAGCCATTGGAAGAAAAGAGATTACAGACAAAAAGAGGGACGGCCAGCACAAGTCCTTCCAGGCAGCTGGGATCACGTGACTTACGTGCTAGCTGAGCTGTCCTTCTCAAAATTACATGGCGCCAGGAAGAGCTATCACTGCCAAGTACAGCTCAAGTCACAGAATTATGAGCAAACAAATCATCGTTTTATCCCACAAAGTTTTGGGGGGGCATTTGTTATACAACAGTAGTTACCTGTAACAGTTCATCTTAAATTTAAACAATAAATATACATATAGTACTTAATGAAAATGGTATTTCTTAGTGAGGATATAGAGAAAGTAAAAAAAAAATTCCCTTATTGTGAGAAAATTCATTCTTTTTATTGTGAAAAGCTTTTTCAAAAGCATCAATGACTGTCTTCTGATTTTCTAGTTATTTCTGTCACCATTATCTTTTTGCCATGAGCTGACGTGGTAAGAACTGAGAGGGTCAATAAATAACTTGGGAGGAAGGGGCAGTTGTCAGACAGGGGAGGTTGTAATTATTCCTTTCTACCTTTATGCTTTTGCTAGGAGAGGCTAGGTGACTGTGAATATATTAGAGGAAGAGAAGTGAATGAAAATAAAGTTGCAAAGATTTGAGCCTAGTTTAGAACATTGAATTTCAACCCAAGGAATTTTGACTGAGCAGTAAAGATCCATTTCATGTGATGGATTTACAAAATATGTTAAGAAAGATGGGGTGTCTGCCTGGGTGGCTCAGTTGGTTAAGTCTCCAACTCTTGATTTTGACTCAGGTCATGATCTCACGGTTCATGGGATTGAGCCCCACCTTGGGCTCTGTGCTGCCATTGTGAAGCCTGTTTGGGATTCTCTCTCTTCCTGTCTCTCTCTCCCCCCCTCTTCCTGTCTTTTTCCCCCCCTCTCCCCCTCCTTCCCCCCCCCCCCCCCCCCCGCTCTGTTTCTCTCAAAATAAATCAACTTTAAAAAGAGTTGAAGACCTTCACTTTCAGACTGGCATTCAATGTCTTCACACTGCTCAGCAACTAATCTGTATATATTAGACTGTTCTAAACATAAGTTTCCAGGAATGGAGGTGAGGGTACCCAGTGGGAAGCCATCACAGTGATCAAATACTAGGATAGAGTTAGAGATACAACTGTCAATGAGAGAGCCAGTGAAGAACTAATGGGCCACAACTTCCTGAACATTTTTCATTAAAATGAGTTTTCTGTTGCTTACAATTCTTGGGCAGCAATCCATGATGCATAAAGGAAAATAGCAATGGAAGCTGCAGATGTAGGAAGCCAGTGAAGGAACCAGCTATAAAGGCTCTTTTAATCATATTGGATTTAAAGTGGCATCTAAACATTAACAGATGATTGTGAAAGGAAAAGGAAAAAGGATGTTTAGATTTTGGATTTGTTTCCTATTCAGTGCAAAGCAGTATAGGAGAGTAGTTTCAAAAATGAGATCTAGAGGATAGCCGGGTTCTAATTCTGGCTCAAATATTTAATAAGTCTGAGACATTGAGAAAGTTACATCCTTTTGTTGAATCAGTTTTGTCGTTGTACAATGGAGATAATAAGAGCACCTATCCCTTAGGATTGCTGTGATGACTAAATGGGCTAATATATATATAAGGTATTTAGAACTATGTCTGACACATAATACCTATTATATAAATGTTAACAACCAATTATGTGCCAGTTGCCTTGCTGATATCTATTCTCCCCTTCTTTTTTAGTAATAGAAACCCTGAGTTGTCAGGAGTAGCAATGTTCTCAGCTAAAAGAAAAATTACATTTCCAAATCTCTCTTATAGATATGGATGGCAAATGATCTGTAAAGGAAGTTGTTGGATGTAACTTATGAAATTTCTTTAAGAGGGCTAAATTGGCTATTTAGGATGCTTTTTAATTTGCTTTTTCCTCCTTTCCCTTTCATGGAATAAATACATTATGACTAGAGCTATAGGAACCCTTTTGGACCATGAGGGAAAGATGAAAAGAGCAGAACTTTTGATCCTGATATCTCTGAGTCACTGAATCATGCCAGCAAGCATTTGCAAACCTTGCTAGGCTTCTCATTACACAAGAAAAAATATAAACATAAACCTTTGTGCATTTAAGCCACTGTAGACAGACCTCTATTAATGTCTATCTTAATTCTTCTTCTATTGTTATTATTAATGAAATGTCCAGTTAAGACGTAATTGCTTAAAAGAAATGAAAATAAATAGATCAAAGGCAATGTATCATGAAAGCCAAAATGGAACAATATTTCCAAAAGCAGAGATTTATCTTAATTATATTTTGCAGTGACTTGCTTCCAGATATTAGTTGTAATCTCCAAGGTGACTATGAAGAAAATAACTAAAAAATATACAGAAAAGGAAATGAAGGGAGGATCAAAAGGACACAGTAAACAAATTAGCATGAAATAAGGCAGTATTGGAGGATTTGAGTCACAAAAAAAGATATGACATATAGAACACAAATAGCAAAATGGCAGAAATAAGTCTTTATCTGTAATGACTTTAAGTGTAACTAGATTAAACTAATCAGTTAAAAGACAGAGATTGGCAGAATGGATTTAAAAATCATCTCTTGTGGTTGGAGATCAACTGTGTGCTGATTACAAATCCAAAGACACAGTAAGTTGAAAATGAAAGGATGTAAAAAATATTCCATGCAGATAGTACCCAAAAGAAAGCTGGATGGCTATGCTAATGTCAGACAAAATAGACTTTAAGTCAAAAATTATTGCAAGAGACAAATAAGGATATTATCTATTAATAAAAAGTTTAAATCATCAAGAATACATAATAATTATAAACATGTATGCATCAAACAATAGAGCCTCAAAGTATGCAAAACAAAATACAGAGTTTAAGGCAGAAATAGTTCCACAATATTAGTTGGAGACTCCATATCCCCCTTTCAATAATGGACAGGAATAATGGATGGAAATGTACAATTACAAGAACTGACTCGAGAGGAAAGAAATAGAAAATCTGAACATACCAATAACAAGTAAAGAGAATGAACGAGTAATCAGACTTTCCAACAAAGAAAAGCCCAGGATTAGATGGGTTCACTGGTAAATTCTACAAAACATTTAAAGAATTAACACCAGTCCTTCTCAAACTCTTCCAAAACCTAGAAAAGAAAGGAATACTTTCTAACTTGTGCTACGAGGCCAACATTATTCTAATACCAAAGCCAAAGATATTAACAAAATAGAAACTACAGACCAATGATCCATATGAATATTGATGTCAAAATCAGATAGAGTTCCTCAAATATACTGACTAATGAACTGAATCCAATAGCATATTGAAAAGATTATATACCATGACTAAGTGGGATTTATCCCAAGAATGCAAAGGTGTTTCAACACAGGAAAATCAACCAGTGTAATACGTATTACATATATATACAACAAAGGAAAAAAAAATGACATGATCAACTCAGTTGACGCAGGAAAACTATTTGATACAATTCAATATTAAAAAATAGAAGAAAGAAAACACTCAGAAAACTAGAAATAGAAGGGACATTTCTTGCTATCACAAGGGCATTTATAGAAAACCCACAGCTGGCATTGTACTCAGTGGTGAAAGACTGAAAAATATCCCCCAGGATCAAGAACACGATTAAGATGCCTGCTTTTACCACTGCTATTCAATGTTGTACTGGAAGTTCTAGCCAGAAAAATTGGGCAATAAAAATAAATAAAAATCATTCAAATTGGAAAAGAAGAAGTAAAACTGTATTTGCAAATAACGTGATCCTATAAAGAAAAACCCAAAGAATCCACACACTAAAAAACACTACAGCTAATTAAAGAATTTGATAAAATTATTACTGAATATACTGAATAAAGGTCAATACAAAAGTCAGTTGTAATTCTATAAAACAGCAATGAGCAATCTGAAAAGGAAATTAAGAAAACAATTCTATTTACAGCAGTATCCAGGAGAATAAATTCCTAGGATTAAATTTAACCAGGAAGGTGCGAGATGTACACTGAAAAACTATAGCAATATTTTTGAAGGGAACTAAAGACACAAATAAATGGAAATACATCCTTGTCTATGTATTGAAGATTCAATATTGTTAAGATGACAATAATACTGCAAGCCATCTATAAATTCAGTACAATGCCTATCAAATTTTCAGTGGTCTTTTTTTTCAGACATGGAAAAGCTGATCTTCAAATCCTATTTCAAGAGGCCCTCAGTTACCAAGACATGTTGAAAAAGAAGAACAAAAATAAGAATCATACTTCACAATGTCAAAATTTACTACCAAACTACAATAATCAAAACTGTAGTACTGGCATAAATATGGACATATAGACCAATAGGATAGAATGAGGAGTCCGGAAAGTATTACAAATATAAGGGCTAAAACAACTTAATGTACATTATTATGTATATAATGTATATATAAGTAGTAAATACAAGTGCTGAAACTATAAAACTCTTAAGGGAAAACTTAGGAGTAAATCTTCATTCAAAACCTTGGATTTGGCTAGCCAAAACAGTCTTGAAAAAGGCAAACAAAGCTGGAGGTATCACAATTCCAGATCTCAAGTTATACTACAAAAATGTAATCAAAACAATGTGGTATCGGCACAAAAATAGACATATATATCAATGGAATAGGACAGAAAGCCCAGAAACAAACCCACATTTATATGGTCAATTAATCTTTGACAAAGGAGGAAAGAATATGCAAAGGGGAAAAAGTCTCTTCAACAAATGGCATTGACGTAACTGGATGGCTACATGCAACAGAATGCAGTGGGACCTCTGGCTTACACCATCCACAAAGATAAATTCAAAATGGATTAAGGACCTAAATGTGAGACACGAAACTATAAAAATCCTAGAAGAGAGCACAGACAATGATTTCTCCAACATGAGAAATAGCAACTTTTTTCTAGATGTGTTTCTTGAAGCAAGGAAAATAAAAGCAAAAATAAACTATTGGGACTACATCAAAATAAACAGCTTCTGCACAGCCAAGGAAACAATCAGTAAAATTGAAAGACAGCCTACTGAATGAGAGAAGATATTTGCAAATGACATCTCTGACAAAGGGTTAGTATTCAAAGTATATAAAGAATTTATATACTTCAACACCCCCGTAAAGATAATCCCATTAAAAAAATTTTTTTTCAACGTTTATTTATTTGTGGGACAGAGAGAGACAGAGCATGAACCGGGGAGGGGCAGAGAGAGAGGGAGACACAGAATCGGAAACAGGCTCCAGGCTCTGAGCCATCAGCCCAGAGCCCGACGCGGGGCTCGAACTCACGGACCGCGAGATCGTGACCTGGCTGAAGTCGGACGCTTAACCGACTGCGCCACCCAGGCGCCCCAAGATAATCCCATTTAAAAAGGGGCAGAGGGATGCCTGGGTGGCTCAATAGGTTAAGCATCTGACTCTTGATTTCAGCTCAGGTCATGATCTCACGGTCGTGAGATGGAGCCCTGTGTCAGGCTTCACACTGGGTGTGGGGTCTGCTTAAGATTCTCTCTCCCTCTCCCTCTGTCCCTCTCTGTCTTTCTTTATCTCTCTGTCTCTCTCACTAAAAAATCAAATTAAAAAGAATAAAAATTAAAATGAGCAGAAGACATAAACAGACATTTCTCCGAAGAAGACATCCAGATGGTCAACAGACACATGAAAAGATGCTCAACATCACTCCTCATCAGGAAAATACAAATCAAAACTACGATGAGATATCACCTTGTCAGAATGGTTAAAACAAAAAACACAAGAAACAACAAATGTTGGAGAGGATGTGGACAAATAGGAACTCTCATGCACTGTTGGTGGGAATGCAAACTGGTGCAGCCACTGTGGAAGACAGAATGGAGGTTCCTCAAAAAGTTAAAAATGGAATTACCCCATCATCCAGTAATTGCACTACTGGGTGTTTACCCCAAAAATACAAAAACACTAATTCAAAGGGACACATGTACCCCTATGTTTATTGCAATTTTAAATACTGACATCATGGAAGCAGCCCAAGTATCCATTGATAGATGAATGGATAAAAAAGATGTAGTATATTTAGTATACTACATATATATACATACACACACACACATGCACACACACACACACACACACACACACACATACACACATACATATACACACACAATGGAATATTATTCAACCATTGAAAAAAATGAAATCTTGCCATTTGCAACAACATGGATGGATATAGAGAGTATAATGCTAAGTAAAATAAGTCAGAGAAAGATAAATTCCATACGAATTTAAGAAAAAAAACAAATGAGCAAAGAAAAAAAAGAGACAAACCAAAAAGCAGACTCTTAACTAGAAAGAACAAATTGGTGGTTACCAGAATGGAGGTGGGTGGGAGGAGGGGTGAAAAAGGTGAAGCGGATTAAGAGTACTCGTACCATTATGAGCACTAAGTAATGTATAGAATTCTTGGATCACTATATTGTGCACCTGAAAATAATATGACACTGTATGTTAACTAGACTGGAATTAAAATTTTTAAACTTAATTTAAAAAAAAAAGTACAGAAGAACTGGAAAAAAAAAACAACCCACCTTGGATTTGGCAGTGGATCCTTACAGATGACACCAAGAGCATAAACAACAGAAGAAAAAAATAGATCAATTAGACCTTATGAAAATTGAAAACTTCTGTCCATCACAGGACATAATTAAAAAAGTGGGAAGACAGCTTAGAGAATGGGAGAAAGTGTTTACAAATCATATCTGATAAGGGTCTAGTGTCCAGAGTATATAAAGAATTCTTATACCCCAACAACAGAAAGATTAGCAACCCAATTTTAAATATGCAAATGACTTGAAATGACATTTCTTTAAAAAAATATACAGGGTGCCTGGGTGGCTCAGTTGATTAGGTGTCCAACTTCAGCTCAGGTCACGATCTTGTGGTTTGTGAGTTTGAGCCCCATGTCAGGCTCTGTGCTGACAGCTCAGAGCCTGGAGCCTGCTTCAGATTCTGTGTCTCCCTCTCTCTCTGGCTGTCTCCCGTTTGTGCTCTATCTCTCTCAAAAATAAATAAACATTAAACAAATTTTTTTAAAGATATACAAATGGCCAATAAGCACATGAAAAGGTATTCCATATCATTAGTTAGTTATTAGGGAAATGCAAATCAAAATTACAATGATGAGGGAAATGCAAGTCAAAACCACAATGAAATACCTCCTCATACCCACTAGGATGACAATAATTAAAAAAAGAGAGAATAAGGGTTGACAAAGTGCTAGAGAAGATGGAACACCAGTACATTGTTGGTAGGAATAGAGAATTGTGCAATCACTGGAAGAGTTTGGTAGTTCTTGAAAAAGGTAAACACAGAACTAATATATGATTTCACAATTCCTCTCCTAGCTATTTATCCTCCCAAATGGAAAACAAGTACTCAAACACATATTTGTACATAGATATTCATCCGAAGCAGCCCTATTCACAGTAGCCAAGAAGTGGAAAAAAACCAATATCCAGCAATAGATGAATGGGTAAACAGATTGTGGTATATAGGTACATTAGAATATTATTCAGCCATTAAAAGGAATGAAGTACAGGTAGGTGCTACAATGTAGATGACCCAGAAACATCCTAGGTGAACGACACTAGATGCAAAGTTACATATTGTATGATTCCATTTTATGAAATATCCAAAGTCAGTAAACCCTTGGAGGCAGAAAGCATTTTGGCAATTGCTAAGGGCTGAGGGAGGAAAAACAAGGGGAGTGACTGCTTAATGAGTATGGGATTTATTATTATTTATGATTAGGAGTATGGGGTGATGGAAATGTATTGGGAGTAGATGGAGGTGTGGTGGCTATGCAATGTTGTGGCTACACTAAATGCCATTGAACTATACATTTTTAAATGATTAGTATTTTTTAATTTTTAATGCATTTTTTTAGAGAGCAGGCAGGGAGGGGCAGAGAGAGAGGGAGAAAGAGTATCTCAAGCAGTCTCAACACTGTCAGTACAGAGCCTGACGCAGGGCTCAATCTCATGAACCATGAGATCATGACCTGAGCCAATATCAAGAGTCAGAACGACTGAGCCACCCAGGTGCCCCTAACATGGTTAGTTATTAAAACTGAATGTTACCTCAATTTAAAGATCAAAAAATGAATTACTTTGTTGATTAAAGGTAAGAATACCAAAGAGGAGCTTGCCAATGTAATAAATAAATATAATATTATATATATATATAAATATATATAATAAAATAAATATAATAAATTCAATGATGGAATGACCTCATTTAGCAAATTTGTAGTAGTAATGTTCATCTTTGCTGCCTGTTCTAATAAGTTATTTGAATTGCCATAATATGCTATTAGACACATCTAAATAATGCTTGCCTTGGACTGAAGGGAAATGAGTGAATATGAGATTAAATCAGAGGATTTGAGTTACTAACCTTTTCTAAAACCAGAAAGAACCCCAGTTAACTCCCTGTTCTACTAGCACAGACCCACAATGCATACTGAAGCAAGGACATCTACACATTGTTTTTTTTCAACCCCAATGGTCTCACCTCAGACTGATTTGTGACTCTTGTTACTTGTAGTTTATTCTCTAATCTACTAGTTAAGTCTCTCCTCCTAAGAGAGACTTACTAACACATATTAGGAACCTTGTCATGAGGAAAACTGCCTTGATGAACAGTAGTCTCCAAATATACTTTTTCATCAGGCTACTCCAAACAGGCTCCCAGAATAAATTCAGACACTTGCATCATTCAGTTTATTAAATTATTTAAAACATAAAAAGAGGAAAAAGGAGTGGTAGGTTAACACATTAAGTATAAAGTTGTAAGCAGGGCAGAACGACCGCACAGCTTAGATCCTAATTTAAGTGACATTGGTATGGCCTGCTCCTCCCTTAGCTGCATCAGCAGTCTTTGTTGATCTTGGAGTTATGAGAACCGGAATTAAGGTTGAGCAAGGGGGGCTAAGCATATGGAAGGTACCCAGAGCTAACCATACCCACAGTTGCTCCAGCAAAAAGACACAAGGACAAGTGTTTGTCACAGCTGTAGTTCACCAGTTAGCCCAATGAGCAGCTAGCTGCCCATTTTATGTGTACTTCTTGGGTTGGCCAGCGGGGCCAGAATGAGTGTCAACAATGGATGATCAATATAAGGTCTCGTGAATAACTAAGTGCTTAATACGTCTCCTGTATTAGTGTTTCACAAGTATTAGGTGCCGCTTGGTCCTTCCGTCCCTATTTACTGTACCTATGGTCTAACATGTCTCACAAGTTAATAACTTGATAATTTATGTTGAGACACTTAAGGACTTCTGTGCATGTTTTTTTTTTTTTAATGTTTATTTCTGAGAGAGAGAGAGAGAGAGAGAGGGAGAATGAATGCAGAGGAGGGGCAGAGAGAGGGGGTGGACAGAGCATCCAAAGCAGGCTCTGTGCTGTCAGCATGGAGCCTGATGCAGGGCTCGAACTCATAAATCATGAGATCATGACCTGAGCCGAAGTCAGACATTTAACTGACTGAGCCACCCAAGCGCCCCTGTCCATGTTATAAAGGCAATTTGATTATTTATTTAGACATTTTATGAGTCTCACCTATGTCTTCAAACTACTAACTTATTTATTATCCATAGTTAGCATGACTTTGAAGTTTTATACATCCCATTTATCTTGTGTTCTATAGGAGAGTAAATACTCTTAGTTAATGTATGAAACACATATTCATTAATGGGAAATGACATTTTAATACCATGGTCTATGTATGTTCAAGGTATTCCATGATATGTATTGTACACATAATAAAATTTACTCCAGGCTTTTAGCCAATGGGTAAAAATTAGATAAGTTTAAACAGTGATAGCCCACATTTCACTAACTAATGCTCTTGTCTCTCTAACACAGGACCTAGTACTAACCAAATTCTCTGGTGGGTAATTTGGAGAATCCTGAGTCCCTCTGGTGCACTCACAAATAGTCTGCATCATATATCTGCACTGTACTTGACTAGTGGATAGAGTGCACACAGTGGATACAGTTTATTTTGAGTTTCCCTCCTGAGCTCAGTGAGATTCTTAGATAAGAGTCCACTGTGTGAGCTAGGTAAAACTGTATCTCAATGATTCTAAGCGATTTTGAAAATGCAGTGTTGAGGCTGCCTTACTGGATCAAGCTGAGTATTCTTGAATCTTCCTTCAAGAATCTCTTTTTAAGGTACTGTGGTCCTGTTCCAGTGGGTTTCTTCTGGCCCTACCCCACAGATTCATCAGGAACAACCACACATATGTGTCAGCCTCTGACTCAAGCTGAGATGCCCCACACCCTCATACATATTCCATAAATAATAAATATTACTCCAAATCTTTTTAACAAGCTTAAATGATAGGTACCATCACAGTTGAAGAACATGAGGTTCCATGGAGATAAAGAAACTTGCGCAAGTATGATAGTCCGTGCTTAGGCCTGTCATGCTCAATCTCTTATAAGCTTTGTTATATTAGAGGTGACTGCCTATATGCCTATATCATCTCAAAATGACTAAGGATAGGAGGTGCCTTGTCGTTGCTAAATATATAAACTGCTAATAATTAAGCTAGATGACACTCGTGGGGAAAGAAATTATTTCTGGACCCTGATTGTTAAGTCCAGGTGATGGGGCTTATACTGAAGTGTAATTTCACCTTCTCGTTGCTTCATACCGATGGTAGCAGTACATCTTGTCGTTAAGTTGATGAATGAAAACTGGACAGGTGATCAATCCAATATTGCCCTCCCAGACTCCCCTGCCTATCTTCTATGAGCCTTGGCGACAAGGAAGTGGAAAATAGTGTCTACACCCAACATAGGGCATGAACTCACAACTCTGAAATCAAGGGGTCGCTTGCTCCACCCACTGAGCCAGCCAGGTGCTCCTAGAGAATGGAAACTGTTACAGAGCCTTATAAATACTACAATTTCTATCCTATAGTGCCAGATTACATTCTGGTGACTGTAGGAGATATTATACCCAAAGACCATGTCTCTGACTAACAGAAATCTTAGAATTACAAAAGTAACTCTATAAACAGCAGCCTCTACATGAAGACCTATCCACTTGGGTCTGTCATTTTGGAGGCTGAAAAAATTGTCTACTTCCTTTAAGGAAAAGTTTCAACCAAGAGGCAATATTTAAGCAGATCCCCAGAACTCAAAGTCAATGGCATATTTCAGAACAATCAAATTTAATATGGTTTGAGGTTTTGCAATAAAATCTCATATGATCCTAAGCAAAGAGTGAAACTCCCTTCCCAGAGTCCAGGAAAGAACTTGAACTGACGATACTAAAAAATAGGTTAAACCAAACCAAAGGAAGCAGACAGGAGGATGGGAGGCACTGCCAACACAGGGTGGACTGGAACAGATAGTCACATACATTATCATTTTCCAAAACATCCTCTCTCCTGGAAGCCAGTGTTACCACTTGGCCTGCCAAAGGCCATGTGACCAGCCATTAATAACAAACTCAGGTCAACCATATCCTATGAAGCTCTTAACCCTTTAATCTCACCACAGTGCTGTTTTGAAGATGAACTGGCATATTTATTTCTGTGTTGAAGGAATCTGAGGATTTGAGGTAGCCCAGAAGGAGCGCCTAAAGGGACATTTTTCATTCAAAAGTTATGCAGTCTGTTACTCTGCTAAGGACAGCAGAAGATGACAGTTAAAATTATGCCTAACATTTTATGCCAGTCACATTTTATGGGAAACTATTTTCTGTGTTTGGATATTCCACAAGCAAAAAAAAAAACTTTTTTAAATAAGCATTCTATTTAAACACATGAAATAAAAATTTTACTAGTTACTAAAATGCTACTTCACCCTCTCTAGGCAGACACTGCATTTAGAATTTTATTCACTTCCTAGTTTAATCCGCTAAATAACTCTGTTATGCAGAGTTTAAAGTTAGAAAAACCAAGTCCTGGAGTGGAGGAGAGGGGGTTGGTAATGATTCTATTCAGTATGGGGGATTCGCTTCGTGAGATTAAGATCTCCTCCCCCATCCCTCTGCTACCCATAATGCTGGCCTTATTGAAGCATTTTCTCCTCTACAATTTCTTGGGAAAGTTTGAGAAGTGTTGTTGTTAGTTCTGCCTTAAATAGTAGAATCCACCAGTGAAGTCGTCAAGGCCAGAACTTTTCTTCATGGAAGATTTGTTAATTACCGATTCAATCTCCTAACTAGTTATAGGCCAATTTGATTATCCTATTTTTGTGTGATTCAGTCTTGGTGGGATTTGTGTTTCTTGGAAACTGTCCATTTCATCTAGGTTATACAATTTATTAGAGTGTGATTGTATATAGTACTTTTTTGTAATGTTGTTTATTTCTATAGAGTCAGTAGTAAAGTTCCCACTTTCATTTATGACTTCAGTACCTGGAGCTTTCTCTCTCTCTCTCTCTCTCTCTCTCTCTCTTTTTCTCCTTATTCAATCTAGCTAAAGTTTGCCAATTTTGTTGATCTTTTGGAAGAACCACCTTTTTGTTTCATTGATTTTTTTCTATTATTTTTCTATTTTCTATTTTATTTACCTCTGTTCTAATCTTTATTATTTCCCTCCTTTTATACTTGGGCTTAGTTCTTTTTTTTTTTTTTGGTTTTTCTAATTTCTTTAGTTGTAAACTTAGGTTGTTGATATGAGATCTTTCTCTTTTTTTTTTTTTTACTGTAAGCATTTATAGCTATACATTTCCCCTTCAGCAGTGCTTTCACTGCGTTGTGTAAGCTTTGGTGTGCTGTACTCTTATTTGTGCCTTAATATTTTTGAATTTCCCTTGTGATTTCTTTTATTCATTGGTGGTTTGTGTATTATATTAATTTCCAAAAATTTGTGAAATTTCCAGTTTTCCTTCTGCTATTGATCCCTAACTTCATCTCACTGTGGTTAGAGAAGATGCTTTATATGACATATATCTTTCCAAATCTATTGAGGTTTAATTTGTGGCCTAATATATTGTCAATACGTAAAATAGCCCATGTCCACTCAAGAAGAATGTGCAAACTGTTGTTATTGGGTAGAGAGTTAGATCTGTATATGGCAGTTTATTGTCTTGTCAAGTCCTCTGTTTCCTTACTTATCTCTGTCTGGTTCTATCCATTATTGAAGGTGGGGTATTGGAGTATTCAGTTATTATGATACAAGTACCTATTTCTTTCTTCAATTTTGTCAATTTTTGCTTTATACATTTTGATAATCTGTTATTAGGTGCATAAATGTTTATAATTGTTATATATTCTTGCTGTAGTGAAGCTTTTATTAATATATAAATGTTTTATACATTTCCTTGATTTAAAGTATATTTTGTCTAATATTAATATAGCCACCCCTGTTATCTTTTGGTTACTATTTGCATGGAATATCTTTTTTCATACTTTCATTCCATTTGGATCTAAAATGAGGATGTTTAAATAGCGTATAGGTGCAATTAAAAAAATACATTCTGCCAACCTCTCTTTTGATAGAAGTGTTTAATCCATTTACAGTTAAAGTAATTACTGTTAATGAGGGACTTCTGTAGTTCTGAGGCTCCTGTAGTTTTGCTATTTGTTTTCTATATGGAATGTAGCTTTTTGTTGTTGTTGTTCCTCTCTTTTTGCATCAATGTCTCTTTTGTATTTAGTTGATTTTTATGGCGAAATGTTTTAATTCTCTTCTCTATTTTTTTGTGTGTGTGGATTCTATAACACTTGTCTATTTTCTTTGTGGTTACTGTGGCCATTGCACTTAAAATCCTGTAAGGTATAACATTCTACTTTAAATCTATAGCCACTTAACTTCAATAACTTAAAAAGAAAACCTCAAGTCATTTATAGCATGGTCTTCATCCTTTTCAGTTACTGATGTTACAGAATTACATATACATTGTGTGTCTAAAAACATAACCTAATAATTGTTTGCTTAATGCATTAGTCTCTTAAATTATGTAGAAACAAAATGTGGGGTTACAAGCCAAAGTTACAATAATACTAGCTTTTAGAGTAATAATTTTTTAAAAATTGTATTAGTCTCTTAAGTCATGTACAAAACAAAAATAGAGTTACAAATTGTCAAGATACTAGCTTTTATAGTTTCCCATGTATTTGCTTTTACTGATGTCTTTATTTTCTATATATGGCTCTAAGATACTATTCTTTCATTTTCAACCTGCAGGACACCCCTTAGGATTTCTGGAGGGTGGTTCTAATAGCAACAAACTCTCTTAGTTGTTTTTTTTTTTTTAGGGTTTTTTTTTTAATATCTGGAAATGTCTTAATTTATCTCTTACCTTTGAGGAACAGTTTTCCTCCTGGATATAGGAGTCTTGGTTGATCTTTTTTCTTTTCTTTTTTTCTTTTCTTTAGCACTTTGTATATATTAGTCCACTGCCTTTCTGCCTCCAAAGTTTGTGATGAGAAATTTTCTGATAATATAATTGAGGGTCTCTTGTATGTGAGAAGTCACTTCTCTCTGGCTACTCTCAGGATTCTCTTTCACTTTAGCTTTCAACTGTTTGAATAGAAGGTGTCTTGTGGTGAATAGCTTTGAGTCCATCCTCCTTGAAGTTCTTTGGGCTTCTTGCATGTTTGTATTCATGGATTTCATCAAATTTGGGAAATTTGGGGCCATTATTTGTTCAAATAATCCCTTTTCCCCTTTCTCTTCTCTTTCTCCTGGGACTCCCAAAATGAATGTATGCCAAACAGTGTCCCCACAGGTCCCTTAGGTTCTGCTCACTTTTTTTCAGCCATTTTTCTTTCTATTATTCAGACTCAACAATTTCAACTGCCAGATCTCCAGGTTGCTTATTCTTTCTTCTGCCTACTCAAATCCCTCTGGTGAAAATTTCATTTTAGTTATTGTACCGCTTAGCTCTGTAGTTTCTTTTGGCTTTCTATCTCTTTATTGTGACTTCTGTTTTACTTATACATTGTTTTCTTGAGCTGTCTCCATATCTTCCTTTAGTTCCTTGCGTTGTTTTAAAGTTCGTGTCCATGAGGCACCTGGGTGACTCAGTCAGTTAAGCGTCTGACTTCAGCTTGAGTCATGATCTTACGGTTCGTGGGTTCAAGCCCTGCATTGGGCCCTGTGCTGACAGCTCAGAGCCTGGAGACTGTTTTGGATTCTGTGTCTCCCTCTCTCTCTGCTCCTCCCCTGCTCTCTCTCTCTCTCTCTCTCTCTCTCTCAAAAATAAGTACACATTAAAAAAATTTTTTTAAAAGTTTGTATCTAGTAAGTCTGCCACTTGGATTTTCTCAGAGATAGTTTCTGTTGGTTCATTTTGTTTCCCTTTTAATTGGCCATATGCCCCTGTTTCTCTGCATGCCTTGTGATTTTGTTGTTTTTCTAGTTGTTGAAAACTGGACATGTGAATCTAATAGTGTGGTAATTCACCCTGGAAATCAGATTCTCCCCTTTCCTTGGGGTTTTCTGCTTTCTGGGTTTGTTTGGTTTGGTTTTAGGTTGTTGTAGGCTGTTCCCATGTCAAGTATCAGCCTGATGTGTAAGCTTAAGGTCTTCTCAGGTCTCTCAAGCCTGCGACTTTCCCTGAGCATGTGTAATGCCTTTAACTTCCCTTGGATATGAGTTGCATTTTGAACAACTTCTTCTTTAATGTCTGTCTCTAAAAAGGGGGGAAAGAGAAATATAAAGGCATGGAAAAAAATGGATACTGGCCCTATAAATCCCTTACAATTGCTTCAGCCAAAGAAGGGAGGTCTTGCAACAATGGGGAACAGGGAACAACAATGATCTCTAATATTTGAACATAGATCCCTGATGTTTGAAGGACAAATAAAGCGTGCCTCCTTCAAGCTTAATGCAAGCTACTCCAGGAACATGTGTATAACTTCTGGCCATGGTGCTGGGGGTGTGAAGGTGAGGTAGGGTATGGGTGATTGCTGCTAAGAGCTAACGTTGACTGAAATTAAACACAATTTACCATCCATGCCTCACCCTGGAAGTTACAAGCCTTCAACATACCCCAGAGTTCTAAAATTGTTACATCAGACACATTCTGCCAGTACAACTTTTGTCTGTGTGGGGAGACACTCCTATTGCTTCCTATTCCACCAGCCTCCCAGACTCAGTGACATATTTTAAATATTCTGATCGTCTTTCATTTGCACATCTTGTTAGATTAGTCACACATACTTTTCAACATATATATTATTTTAAATAACATTTGATTATAACTTACATGTTTAATTTTTCATTAAATTTTTTTTCATATTTTTTTCCTAGCTCTCTTTTCTTCCTTCCGCTTTTTCCCCTTCCACCTATAAAGGCCTTTTCCTTTTCCCAGGAACTATGGCAGTGACCTAGTATGTATGTACTTCCTTCATGCCTCTATAACTATGCATAGATGTATAAATACATAAATACAGGTTTTGTCATTGTTTTATACAATTGGATCATACTGTGTACACCTATTTTACATCTTACTTATCTCCCTTAACAGTAAATTATGAAAATTCTTCATAACCTATTGATAGAACTCTAATAGACTAGAGTGCATGCTTCTACTAAGAATTCTACAGTAAACGTTTTTTTTTTTTTTTTTAAATTCAATGGGACAGCTTCCGGTTTCTGCATAGGATGTACAGCAAGAAAACACTGGACAACCTGCAGAGCCACAGCTTTTGACAGTCCTGTCAGAGAGCTGATGTCCCAAGACAACCAACTAGTCTGACATTTATGGAAATACAGGCACTTTGGGGGAGAGACTGAATGTGGACAGTTGCTTACCTGGAGCAAATGCCGCTGGATGTCATACGATCTGTAAAGAAGGATTCAGTGAAAAGTTTTTAATGAACTTCATATAGAACGACTGGAAGCTGAAGACCTGAGGAAGTGTTGCACTGTCAGGGTCTTCATGAACCTCACTGGGCACTCACAAGAAAATTTAAGAGTGGCGGACACTCCCGAGAAAGCATGCTTGCCGTGCAGGCCTGCAGGAGGGAGTGCGGCAGCTGCTACAAGAAAGGTGTGAAACTCACTAGATTTTTCTTCCCCATTTCCCTTATGGCAGAGGTCCGGGGGGAACAAACTTCAGCCACTGGGAAGAAGACAGTAAACTCTGGTGCTGTCAGGACACTACTGAGTACCCAAGCTAGAGGAAGGAAACAGGGCAAGGGGCAGGAATACATCCTGGATCTGGACCATTACGTTTCCTACAGCTTGGAGGTGAAACAGAATCATAGACATGGTCCAGTCACTGAGACCAAGGGACACAGTGCCTGCCAAACACAGGCTGAATTGGAAAAATAGGAGGATGTCCTCCAATCCACCACCCCTCAAGACCAGGCTAGCAAGCACTGAGTAATCAGTAACAGTCTATTTCTGGAAGAGGGACAGAAGCATGAAGGGAGACCTTCTCAGAGACATAAAGGGATGAACTAACACTGAGGGTATAGCAGACATTGAGAAAATAAGGTAGCAAACCAGCCTCCATCCTAACCACAAATTAACACTGCTGGTATGTTTTAGTCTGTTCAGGCTGCTGTCACAAAATATCATAGTCTGTGTGGCTTATAAACAACAAATTTATTTCTCACAGTTCCAGAAGCTGGGAATTCCAAGATCAAGGTGCCATCAGATTCAGTTTCTGGTGAGGGCTTACTTCCTGCTTCATAGAAGGCTATCTCCTCACTGTAACCTCCCATGGCAGAAAGGGCAAGAGAACTTTCTGGGATCTCTTTTATCAGGGCACTAATTCCATTCATAGGGCTCCACCCTCATGACCTAATCACCTCCAAGAGGCTCCACCTCCAAATACCATCACATTGGACATTAGGATTTTACATATGGATGTAGAGGCACAAATATTCGGTCTATAACAAAGTATTTGAAACCTGAAATCTGTAGTGCACAGAGAGTAACCATAGCAACCGCAAAGATTAAACCTAGCTCAACTCATTACAGAATTGACAGGGCTCATATTAAGTCCCTAGTAGAAGAAAAAATGTGCTCATTTCCCAGCACAAAAATTGTTTACTTCAGTCTATACTGTACTACACAAGGTGTAGGACATATTTCTACCAAAAATTACAAAGGATCAAGAAAGTAACAACACGTTTCAAGAGATAAGACATTCAATAAAACCAGACTTGGAAATGGCACTGGTATTATAAACTGCCAGATAGAAAGTTTTAAATAATGAGATTAATGTCTTAAATTTCTAGTGGGAAGGGTGGAATATGCAGAATCAGATGAGAGACTTCAGCAAAGAGATGAAAAGAATAAAAAGCAATCATTTGGAAGAGCTAGAAATGAGTACACAGTAGGAGAGATGAAGAATGTCTTCAATAGTCTTGATAGCCAAGGAAAGAAAACACAGACACAAACATAAAAAGCTCAGAAGAGAGGGTGCAAGAGGTGTGCAAAAATACCAAATGATCTAACATGTGTAATTGGATTTCTAAAAAGAGTTGAGAGGAAGAACAGAGCACAAGAAATATTTGAAGAGGCAATGGCCAATAACTTTCCACAATTAATGACAGATACCAAAACACAGGTTCAAGAACCTCAGACAATAGCAATCAGGGTGACAGTAATATCACCTGATATGTAATATATGTAATATAATAAGTTATATATATATGAAACTTAAAGATATAGAGAAAACTGATATCCCAAGAAGATTCCAACTTTTACACAAGTATATCTGGTCAACCAAACGTAGCTCACATCCAGGATCCTAGATTTGGCAAGGGATTGTGAAAATGTAGTTTTTAATTCTCCAGACTCTACAAACTAGAACACACTAGAAAGATAGTGGTATGGATTTTGAGTACCAAATTAGTATATGCCCACCATGCAATTAATATGTAAATAGTTTTCCTTTACATGTGTTTTTTATTGGATTTTATATTCAAAAATGCGTAAAATACAAATATAAATATAATTTATATAGGAAGTTACAATTTGAAAATTACACATACAGTATCTATACATATACAGTTGACCTTTGAACAATTCAGGGGTTAAGGGTGCCAACTCCCTGCATAGTCAAAAATCTGCACAAAACTTTTGACTTTCCCAAAAACTTAGCTACTAATAGTCTACTGTTGACCAGAAGCATTACTGGTGACATAAAAAGTTGATTAACACATGTTTTGTGTGTTATATGTATCATATACTGTATTCTTAAAATAAAGTAAGGTAGAGAAGAGAAAATGTTACTAAGGAAATCATAAGGAAGAGGAAAATATACTTGCAGTGTCAATGCACTTACAGGGTCAGTCATATTTTAGTCTTTTCCTTGCATTCTAATTTTACTCAGAATTTCTGGAAGAAATGTCTATTGAATTGTAACAATCATATTTTCACCACCAGTTGTTATATTCCTATGAATTTTCCCTTTTAAAATTTTAATGTAATAAAATATACTGATAAAATCTAGCAATATATCAAAATAATAGTAAACTCAAGTAAGTAGGATTTATTTTAGGACTGTAGTTGTGGTTCTACATTTAAAAAACTTATTTTCTAATATTTGGTGCAATTTATGCGTCTATGTCTATATTAATAAATAAGATCAATCTTTCTCTCTCTCTCTCTCTCTCTCTCTCTCTCTTTCTCTCTTTCTCTCTCTCTCTCTCTCTGTCTCTATTTAGTTTTAAAGTTATCCTGAATCCATAAAATTATTTGGAGAGCTTTCCAGTTTTACAACAGCCTGGAATAACACATTTTTTAAAAATACCTAACAAAGTTTGAGGGCAAGAAAGGAAAATTCTTAGGTGCCTAAAAATGGAAAATGGAAACACAAAGCTAGAGTTTAAGAATAGGAGTTTAAGCCAGAACTGAGGTTCCTACATAAATGTGGGATTCATGCCAGGTCATTTATTTCAAGGGCTAAGCCCTCATAGAATTTTACCTTACCAACTTGTGAAACTACAAGATTCTTATCATCTGCCTAAGGCCTTATAGAATAGGGAATTACCTGAAGACATTAAAACAGAAAGTCTGTGCCATGCTAGGGTATAGTGTATAAAACATAGTACCCATGTAATCTCAAGCCAAAAAATTAACAGTAAAATACATTAAAACCATTTGACCCATAAGGGCTCCCGATAAAAGCAAAGGCTTTGGAGAATGTCTCCAAAACCTGTAGGACAACCTCTGTGGGAGGGGTACGTAGTCAAAAATCAGAAACCACATTTGTAAACAAGTCACCATGAGGATGCTTCAGTAGATGCACTAAATGGGAGAACAAACAATTCAACACTAAAACTGAAAACTACAGTAAATTAAACACCCTCAATGGATAAGTTACCAGATAGATAGAGTTGACATATCAGAAGATTGATCAACAGAAGATATGAAAAAGACATTAATAAATATAAATAATAGGACAGGAGGCATCAACTGAGGTCTTGAAGGTGTTTCATGAAGAAAGAATGGAAAGAATGCTAATACACGTATAAAAATGATTCATGAAGGAGAAATTTCCAGAATAAAGAAATCAATTTTCAGACTCAAAGATTATGCTGAGTCCTAAATGTGCCAAGTAAATCACAACTGGGTAAATCATATTAAAACAAAACTGAACTTTCTAGATTAAAAGTAATTTTAAAACAACCTGTGATACATGGTGTAACTTTTCTATACACCATGTCTTCAACCTGTACATATACTTTTTCCATTAACCATTTCATTGCTTCTTTGCTTTAGCTATATCTTTCTCTCACCACAGTGCTCTGTTTCAACAAGCACAGTTTCTTTCTACATCCCAAAAGATATAGATGACCTAGTTTCACAACCACACTTAGAAACTATTGTTCTTCCAATTTTTTGTTAAAAAAAATCCATATTTTGAGATTTTGGCATCTTGTTATAGCGTTCTTTCTACCCCTCACTATTGTTGTCATTGATTTGGTTGTTATTTATCGTTTATAAAGGTTCATGGGAATGAAGTTCAACGAAATGGAACATTTTAGTAACTCGGAAAAATGGCCTTTTAAAATATTCATATAATATGATGGGCAACTGACTTCAGTCTATTTTAGTCACAGTCTGGTTCTCTGTCATTCGCCCAGTATTGCCTATATTTTGAAGAAGAAACTAATTCAGTAATATCAGACTTTTTAATCTGTTATATAAATTATCTTGTGCCTGGGTGGCTCAGTTGGTTGAGCATCCAACTCTTGATTTCAGCTCAAGTTATGATCCCAGGGTCATGGGATCCAGCCCTGCATCAGGCCATGTGCTGACAGTGCAGAGCCTGTTTGGGATTCTCTCTCACCCTCTCTCTCTGTCCCTCCCCGCTTGCTCTCTCAAAATAAATAAATAAACTTTAAAAAATAGACATAAATAAGAAAAGATAAACATATCCATTTTAAAATGGACAAAGAACTTGAATGGCCATACAACTGGTTGGATGGGATAGCATTTTTTTATCCATCAATCTACCCAACACTGGGAATGGGACGGACTTGTTTGACAACTATGTAAGGAAATTGCTACTATCTGCAGGTGGTGGGAATCAACAAGTTATACCAATTTAGATACCTATTATAAAGTTTTAAAATTTTAATTCCACCTTTAGGAACCCGTCCAAACAATGTGGAACTGATTTTTTTCTCAAAATGTTATAGGAAAAAGTAGAGATAGAATGTAAAACTAAAGACTGAAATTTGGATAGAACTATTTATAAGTTCTACGATAAATAAGTCAGTCAAGAGAGACTTTGCAGGAAGTAGGTGGGAAACAGGAAAGTGCAATATTAAGGAAATCAGAAAATGGAATCCCAACAGCATTTCAACAGTAGCAATTTCTATAAAGAATCCATTAACTTGAGTTTCAAATGGATGAGATGGGCTGACCCACTTGAAAGCTGATACTGAGTGGAATACTGTCAAGAACTTGTTTAACACTTCGTATCATTTTTGGAAATTGTAAAATGCACCTGTTGCTCACCAATTGGTTAAACCTCCATGAGACGTTAAGTACACATGTATATTCACCGTTACTGCCTTCTTAAAGTCTCTTATATTCAAATCAAAGCCATAAGAGAGAGAGAGACCCAAAATTTGATTCTCAGGCTTTTCACTAGGCAACGTTGCATTGTTATTTTGCTGTATGCCATCAAAATAAAAACTATTCAAGAAATCAGCTGCTGCTATAAAGGTCATCTGGAAAGTCCAGGGAAGGGCCCTGAGCTGCTGCTGGGAAAGGGAAATTGTCCTCTGGCCCGTGATCTGGCGTGTTTGTCTGCTGAGTGGCTTCAGTGGTTTCATCTACTGCTGAAGGAGCCAAGAGAAAGGAATAAAACAGGACTGTAGTCCACACCACAACGAGCGGGATTGGAAGAACAGCCAAGTGAATGTTTTGTTTGTGTGCTGCTCCTTCTGGCATCCCAATTTGCCGCGCAGATTTCTTTGGCTTCTAATCATCATTTAGAACCTGAACATATGTTGGGTTTTTATGCAACTTGCTGATAACCCAAAAGGTGCTAGAACATAGGACTCCACATTATAATTTGTCAAAGCATAGTGATGTCACGGCATGAAGAGTAAACACCTCCCATGTTCTCGTATCCTGTGTACTTTCATTGGATGTTCACAGAAAGAAAAGACTAGATAGAATACCCAGAAACTGATTTTACTTTCAATCTCTGATTAAGTACAAATCAAATAATGGAAATAGGTTGAAGACATATCACGGTTTGGAGTCCATGATTTAGATTGTTAGTTCAAAACTGGGCATGGAAAATTCTACTCTTCTCTTTTAAGTGTTTTCCCCTTGATCTAAAAATGCTGTGGGAGAGAACCAGAAAATAAATTGTAAGAATATTCCGTTAAAGATGTCGGATTGATTAGCAAAGATGAAAAAAGAACTGAATTTTATGGAAATGGACATCTTCTAAGAAAATATGAGGAAATAGAATCCATCTCTTTAGAAGAGAGGAAATTGTGCCAAATCTTCTAGATCAAAATAGGAACCCAAATCCTTAATTCCTTATAGACTTGGCAATCATGCTTATTTATCCTAAGTATCTAATAAGTGTCCAAATATCCAAGTATAAGGATAATTGTTGTAATACAGCTTGTGCTGTAAAAATATAAACAATCTAAATGTTTTACAGTGATTGAATTTTAATCCAGTCTATAGATATCGATTTAATCAGTCCTTTAAAACACTGTGGAAGCATATTGGACATGAGAACATCTCATATGTTCTTTCTCTTGCTAACATTTTAATATGAAAAATAACAAACCTACAGAAAATTGAAAAAATTGTGCAGAGAGCGCCCAAAGAACTACCACCTAAATGTTGTAATTAACATTTTATGATACCCGCTTTATCATATTTGTCCATCTATGTAGCGTTGATCTTTTTTCAAAATGCATTTCCAAGTAAAATGTGGACATCGGTTCCCTTCCCCTAAGTACTTTAGTATGCATATTATTAAATAGAGTTCGATAGTTGTTGTTTTTTAACTTAAGTAAAAATTTATATGCAATGAAATGTACAAGTCTTAAGTGGACCATTAGATGAGTTTTTGCACATGCATACAGCTATGTAACCCAAACTTCTATCAAGACATAGATCATTACAACCACCCCAAAAGTTCACTCTTGCCCCTTCCTCTCTCCTTGCCCCATTCTGCCAAGGCAACCACTTTTCTGATTTTTTCCATCAAAGTTGAGCTTTACTTGTTCTAGAACTTCATATGAATAAATGAATTCATACAATATATACTCTTAGGTAAAGATCCTTTCATTCCTCATTATTTGAGATTCGTCCATATTGTTGTGTGCGTGGGTAGCTTATTTCTCTTCCTTGCTGAATACTTTTCCATTGGATTACTCCATTGTATAAATGCACCATAGTTTGTTCATCCATTCTCCTGTTTACAGACACCTGGGCTAAGAAATATGTAATGTGTTCTTAAGTGAAAAGAAAAAAACTATAAAATAAGAGGGTCATACAGGTTTTGTATTTGTAAAACACACAAGACACTCAAATGTGTGTGTATGTATCTGTCTCACAGAGACATAGCACATTTTGGATCCCGTAGAGTCAGACTGATATGTATATACAGTGTGTATGTATGTATATATATATATTTTTTTTTTAATAAAATATACTCTTGAGTACTATTTATATAGAATGCTATCTGATAGTCACCAATGCTACAAAATTATAAGAATATCCCCCCATTGGTTGGATTTGGGTGTTTTAACTTTTCTAGCTCTCCTACAACTAACATTCCATAACTAACAGTTAGCCCATCTTTGTTATTAGACTTCCTGTGATGGGGCTGTAGGGAGACTGAAATGAAAACACCGAGCTGTAACGTGAGTTTCCTTCCCTGAAATCAGTGGGAAGAACGGCCATGTAACTGCCTGGCTGGAAGCGCCACGACATGATCCGTCTCCCCACAGAGAGAGCTTTGGTTACATGTGAAGTGACCAAAGTGCTGTCTGTGGAGAAAAAAGCTTGTGAAAAACTCCTCTCTAAACAAAGACCCAGACTGGAGTCCTGTGCCTGGATTAGAAAGCCACCTCATAAAATCCCCCAAAACTATTGGCTCTCTATTTTACAAAAATTCATGGAACATTTTTACTAAAGAATAGAGCATAGAGCGCCCGGGAGAAGGGAAACCTGAGTTTGTGTTGAAGGGTAAAAACAATACTGCTAACTAAACGCCTCACCTCCAATCATCCTTAAAGCTACATGAGGTACATGATGAGGTTTGGGGGTGATTGTGGGGCTCATGGGGTCCAGAGCCGATGACCAAGAAAGAATTCTTGAAGAGGTCTTTGGTGCAAAAAGGTGATTTTATTAAACACCCATGGGCTGGAAGAGCTGCCCTGGGACCATGAGGAGAGACTGGTTATATACTGTGGACTTGGGGGAGGTAAAGTCCAGGGGAAGTTTCCAGTGAGATTTTCATATGCTAAAGAAGACTCATGGGATACTGGAGGCCAAGCTATTGTTAAGCTAAGGTGGTTTTTCCCTCTAGCAGAGCATTAACATTAAGACAGTAAGGAGTTCCTGGAAAAACGTTTTACTCTGCCAGCCTCAAGTATCAGTGGGCTGCAGGTTATAAGGAAATTTAGTTCTATCTGCCATTTCCTTCTGCCTTTGTTTCCCACATCACTATGGAGGGGTGATGGAGACTTAGGTCCCGCAGGACTATGATCTCTATCAGTTAACCATTTGTTTTTCCCCTTTCCTTTGTTCTTGGGCAGCCAGGAATGCCCAAGGAATATCACCCATATCCCACCAGGGTCGGGGGTGTTTGTGGCCTGTCGGCCTGCCTTATGCTCCCTCATCAGTACATAGGGTGGTTGTAGTTTCACTGGCAAAATAGGAATAATTAAGTGATATCACTTGGCAAAAATCATGGAAAGTGGTAGCTTAGAAACCTTGTACCTTTATTCTTATGGTGAAACTCTCCCTGCTATATCTGTTGAGGATTTAAACAGATTTAAAGCATTTTTTAAAATACATCTTAACTCTAGGCCTGGTAAGATTTGTTTGTCATTAAGTGAAAAGCAAAAACAGTCATTGGAAATGACCATCTAGCTCAGTGGTCTTCAGGAGGATCCTGAGAGGGGAAGGGAGTGTCTTACCTTCTGTGTTCAAGCCTTCCTGAGGGGCCCAGGTAGTCCAGTTCCCTGTTCCCGAAAAACAGGATTGGAGGATGAAGAGCCAGCCCTGATTTTTCTCTTTCTCTCTTCTCTTACTCAGAAGGGAGTGATTTAAGAGCACAGGATTTTTGGTGAAGTAGGAACAGAACCCAGACTTCCCCACCTTGATTTGAGAGTCAAACCACTGGATGAGCCTCAGGCAGGGCCACTGGAGGGCCAGCGGCCACCTCAGTTACATGGGAACCACCGGTCTCCCTCTGCATTTATCCCTCATTATGCAAAGAGAGCCTGGTGGGCTCTTTGGCTGATCCACTGCGTGAGAGCCTCAGAGGACAGCCCTTGCAGCCACAGAAGAGCCAGGACATCCCAGAGCTCCTTGGGCCTCGTAGAAAGATCACTTGGCAGAGTAGGCAGAGTGCTGGTTATGGAGTTAGACAATGGCTTTGAATCCCATCCAATGGGGTCAGAGCTCTGGAGTTCCCGAAGTCTTAGTTTTGTCATATGGGTGGAAAATGTATGAAATAAAATATTTGTCACGTTAAAGCACTTGCCATGGATCCCAGGATTAATACCCCCAAACTAGAATAATGAACTCAGATTTTTTTTATTAAACACTTATTTGTTTAACATTTTGTGCTAGACATTGATGACTATATAAATACAATTTAATGACTTAATGATTGCAAATCTAGACTCCAGAGTTAGACCATCTCAGTTTGAATCCCAGTTTCACCACTGGTCATTGGCAGGAGATTTGGGAGTTATTTAACCTCTCTCCTAAGATTTGTCGTTCATAAAATGAGGATAAAATTACCTTCCTCTTAGGGTTATTATGAGTATTAAATGAGTTAGTCTGTGTAAAACACTTCCAACACCTCCTGGCCCATAAAAAGTCCTATGCATTTGGCTGTTATTAGTGTTGTTAGACATAATACCTGCTTAAACAGGAACAACTCAGAGATGAGAATAACAGTGTAGCCAGGTATTATTTGATAGAGATGTATTGACACAAAATAAGTAGGGGCCAATTTTTATATGAGCTAGAAAGTTTATCCTAACTTAATTTGACATCGTAATTAATCAATAGGCCAAGAATAGCTGTGTATTACCACCCAAAGAAATGTGAAGAAGCTATTAATCTGTCCAGTCTTTCCAGGTCTGGGTTGATGCAGTGTCTGGTGATGGAATATCAATAACTAGGGCCACACAGTTCCTGAATAGATCACTTTGACTCTCTCCGTTGCCAGAAATAGCAACTCAAGGAGGTGGGCTGGGGAAGGGTCACAGCAATAAGGCTGTAGGCCTTTCTTGGTTAACTCAGGGGCCAACTTCTCTGGACCAGTACAGCTGTCTTCTCTGTTCTCAGAAAGCACAGCAGTCTGGGCTGACCTTTTCTATTGCACCTCCCCTATTCTTTTTCCCAGATTTATTTCTCCTGGGGGAGAGATTAGGAAGAATAAAACAGGTGCACAACTTTTCCCCTTTTTGCCTTTGCTAAAAATTATACTCATGTACTGGCCACAGAACACCAGCAACTCAAAAGCAGGAGTCTGCCAAGAGTCAGTGCTGGGATAGAGAACACACACTAGGTCTAGTTGGAGAAGACAGGGCAAGATCAAGAAGACAAGCCGGAGTTGGAGACCAACTGTCAGTACTGAAATTTCTAAGAGCTGAGTGGTGATGGAAAAGAGAAGGAAAGGAAGGAAGGAGAGAGAAGAAACCAGCAGAGGCAGGGGTGGCAGTGAAGGAAGTATTGAATTACTTCTGTAGAATCAGGCTGAATTCACAATTATCTTGTGGAACCTCTTAAAGATACCAATAATATAGGTTTGACAGAAATAATTTGTTTACACTACTTACTTTGGGGAAGAAAGTTATAGACTCCCAAGAAAAAATTTAAAATGTACTAGTTTTCTCAAGGGAGAGAGAAATTCTCAGTTCGGGGGTGTATATTTTTTAACCTAAATGCAATGAACCATTCATGGAACTCATAGAGAAGCCCATAGAGCCATGAGGTTGAGTGAAGCAGCATAGTGAAAGCAGTGGGATGTCTGGAGGCAGGATGACAGACCCTCTGTGGGATCAGGATTGAGTTTCATTGCTCTCTTGGCTCAGGCGAACACCCAGAGTTTGTTCTTCATAGTACCACCCATGTACAGGTGCAGAGTGCTAAAAAAAAAGTAAAACGTATAAACATCTTTCCCCTTCCAAATTCCACTGCCCTTCTTGATGTCAGGGATCCAGCCTCTTATTAAAGAAGCCTTATGGCTGTCTTGGACCATTAAAAAGAGGGAAGTTCCTACTGAGGATAGTTCAGACAGGACTGTGCAAAGTCTTGAGTCACAGGCAGTTCTTCCTACTGAATTGTCAATAGGTAGTAGGTGGGCATGTGTCCTATATGTTTAAAATTCAGGTTCCCCAGAATTAGTTGGTGATGCTTTAAAATATTGGATTTCTCTCTAAGTCTGCATAAGTCTACTTTAGGTCCTGGGCCCAGACCCCCATTATCACATACCCAAGCATTTCAATCACTAGTTCAGTGTCCCTAAAGTCTTATCTCTTGCCCGTCCTTATTTCCAACCCCAGTTCAAAGGAATTAAGACAGTTTCTCCTACCCTGAATCTGCAGACTACCATGGCACTCCAAACTTCTGATAGGATCAACACTTTATGGTTTAGAGAACTTAAGAAGTGGAGGATGAGATGAAAGAGGTGGGCAAAGAGGAAACAAAGACCTCAAAAGAACTCGTTCCTGCTGGAATGATGAGCCAACAATCAGAGATCAGCACATGAACATCTCAGATCCACACTACAGAGGGAACACGGGGACCAGAGAAAAGGCATATGCAGTGATGTGTGCTCTCACGCCATAGCCTCTCTCTTTTCCCTCCTTTTCCCTTTTTTCAGCTCAAGTATCCTCAGTGATTTCCTTCACATAGGCAATTAAAAAAGTCTTACCAGTTCCTTCTTCGTATCTCTGTGGAAAGCGAGTTCTGACCCACATAGTCAGGAGGCCCTGACACTGGCTCGTCCACTGAGAAACTGAGCAGGGCCAAAAATTCTTTAGTCCCTCACTTCTGGGGCCTGTGAGAATGTTTCAAATCCAAGATTCCTTTTGTACACTTTCATTTTCAGGAATATTTTAAGGAGCTCAATTGCTGCAGGTGATTTGAATTCGGGTTGGTGTTGGGGAGGAAAGTTCTGGCCCAGCTCATTGCTCCAACTACCCTGGACTATGGCTGGAGGCTTCAGACAGGAAGAGTCCAGAAGCCCATGTTTTCTCTTTTGTCCACTCCAAGTGGCCATTTAGAAATGTAGTGATCATGATTTGCTAAATAATTTTGGAAATGTTTTCTAGAAATCTTAGCTTGGGGTTAAGTGCACTGCATATGGCAAATCCTGATTTATGAGCCCAATGGAAATATGTGTTTTCAAGAGAAGTGGGAAGAATTCCTTTGTATATAACTCGTTTTAGTGTTGACCCAATCTGGGTGTGGTGTAAACATCCTACATTTAGAGTTGATTCAAGCTAATGACCATGAGTTCATTTACTAAGTTAACAGAAGAGTCCAAATTCAAGTGAGGGCACTTGTTTTAAGACAATAATTATTGCAGTAACAATATGTTTGCCTTCCTCTTTATAAAAGAGCTAATTTGAATGTACAGTTTAAGCAAATCTTTTGAATTTTCATATTTTGTGAATTAGGACATACCAAAGAAAGTAGGGAAACATGCCATCATAAAAGCATTCTCAGAGTATTATAATGGAAAGAAATCTTATAAATAAGATTATAAGAGATTATAAGATTATAAGAGATTATTTTCCATCTGAAAAGAGATCAGATGAAAGTAATGGATTCACTAATGTCATCTGTATTAAAACACTAGAACGTGGTCTGATTTCAGTTTTTTTCCTCCTTAAATTTTGAACTATTTCAAACACATAGAAAAGAAGGGAGAAAAACGTAATCTGACATACTTGATATAAAATGTTACCTAATTTTAGTCAATAATTTTTAATCTGAATTTTAAAACCCCATGCACTGACCCTGTTTCTCTGTCTCCCTCCTCAGAGTTATACATATAATATTATTTTTCATGCACTTAAACTTTTTTCTGTTTGTAATTCTTGTCTTGTATTTTCTGCAATATTTGAATTCTATATACTGAAGAATATAAAAAATAATACTGAAGACCAGCCATAGACTGGGAAAAAATATTTGTCAAAGACACATATGATTAAGGACTATTATCCAAAATATACAAGGAACTCTTCAAACTCAGCAATAGAAAAACAACCCAAATTAAAAAATGGGCCACAGACACCTCTCCAAAGAAAATATATAGATGGCAGATAAGTAGGTGAAAAGATGTTGTACATTGTATGCCACCAGGGAAATGCAAATGGAAACAACAGTGAGATACTACTGCCTACCTACTAGCATGGCCAAAATCCAGAACACTGAAAACACCAAATGCTGATAAGGATATAGAGCTACAGGAACTCTCATTCATTGCTGATGGGAATGCAAAATGGAACAGCTACCTTGGAAGGTAGTTTGGTGGTCTCTTACAAAACGAAATATAGTCTTACAATGGGATCCAATAATCATGCTCCTTATCCAAAGGAGCTGAAATTTTATGTCCGCACAAAAACCTGCACATGAATGTTAATAGCACTTTTATTCGTAATTGCCAAAAAGTGTAAATTATCCAGATGTCTCTTAGTAGGTCAATGGACGAACTATGGTGCATCCAGACAATGGAATATGATTCAGGGCTAAAAAGAAATGAGCTAGCCAGACATGAGAAGACATGGAGGAATCTTAAGTGCATATTATGAAGTAAAAGAAGCCCGTCTGAAAAGGCTACATACTAGATGATTCCAACTATATGGCATGTTGGAAAAGGCAAAACTAGAGACAGAAAGATCACAGGTTGCCAGGGGTTGGAGGGGTGGGAGGATGAATAGGCAGAGTACAGCTTTTTAGGGAAGTGAAAATATTCTGTAAGATACCATAATGATGGGTTCATGGCATTTTACATTTG
The DNA here is from genome assembly GCF_014898765.1 of Herpailurus yagouaroundi. Classification (NCBI taxonomy): domain Eukaryota; kingdom Metazoa; phylum Chordata; class Mammalia; order Carnivora; family Felidae; genus Herpailurus; species Herpailurus yagouaroundi. The sequence continues at coordinate 85,135,521 of NW_024412391.1, read as the reverse complement.
TCCAGATCCACAGGATGTAAAACACCAAGAGTGAACCATGATGTAAACTGTGGACTTTGGGTGATTATGACGTGTCAGTACAGGCTCATCAGTTGTAACAGATGTATCACTCTGGTGGGGGATGTTGATAATGGGGGAAGCCAGGCATTTGTGGAGACGGGGCTATATAGGAAATCTCTGTATATTCCCCTCAATTTTGTTGTGAGCCTAAAGCTGCTCTAAAAAAAATGAAGTCTTAATAAAAAGTCAATTCAAAAAAATTAAGCCTGATTAGCGAAAAAAATTCTTAAAATAATACTGATTATATATAATAATATTATATACTGATTATATGTAGTATAAGGTATATATCAGTATGTAATATGTCGGTATATATTAGTATTATATATAATAATATTATATATTGATTCTACATTGCTACATATATAATTAATTTGTGTAATTATATATAATACACATATAATTATATGTTCATATAATTATACAATTAACAGATTATATAATTATATTATATGCTGTAATACACATATAATCAGACCTCTGTTGTTCTTGTAGTAGATGGAAAAACTTGCGAGAAAAGCAAACATCATGTGGAGCCTGTAAATGTTTTTGCATAACCTGTAAAGCATTCATGGAAGTGGCTAATAAAAAGGGTTTTAATATTTTTTTAAAAAAGCAACTATGTCAATGTTTACATCTGTAACTTTTTCCTTCCCTGTTCTCATTTAAACATTCTGGTGAAAATGTAGGCAAAGTAGCTTCCAGTTTTAGAATAAATAACCATTTGGATTGAAAACACACACACACATATGTATTAATGATGTGTAAATTTCGTCACTTTTATTTTCTGGTTTCGGCTACTAGATAGATAAGGTACGAGATCCCAAGATAATGAGATTTCCAGGAAGAGAGTGTGTTCATCAATCAGCATTTAAGAGATGGATGGAGCAGCCCACAAAGAAGTTAGAAGGAACAGAAGTGCTGAAAAAAGCAGAAGAATGCGTTGTTATCATAGAACATCATCACAGTGTTGGCATAGTTAACAGTGTCCAAAGCGACACTGTTTTTTAGGGAATACTATGAGCACATTTAGAGTTTTCACGTAGGAAGGAATGAGGAAAACTGAAGAATTCCTTTCACCACTAGACATGCAAACATTCGACCCGTTGCTCAGCCCAAAGCCACACCATTAAGTTCTTTCATTTAGAGAAGCTTAATGTGAGAGTTTCCAGAACAAAAGAATTTCAGACTTTATAATTCTGCACACGAATAATCTCTATAAAACAGTTCAGAGTACAATTCCTTCTTGTCTATTATTTCCATCTATAAAACTGTCACTTAGAAAACATCATTTATCAAAACCAAACCCTGTGCAAATCCTTACCCACTATATCATGTTGCCTCCTCTGAAAGAAACTTAAGAGTTTGGGTTTGGAGCCAGTTGGAACTGCATCAATCACACTTATTAGCTATGTAACATTGGGCGAGTTATTTAACCACTATGAGCTTCAGTTTCCTGTGTCTTAAGTGGAAATGATAGGGTTGTTTTGAGGATATGTCAGATAATTCATGTAGAAAGTGCTTAATGAGTTAGAATAATAGTAAGGCCCTCTCTCATAACATGTTTTAAAATGCCATTCTTTTTGCTTTTGTAATTTTTCCTCTCAACACATATATCCAGGTCTTTGGTGTTTGAAAAGTACCTTGTAACTAACCGATGCTCTGATTTACATGCACTTATTTATAACTGCTAGTAGTGCAAACAATATGGCCTCTCCTTGACAAAGTTGAGCACTTCCCCTTTGCAGAACTTTTTTTTTTTTTTTTCCATCAGCACTTGAGTGGTATCTGGCTTCTAGCAATAGGCCCGTTCATGAATTGAAGGACAAAATCATGATAATCTTGACAGATGCAGAAAATGTACATGATGAAATTATAACATGCATGTATGATTTAGAAGAATACAAATACTCTTAGCAAACCAGGTTAGAACATTTAATAATCTAATGACGAATACCTAAAAAACAAAACAAAACCTCAACAAATATACATATTGGTGAAATAATGAAATTATTCCCTTTGAAATTGGGAACAAGGCAACAATGTTATCACTTTTAGTCAACAAATTGCTCAAGTTCGTGGTAATATAGTAAGTCAACAAAAAAGACATGAAGTTTGGAAGTGGAAAAAATAACAGCAAACTTCTATATGAAGTAATTGCTTATATGTGAAGAAAATTTTAAATAATTCACAGATATATCATGAGACTTAAAGAGTGCTTTGCTAGGTTGCTATATAGGAAATCAATATTTAAAAATCCGTTCATTTCTGTATATTGGAAAGTGTTGGGAAATGAAATTTAGTAAATGCTTTTATAATAGCATCATAATGCCATATACTTAGAATAAATCTAACTAAAGTTGTATCAGACTTCTATGCAGAAAACTGGAAACGCTAAAAGAAATTGAAGAAAAAATAAGTTTAAATTGTGCTATAAAATATGAAGGGATTGAAACACTCAATCAGCTGCAATCTAAACTCTTGTGGATTTTTTTTTTAATTCGACAGGCTGAATCTAAACTTAATAAGCAAATGCAAAGGACTTCAGAGAGCCAAGATTTTTAAAGAAGAAATATAAGACAAGAGGATTTATTCTCAAAGTCCTCATAAGTTATCATAAAGCTTTAGTTTGAACTAGACATGTAAAGTAAAGCTCTCAAGACCTGGCTAGATGCCACTTTGCACGGGCAGGATCTTGACTATGGCTTCCAGGAGTCAGAGAAGCTGTGTTAAGTTTTGCTGAACTTCCTTCTGATCGCGTGACCACTTAAATCTTTAGCTCATCTTACATATTTTTCAGAAATGTTTTTGGTGTGAACTCACCAGTCTCACTAGAATTGGAGGCAAATGTTAACATTCTCAAGGAGAGGAGGGAACCAGAGAATGACAGATTTAGACACAATAACCCAAAGGCAAGAAGCTGGTTCCTTCGGGGCAATTTTTATAGACAAGTCATGTCAGTGTAATTTGTCTATTCAATCCCTCATTTCAACTGGTAGGGCTTTGGGTTAAATAAAGAGGCACAGTGTGATACAAGAAATAGATACGTCCCCACCAGCTCCCAAGTCTGGTAGCCAGGTGCTGAGAATAAACCAGCCAAATTGTAAAGATGAATCAAATTTTCAAAGGAAGCTGAAATAGCAAAGGGAGGAAAGGCTGGGATCCATGGGTGGTAAGTGGAAGTCCCACCTCCAGGAACCTTAGAGAACACTGGGGAAGAACAAGGTCTGAGGCTCTCTCAAGAGCCTGCTGGAGTGGCAGTTAGTGTCTTTTAGTCAGAAATTAAATGAATGCTAGAATTGTGGATGCATGAAGATGAGAGAATGGAGCTCTCAGTTCCCCTGACCTAACGCTGTGTAGGAGGGGCTAAAAATACCAGGCTGACTACAAGGCAAATGATGTTTTCAGTGCCTATGTTATTGCTTTTAATTCAGAAAAACTCTATTTTTACATGCAAGTTCATCTTCTTATTCCTGCAGACAGCTCTTCGTCTTCTAAAAAGAACTGGACCAAACTCTCATTTTTAACAAGTTTGTATAAAAGTATTCTGAGCTGCTTGAGATTTTGTTTTAAAAAGTAGAGCATTGGAGTGTCTGGGAGGCTCAATCGGTTAAGCTTCTGACTTCAGCTCAGGTCATGATCTCATGGTTTGTGAGTTCAAGCTCCACACTGGGCTCTTTGCTGTCAGCATGGAGCCTGCTTCAGATCCTCTGTCTCACTCCCTCTCTGTCCCTCCCCCACTTGCTCTCTCTCAAAAATAAATAAATATTCCAAAAAAATAAAATAATAAAATAATAAAATAAAAAGTAGAACATTAAAGGTACCTAATGGAGACATGGATCGTTTGTTAGTAATGTATAAAAATTATTTTTGACTTTTTTTTAAAGGAAAACATTACCTTGTTGGATGAGAACTGAGGAAGAGCAACAGAGAGGGTAATGCCAGGAAAAAAAAAAGGATTTAAAAAAGTTTTTCACTAAATGAAAACTACAGAAATCTGATGCTTCAGGTATAGCTGGATCTAGATGCTCTCACAATATGACCAGAAAACCATCTGTATTCATCTCTTATCTTTGAAAAATTTTTTAATGTTTATTTATTTTTGAAAGAGAGAGAGACAGACCGAGCACAAGCAGGGGAGGGTCAGAGAGAGAGGGAGACACAGAATCCGAAGCAGGCTCCAGGCTCTGAGCTGTCAGCACAGAGCCCGACACGGGGCTTGAACTCACAGACTGTGAGATCATGACCTGAGCTGAAGTCGGATGCTCAACCGATTGAGCCACCCAGGCACCCCTGAATATTTTTTTCATTATCATTCTTCTCTGAAAGATTCTTCCCACCTGGTAATAAGATGTGACCATGAGTAACTCAAGTCTTCCTCCTACCTCCAACTCCTGTGAAACAGATGCATCCCCTTTCCTTCTCCTTTTTGTTTATCTTTCAGTTTTACGTATTTGCTTATTTCTGAGATATAACTGATATTACAGCACTGTATTAGCTTCAGGTGTACAGTGTAATGACTGGATTTTGTATATGCTGCAAAATGCTCACCACAGTACATCTAGTTAACATCCATTGCCACACACAGTCACAGATGCTTTTCTTGCGAAGAGAACTTTTAAGATCCCTCCTAGCAGTGCAAACAAATGCACCCCTTTTCTGATGTAATCGGTAAAAGTCTTTGGATTGACTCTAGTTTTTCATACCTGTGCCGTTGGGGCTGGGGTCAGCCCCACTGTAAGCACATAGACTAAAGAATGTGGAAGGGGCTTTCCCCAAAGTGGTGCTATGCTGATGAACATTGCAAAATATTTCCTCAGTGGAGCTGTGATAAACATCTATTGCTGGGGAAGTGTTTGCTGTGCTTCTGACACCACTGTGTAGCTACCAGAACTGGAAGACACTCAGATTGTCTTCACTACTGAAATCTGCCTCCTTTTCAGGTATTCCCACACTTCCTGATGGGTAGAGGCCACTGGAATCTGTGGTGTATCATGTTGGGTTTTCTCCCCCGTCTATGGAAACTTTGGTGATTTAAAACCAGTGCTATTTTTCGAGGTGCCTGGGTGGCTCAATTGGTTAATCAATCTGACTCTTGATCTCAGCTCAGGTCATGAACTCACGGTTCTCGGGATCGAGCCCTGCATCAGGCTCTGCTCTGACAGTATGGAGCCTGCCTGGGGTTCTCTCTCCCCATCTCTCTCTGCCCCTCCGCCACTAGCGTGCACTCTCTCTCTCTTTCAAAATGAATAAATAAATTTTAAAAAATAAATAAAACCAGTGCTTTTTTTCAAATCTCTGTTTTTCTATTTAATAAAGTATTAATACATGTGATTTTTTTAAATGTGGCCCATAATTATTTAGCTAATGTATTGGGCTCCTTTTATCCCCAAAAGGATTCTTTATGAGATACCTTCATTCCAAAAGTAAAGTTCCCCACCACTAAGTCATTGAACAACCATTTACTAAGTTATGCTCTATTTAGGCATAGGATACATTAATTAACAAGTAAATTCAAGTCTCTGGACTTTCCCCAACTTCAGATCTCTTTCTTCTCTCCCCGATGTGATTTACATTTTCCCCCATGTAAGAAATTTAAATTTCACCGACAAAAGTTCAGTATTTCATGGTAACCAAAGCTGTATTTGAAGGCACAAACCAGAAAGTGTGGTCTGATACAAGTGACACTGTTCATAACAAAGGGCAACAAGAAACCCTCAGTTGTGACTCATGTTTTAGTAAACAGAGCATGCACATGAACTCTGACATCCAGGCAAGGTTTCTGCCACCTAAAAACTAAAATAGTGAATGTTGTGGGGCTCCTGGGTGGCTCGGTTAAGCGACTGACTCTTGATTTCAGCTCAGGTCATGATCTCATGCTCATGAGTTCGAGCCCTGCGTCAGCTCTACGCTGACAGCACGGAGCCTATTTGGGATTCTGTCTCGCCCTCTCTCTCTCTCTGCCTCTCTCTCTCCAAATAAATAAGTAAACTTAATAAAATCAAATAATAAGATAAAATAAAATAAAATAAAATAAAATAAAATAAAATAAAATAAAATAAAAACAGTGAATGTGATAAACTCCTTGAAACTAACTTGTGTCAGAAACCCTAGCCAAGGTAGTGCTGCCTGGCACTGTTCTTGAAACAACTTATAGTAAAAGAAAAAAATATTTTTCTTCTGTTATCCCTTTTTTTCAGGAAGAAGCAAAAAGCAGCTTAATGAATTAGAGATGATTGGAGGTGGTTGATAAGGACCGAGTCCAAAGGTAAGTTGGAGTTGTCAACTTAAACAGCATTTAATGCTCTCCCTTTGCTCCTAGTATCACCTCCTTAGGCCCTTGGTAGCAGCTCCTGTTTTGAAGGGCAGGAAAGTCTGAAGACAACTACGAAGACGAATCCAAGCCACATCATCTAAAACATAGAGTTGTGATCATAAATACAAACACAGTCAAGGACTCCCCAAACCCTGGCATTTCTGAAAATAGGCATTTCCAGGTGCCAGGCTGGGCACTGGGCATGTGGGTGACAGCCAGACTGACCACTGTGCGGGCAGTCAGTTCTGTCAGGCTCCACTGACATGAGTCTTGCTTCAGGGATAAGATTTCCTTCAAGGACTCCGGGTGAGCTCCTGGAGCTGTCTCACTGGCTGACCTGGGAAACCCACACCAAGCAGCAAAGGCACCATAGGGGTGTCAGGTATAAACTTTCAGTTATCTTCTCCAATCTCCACCTCATTCTGGAAGGGAGGCAAAGAGCTCATCTGCTTTGCAAAGCGGAGAGACGGTTATCCAAGGAAACACAAAAGCCAAGGTCAGTTTAGATTCAGAAAGTCACTGCACCAAAGATTCCATAAACCTCGCCCTGCAGAAATGAGGGAGGCGGTTCTGGGTCAAGCCAGTTCTTAACACATGTGCAAAATGGACCACCCAAGAGGGGTTCTTGCTGAGCAAACTGACCTGCCTGCCTTCTGCTTTCCTGTGTCTGCAACTCTGGGCCCAGGAGCAAGCTGATGACACCAGTCTAAGGGCATAAAGGACCATTCCTATTCATCCTATTCATTCATTCATGTCCTAGGGCATCTAGGACAGCAGATATCAGGAAAGAACACTATTCAAATTCAAAGATTTCACCAGTGCCTCTTACATGCAAGTACTTCTAATGGAGAGTGTTTACCAAAACAGTCAACTCACTACTGCATTTTTTAATCTGTCTTCTTTCACATTTGTACAATGTGATAAATTCAAGCAGAGATGCCCTGGGGATTTCTTGGAATAATTCATAACCCAGTGGTTTTGCTGTTTATCGCTACTCCTGAAGTCCCACGATGTGAGCCTCTCTTTCCATTGACACCCTAGTATTGTTTATTCCTTCTGAGTATTGTATGGCTTGCCTTTTCAGCGCTCTCCTCCAAATTACACAAAGTTTAGCTTGAGACTTTGACATCTATTAAAACACAGGGTCTCCTTCAGGTAGTAATATACTTGATTACTGTTTTTACTTAAGACGTGAAGTTTATTATCCTATCAGCTGGGCCCAAAACAACCCCAACCAAGTTCACCAATTTGCAGACTGCAGACTAAATCTGGCCTGCAGATATTTTATTTGGCTGGCTCAGTGATTTTTGTTTTGTTTTGTCTTGGTTTTGTTTGGTTTTGCTTTGTAATTGAATTTGAATGACTTCTGGCAGAAGATTCTCAAATTCCATAGACCCCACCCCTCCCTATTGCCATGAACCTTACAGACACTGGGGTTTGTGATGATTGCCCAATATAGTAAATGGTGATAGGAGGAACCCGTGTCTCATTCCCAGTCTCTTAATAAAAGCTTTCAATATTTCACCTCTAAATATGATAAGATTCTTTTTTTGGTTTATATTTATATTATTTGTCAGTGGTTTTTTTTTTTTTTTTATATATTATCAGATAAAGAAGACCTTTCTACTTCTTGTAGAAGTCATTATCACAAATGGGTGTTGAGTTTTACCAAGTGCTTTTCCTGCCTCTACTGAGGTGACCTATTATTTTTCTCCCCTTTTTCTGTTAATTGCTAACCTACTTTGCTTGATTATCAAATGTTAACTGAACATTATATTTTTAGAATAACTCCATCTTGGTTATGATATAGTATCCTTATTATACAGAGCTTGATTATGTTTGCTGTTATTTTGTTTAGAATTGTTACCTAACTTGAAGAGAAAGCTTAGTTTTACATTTTCCTTTTTAGAAAAACAAAGATCTTTGGTTACAGAGGCCAAGGAAATGCTCACTCATTACAGAAGTTGGGAAGGATTCCTCTTCTATATTGTCAGGAAGAGCTTGAGCCTGGGTGGTTAAGGTTGGTTAAGCATCTGACTCTTGGTTTTGACTCAGGTCATGGTCTCATGGTTCCTGTAATCAAGCCCCGTGTCGGGCTCTCTGCCGACAGCGCAGAGCCTGCTTGGGATTCTCTCTCTGCCCCTCCTGTTCTCTCTCTCTCTCTCAAAATAAATAAACTTAAAAAAATTAACTGATTTACATGAAATCTCAAATTAATTGCCTAGGGTTCTAAATAATAGCCTCTTCTTACCTTCTTAATGCCTGCATGATTTCTAATGATGACTCCTTTTTCATTTCTGATATTGGTCTTTTGAGCCTTTTCTCTACTTTTCATCCGTCCTGCTAAGAGTTGACTGATTTTATTAATCTTTTCTCAAAATTAACGTTTGGCTTTATTTTCTCTATTTGTTTGCTTTTTAATTTAGTTACTTTTAATTTAGTTACTTTTAATTTATAATGACTCAGATATGACTGCACCATAACATATAATTAGGCATCCAGATGTGCAGCTATGTGCAGAATCATCATGAACGTGACACGTACAGACTCTGACCACCCAGGTATGTTGTGTAGGGTGGCCTCAAAATCACACGCAGCCTTGCTGTTAGTGATGTGGTCTTCTGAGACGGGGAACGGTTTGTGGAATCATTCCCGTGAAACCAAATGCAGTCTTCTCTCCAGTTACAGTTATTACCAAAGATTCTATGTATATTAAAACAGTACCGAACTACTTTGTGTTAATATAAAGGAAGGTAGGCTCTAGGTAGATTTTTCATCGATGTAAATTTCTAGTGAGACAAGGTGAAGGTTGGGCAGGATGTGGTACAATTATTTGATTGCAGGACACCTTGTATCCCTAACCCATCTCACTGAATGCCCACAGCATTTCCCAATCAGTGTGACAAAAGGGAAATACAAGCCTCCTAAAATTTCCAAAATGTCCTCGGGTGGCTCTACCATCCCACTGAGGTATAACTGTTATGGGGGAAGATAATGGCAGATTATCCTCACTATTTTATCATCAAAAATGGATCTGTCTTTAACTTCCCCATATCCACTAAAATTGAGGGTTGACTACTGGGCTCCATTTTTCTCTTCTGCTTGGACAAGCTGTGGCTCCCCAGGGCCTGCCCTAACTGAGACTTCCTCTGGACTGTCTCTAGTCCACTCCTACTACATAATAGTGCTCACTGACCACCGCTACAGCAATGCTAGTGCAAGATCTGTTCCCAGCCTGTGTGGCAGCCTGGATCATGGTCTCTATAAAGCCTCGTGTGTATCCTTCCACCCCCTTCTTCACTTGGGTCATTCTAGACTGACCTGCAGTGCAGCCTGAGCCCTGCATTTCAACAGGTGGTTACCTTGGTGTAAAGCTCCCTCCCTGGAGGTCCCAGGGGATTTTCCAGATCTCTAACTGGCATCAGGGCTGAATGGAGGCAAAGTAAGTAAGTCCTGATTGGGTTTGGCACACCAAGTTCATTACATATTTTAGGGGCTCCGCCTAGATTATTTGTCAGTTTCAAAACCCTTCACACATGCTTTTACCTAGTTCTACTTCTGCCTCTTTGGGTCATTAACTACCTTTCTTGAGCCACCATGATGTTGTGGGTCAATGACAAAACCTTCATTCTCTGTGCTGGTAGCAAGTTCTAGGATGATGTTAACCCATCAAGTTACAGGGGCTGCAGCTTCCAGTCCCATAGTTAACTGGGGTTTCTCCCACTGTGGGTCCCTTGCCACCAATGGAGTCAACATGTGCTTGATCCCAAGGCCCATAGTTCAGGCACCTGCAGCACTGCCTGCACTGTGACAACACCCCCCTTTCAAGCACACCTACCCAGGTGACACACTGAATGTCTTCTAACCTTTTCTTTGACACAAGTCGCTGCTTTTTACCATGCTAGAATTGAGGCCAGCAGCAGAAGCAGGTATGACCAGTGTCTCTCTGCTGCAAGGGCTACTCAACGACTGACGTGACTTGTTGAGACTCCTCCTTCTGTTGAAACTCCTACCAGCGGTGCTTCTGGAGACCCAGAGACTCCCATAGCTAAGCAGCCCATGTCCCCAGCTGCTCACCGGTGCACTACTCAGTCAGGACTGAAAAGGACTTTGGCCTTTGCAGGAGGAATGATGTTTTGTTTTGTTTTGTTTTGTTTTGTTTTGTTTTGTTTTGGTTTAGTTATGCATCTCTATTTCCTCCTATGACCCAGCAGTAATTGTCAGAGGGATGTATGTGATCAGTGTTAACACAACTGACAAATGGTTAGCAAATGGTTGGTCAGACTTTCCCTGAGCATTCATGTGGTATATAACAAGGTAGGGCAGACCTGGGAAAAGCATTTTTCCAAAAAGGATCATTTTTATCTCGGCAGCTGTTCCGACACCAGGTCTGGATTGCACTGACATTGGCATCGACCTTGTTCATGTGTGTTTCTGCATTTCTGTACTGTCCTGATATTCTGGTTTCCTGACATCCTTGTCTACTCTGGGGTTCTTCCTTTACCTCCTCACCTGCTGGGGTTGGTACTATTTTCTTCTGCCAAATGCAGATGAATCAAAACCATGAGCAGAGAGGCTCATGTGAGCAGCCTGTTGAGAATTTGGCCTCATTCTGATTTTGGCCACAAGCTGACTCCTTGTACATGTGGATTGCTCCTGAATTAGGTGCCCGAGGTAGGTAGTGCAATGTATTATAACATGAGAACGTGTATAGAATAGATTCTGGGGACCATCAGTGTATATGAGCTACTTAGACATCCACTAAGACTTTTCTTTGTAAATATTTTCTTTATAGTTAGTCACTAAAAATTACAGAGCTTCAGTCACCCAAAATGTATTTCTTGTGCATACTCGCTGAAACCAGAAATGTAACCTGATTCTGAAATTGAAACAAGACATCGTATTCTGGTTTTCTTCATGGGAAATGACTGACTTTGGTAGAGTAGAAATAGAAAGTTAGAAGCTTATGAATAAGAACCAAAGATGTATAATGCCAAAGCACCCATTGCAAGGTCTGATGAATTGCATTTAATAGATACAATTTAAAATGGCTAAGGGAAAAAAAATAAATAAATAAATAAATAAATAAATAAATAAATAAAATGGCTAAGGGTTCGTCAGGTTCGTGAAAAACTAAGCTATATCTGAGTTGGACTTTTGGCTGCTGAAAAACTTGCTAAAATATCTGGTCAGATGGACTCACTCTTAAACCCAGAGATGGTTTCAGATGCTCCTGTGAAGCCACAGTGAAGACAGCAGGCATCTCCTCTCAGTGTCCTTGTCTATTCCCTAGCTTTGTCACCAATGGCCACACCATGTATTTGGAGAAATATTTTCTCACTTAATAGGAAACCTGCTCAAGAGGGATTATGGACAAAAAATAATACCTATTTCCATCAACCTTCTGTGGGCTTTTCCATTAATTTGCTATGTTGCCAACATAGAAAAGTCAGTTATGGAAATAAGAAAGTCTGCCATGGGAAGTGAATAAAGGACTACTTCTCACAAGGAGCACGAGCTGGGATATTAGGAAGTCAAATTTATACTATGCTAAGATATCACTTGTGGGAATTTTCACACATCATATTTCCTTCGTATAAAGATATATATTCAAGCACATTTGTAAAAGAAAAAAAACAACAAAAACAAATATGCAACAGAAAACAATACCATATTATCACACTTCTTAGTGTAGATCTTTACCAAGTGTCACAGAAAATATTCATAAAAGAATATCAACTGCAAAAAAATAAGTTATGGAATATATATTTATTTATATATTCATACAAAAATCTAGATAGAGATACATCAATATGCAATAATGGGATTATCTCTGAATGGTAGGACTTTAGGCAATTTTGTTTTTCTTTACAACTTCTAATTCTTCTACAATGGACTTGGATTTATTATATAATAAATATGCTGAAAACACAAGAAAGTATATTTCCCAATGTCCCAGCTTCTAGTCAGTGAAATGACTAGTAGGAACGAGAGTAGGTCCACAGTGTTGTGTAGTGACTTCACAGTCTTTTACTAGTTCCTGAGCTACCAGCTCTCTTGCTTCCTACCTCTTCTGTCCTACCTTAAACGCCTGACGTGTTGATGGAAAACTCTTGTTGGCCTTAGCTTTTACCATGTGTGAAATGGGCTCATTTTATCATGTATTTCAAGTGAAATTTACAATATAGATATGGCTGGTTAGAAGCATGCCATCAGGTTATGTACCTTAAGATTACATCAAAATGGCTTATACATTTTTATCATTCACTGCTGTTTTAATTGTAAAAGACAAGGCACCCAGAAGACAGACCGTCTTATAGCTCAAACTATAAATGGCCAAAGCGTGGCACATTCAGTATTCTGTGTTTATTAGGACTACGTTTTCTCAAACAGCATGTCTATTACACTTATTTTTGCATCTCTGTTAGTATTAGTTAAATTATCAGTGTATTAGAGTCTTCCTAATAACCAGTACTTGAGGCTTCCTGACACATTGTTATACAGCCTTCAGCTTTTAATAAAAATTGTTTCACCATAAAAGGAAAATGAATCTGTAATAATTATTGGCTTGTTTCAGGTTTGTCTTCAAGAGAGATTGAGCTGGTAGGCTAGGGGAATGTCCAGGAGTGGTGTTTACATAAGGAGAAAGATGTCTAATACTGACTCAAACATGCTTTTATTCAAAGGCAAGTGGCAGAAATTGCTGCTCATAAGAAAGCAAATGTGAAAATGGCAGTTCTTCCACTTCTGCATACCTAAGGGTAGCTGCCTTAGGTATTACCTGTTGTTGTTGTTGTCTTAAGATTTCATTTTATTTTTGAGAGAGAGAGAGACCAAGCGAGCAAGCCCGAGTCAGGGAGGGGCAGAGGAAGAGGGAGAGAGAAAGAAGTTCAAGCAGGCTCCTCGCTGAGCGTGGAGCCCAATGTAGGGCTCGATCTCACAACAATGAGATCATGACCTGAGCCAAAATCAAGAGTCAGATGCTTAACCAACTGAGCCACCCAGGCGCCCCACCTTAGGTATTATCTTTACACCTCACTACAATCCTGTTCTGTAAGTGAGGGAACTAAACCATAGACATGGCCTAACCCAACAAGCTGAGAAATGGCAGTTAGATTTTACACAATTTCAGTTTGATTTCAAAGTCCTGTCTTTCCTGAAGCTATAGGACCCCAATAATTCTACCATGCCTTTATAGGAATTCTTATGCTTTTTACAGTGCCACCACATAATAAATACTGCAGGTTTCTTTTGATCCCTACAACAATCAAAAGAAGTGTTTCTCGTCATATACACAGATATGGCTAAGTTTTTGCAATGGAAAAAAATCCAAAAGACATGGAGTTTTTGTTACTATAAATGTAAATCCTATTCATTCTTTCCTGAAAGGTGTTGTGTGATACAAGACATTGAAACTTGCTTATTGAGAATAGAAAAGTCTTGGTCTCAGTTTTGATCCAGTTCCAAACCAAAGGAATCTTGTGCTGGGGCTTAAAACAGAGAGCTGAAATGATACACGTCCCTTGCTAGACTGGGAACCGCAATCCCTTAATTCAGATGACCTCAAGGCTTGACCAGAGAGTACTCAGCTGCTTCTTCCGGTTACCTTTTCATGCTGGCTTGTCCTTAATATAGCTAATGCTCCCCAGATGTATCAGCTGCTAGCTGTCTTTAACTCTCACTGGGCTCACATGCAGCACTGCCTGCTTTGCACCGAAATGGAGGGAGAAGAAATTTCTCCTAATGCAGAAAATTTCAAGTCTCTCAAGTGCCATCAGAGCAAAGCAATGCCATTCAGGCAAAGCGACCAAATGCACATTTTTATTTTAAACATCTCATTTTTTAAAAAATAGAATACTGTAATAAACTTCCCCTGTGCCATTACCCAGCTTCAACAAAATGATTTCATGTTGTAACATGAACCTCTTACCATGTACACCTTCCAGGATGATTTTGTAGCAAATTTCAGACATTTCATTTTGTCAACAAACATTTCAGTTTGTAACTCTAAAAGAAGAAGACTCTTCTTTCTACATAACCACAATACCATGATGGTAGCTTTAAAAATAAAATAATTCTGAATGCCATCAAATATTTGGTCAGTGTCTACATTTCCAACTATATCTTTAATGTCACAAAGTTTTCTGGTTTGAATCAGGATCCAAACAAGGCCTACATGCCATTATTGGTTAATATATTCCTTTCTCACCTATGGGGGGGTTCCCCTTCCATCTATTTTTCCTCTCTTCAGTTTATTTGAAGAAACTCGATTGTGTGTCCTGTAGAATTCTTTGTCCTGATTACATCTCCATAGCAGGGTTTAGCATATTCCTTTTTCCTCTGACTTGTCTGTGACTTAATAAATGGATCAGGAAGACTAACCAGATTCAGGTTTGATTTTTTGGAAAGATTCCTTCCTCTCTCAGCAGACACCTAATATCCGGTTTTCTTTCTGTTTTGGGTATTAGTAATAATTGATACTTAATGCCTACATCCACGAACTCATTTTGTGTTACAAATGGATGATATTCCAATTCTGTCATTTCTTTCTCATTTATTTGCTGACCTACCATAATTTACTCAGTGGTTCTTTGCTTATACATTTTCAAAGTAATGAGTTGGTTCGTTAGAGTCTTCTGATGGCTGACCAATTATTGTTTGTTTGTTTTTTGTTTTTTGTTTTTTTTTCAACGTTTATTTATTTTTGGGACAGAGAGAGACAGAGCATGAACGGGGGAGGGGCAGAGAGAGAGGGAGACACAGAATCAGAAACAGGCTCCAGGCTCTGAGCCATCAGCCCAGAGCCCGACGCGGGGCTCGAACTCACGGACCGCGAGATTGTGACCTGGTTGAAGTCGGACGCTTAACCGACTACGCCACCCAGGCGCCCCCCAATTATTGTTTTAAGTATCATTATGAACTGATGGATTTAAACTGATGAATTAAAATATGTTTTTGTTTTTGTTTTTTTTTTTAGAGATAGTATGAGTGGGGATGGGGCAGACGGAGGGGAAAAGAAAAAACCCAGACTTCACACTCAGCGCAGAGCCCAATGCAGGGCTCAATCCTACCACCCTGGGATCATGACACCTGAGCCAAAATCAAAAGTCAGGGCTCAACTGGCTGAGCCACCCAGGAGCCCCTGGTGAATTTCAATCTTTTGAAGGTTTTTTTTTTTCCTCATTGATCTTCATATTGCTTCATCTTTGACAGTCTCTGAGAGCTGATTTTCAAGTTTTTGACACACACTTAATAATCTTTGATAGCTTCCTCATTATCTGATGTGACAAGAGTTTCCAAGACAAGCTTGTATATTTCCTGTCCTGGATCTGAATCTAGAATTAGCCATCTCTCCAAAGATCTCTTGTTCCTTTCAGAAGGAAATTGGATTTCAACACCACATCCTGGGGAGCAAGAGTGCTTCTAGGACATTTTGCTACTGGGTGCATCAGTGTTTCTTAGACTTTTCAGTTGAAAAAACTACAAATAGTTTCTTTCAAGCAGAAAATGTCAGTTTATACTGAGACTTCAAATTCAGGACTAAAAGCTCTTATTAATCTCTTCCTTCTGACATCAGTTTTTCCTTTCTCCCTTGTCAAGAATCTTGCTTGTCAAGGACACTGGATAATAGGATTATAATATTGCAGAATTATACTTTATGCATACAACATTTTTGAGTTACAAAACCATTGCTATCACCTATAGTATGATTACTGAAAACTACCATTTTTTTTCTAGCTTTTTTTTTTTTTGTCCTTAAGGCATATATTAGGGATGTACAATCTAAAACTGTTTTTTAAAAAATATTTTGGAGCACCTGGGTAGCTTAGTCGGTTGAGCATCTGACTCTTGATTTCAGCTCAGGTCATGACCCTAGGGTCATAGGATCGAGCCCTGCTTTGGGCTCCATGCTGAGCAAGCCTGCTTAGGATTCTCTCTCTCTCTCCCTCTGTCTTTCTCCCCTGCTCTGTGTCTAAAAAAAATAAATACAAACAAAAAGATATTTGGATTCATTTCTGAGGGGTTATGCCAGCACTAGTTACTGGTTTTGATTCACTTCTCTCATTTTAATTCAATTTTTAGGGACTTAATTTTTTATTATATAAAATTCTTACACAGATTCAAAGTCAATTCCATAGAACAAGGTATATTGAAAGAAGTCTACCTTCTATCCCTGTTCCTTCATCCTATTCACTCTGTACCCTAAGGGGAGATGTCAGCATTAGGATTGGTACCTATAATTATTACATATTGTATTTCTTCCCTTATTACCATTATTTACTCACTGTTCTATAATTAACTATATGCTAATGCTCACCAAATGCCCTTAAATTGATGTCTATCCAGTCATTTTAATTGTCTGAAGGTTATTCTTGAATGGATATGTCAGGAATAACTCATGGGATGTTGAAAAGAGTTTGGCTTTACACTTGAAAAGCAACTTATCTGAGTAGAAAACAGTTGGTCCAGATTTTATTTTTGCTTTATCCTAGAAGGCATAAAATGTTGCTATTGAAAATTCTTCACAATTTTATTTTCTATCAGTTATAAGTGACTTAGATTTCAAGATGTTTCCCAGATGTCAAGAGAATTTACTCAATTTCGTCAACAACCAGTAATTTCCTTACTTTCCTGTGTTCTCATTTTATTTTCCCAGGTACACAGTGTGTCCTTTCAACATGTACTGTCTTATGCATATATATTCTTAATTTTAGGAAAGTTTTTTTTATTATAGATTTTTAAAATATCTCATTTTATTGTTTTGGTTTTCTTCTTTGGGGACCTTATTATACACATGTTGTTTCTTCTTTTCCTATCTTTCATAAGGCTGAATGTATCAGAGATTTCCAGAGGGCTGATACCTGAACTGTACCTATTAAAAGCCCAGCTTTAAATGAACAGTAAAATGTTAAGGAATATAAGCCTAAGGTCTATAAAGTCTAAGGATAAAATTGACTAACTACCAGGTGAATTGAATGCATATTCTCCTATGGTTCAGACGACCAACAGGCTATATGTTTCCTAGTAATCTTATGTCCTCTTATTTTCTTAAGTGCCTAAAATAAGAAATTACATGAAATTTACTATTGCAAGTGAGATTATGCACAGTTTCCAAAGTAAAGTTTACAAAAACAGTTCCAGGGGAAATTATTTATAATTCATTGCTAGGCAAAACTTTGTTTTCCCTGTTTCTTTTTTTCTAATGAGGTCATCATAACCAGGCTTTCTATTTCCCCCTGCTAGGAATCTGAGCCAACTTGTGGCTCAGTCTGGTAACAATAAACATAATTATGACAGGATCCTTATTGCATGCAGGTATTCTTTAACTTGACCCCAAGTTAAAGGTTTTTAAAATTTGGTGTGAAAGGACAAGTTTACAGAGAAACCATATACAAAATTTAGTTAGAATATACATTTTTTTTTCTGGGAAAATCCAGACATTTCATCAGATTTTTATTCTAAAAGAGATCTGTGATGCAGAAAGAATGTGAAAACTACTGTTCCTTTATTAATTATTTCATTAATAAAACAGAAGCTTCTATTTTAGTTTAATTTTAAATTCTCAGTGAGTTACCTCAAAATGAGTTATTTACTTTTGGAATCACACTAAGGTTATTTATTTATTTATTTATTTTCAACATTTATTTATTTATTTTTTATTAACGTTTATTTATTTTTGAGACAGAGAGACAGAGCATGAACGGGGGAGGGTCAGAGAGAGGGAGACACAGAATCTGAAACAGGCTCCAGGCTCTGAGCTGTCAGCACAGAGCGCTATGCGGAGCTCGAACTCACGGACCACGAGATCATGACCTGAGCCGAAGTTAGCCACTTAACCTACTGAGCCACCCAGGTGCCCCAACGTTTATTTATTTTTGAGAGACAGTGTGAGTGGGGAAGGGACAGAGAGAGAGGGAGACACAGAACCTAAACCAGGCTCCAGGTTCTGAGTTGTTGACGCAGAGCCTGACATGGGGCTCAAACTCAGGAATGGCGAGATCATGACCTAAGTCAAAGTCAGATGCTTAACCAACTGAACCACGCAGGTGCCCCAGCACACTAAGCTTTTTTTTTTTTTGTCTTGACAAAATATAATGAATAACAAACTGATGAATTTAAACTTCAGACCTCAATCACTGAAAATGAAGTCATTCCATTTATAAGTCTAGATTATGTAATATGGGGGGGGTGTAGCTAAGCTCTTTTTCTACAAATATTAAGAGCCTGCTAAAAATAAAACTGGGTTCCCTAACTTTAGAAAGAATGCTAGCATCCTATATGATCATTGTAAATAGTGTCCTCCTTAAAATACAAACTAATGAGGCAATTATTTCTATATAAGCTAGTTTCATTATATTTACTTTTTCTCTTCTTCTATAATGCATTGTGTTTTCTTGCACATGTCTTGTAAATGTCTCGAGGTCTTTTGGTGAACATTTATCAAATTGGTCATATTATTTCATCATTGCCATATATCAGACCCCTCTGGAAAAATGCTTCCATCCACTTAATGAAGAATCAAGGTCTGCAAATAGTTCTCTTGCTCAATGCATAAAGACAGAAGATATTGTAAGATAGAGTGTGTTATAGAATTAAAACAAATACTAAATTTACATTAATCTGATATCTGAGTAGAGCAAAGAGGTAGAACAAGGCACGCAGTGCTTGTTAAATCAAAGTTGACCAAACTTGGGAGGAAAAAAATTAAGCTTATGCTTAGGAATCCAAAATATCTCAATTAGATGTGCAATGGATAGAATCACTTACCTAGAATGCATTCATTTTGTATTTTGTCAACGATTTCCTTTTAACTGTTTGTGTTCATTCTTTAAGCCTTTTTCTAGCATACAGTAAGTTTGTAATTCTGTGAACAGATTGGCATTTCAATAAAAAGAGTTTTGTTGACTTGAGAAATAAAATTAACTTCTGGTTTTGGACCTATTGGAAATACAGTTGCCATTTCCACTCTTGCAAGGATCTGCAAAATTAGCTTTGAATAATTTCTTCCTGTTTTGCTATTCCTCGTGTAATTAAACACTCTAAAATTCAGAGAATTTAGATTTGACTTGACATTTCAAACTGTTTAGAATGTGGCTGATGATTAAATGGTGAATAATGGTAATATACATAATTTTGCATGACATGAATAAAAACAGCTAGGTGAAATTTCACAAATCATTTGCCCTTTAAGCAAATGGTTACACATTTTTGGTCTGTTGATTTATGCAGTCAACTAGAATTAGTAATTAACTTGCAATCTGATGGACTTGAAGTCGGAGAAAAAGACTTGAGGTTGGAATTTGTTTCTATGAATGTTTTTGTAAATGTGGAGTCAGCCTAAATGCCCGAAGTGGATTCTGACACTGACACTTTTCTTCCTCTCTGCTGATTTGATTCATAGGGCCAGTACTTAAGTGGCTGAATAGTGAGGTTACAAGCAGTCATTATTAAGGTAAGCAAAGCCTCACTCTTGCTTGTGGTCGGACATCTGATTTTAATTGTGGGAGAGGTAGATAAACATTGATGCTATGGTAGGATAGAAGCTGGTATGCCATTTCTAAGCTCATTGGAAGCTTATAGCTTGCCAGTTTACACAGACATACGCACAAGAGGGTGGAAATAGAGCCTAGTTTCTGTATTCTTTGTTTCTGTATTCTACTGATAATTTTCTAGAGAGATAAATACAGCCTCAGATGTAACCCTAGATTTAAAAAGCAAAAATACAAAAAATGAAAATGGACTACCGTTCAGTTCACATGCCCTCACACCCACCCTCCAATCCCAACCTCTGGGTCTCACTGGGGCCACATTACTCAGTTATTTATTCCTAAATCACACAATCCCTTTCTCTACCACTTATTTTCCCTAACTGCACTCCAACCCCTGCCAAAAACAAAAGACTAAAAAATAACATCAAAGAAGACCCCACAAAGGTTTTGTTTAACTTCCTTTTCACCCCACCTTCCACCAAATGAATTCCTTAAAAGTCACATCGTGATTAATCATGCTGGTTTTCAGTAGAATTTTCTACTAATGTAACACAAATCAGAATCATAAAGATGGAGGACTGAACATCATTCACAATCCTTGTTTCTTCTTCATTTTATGCTAGAGTCCTAAAACACAAAAACTGATTTTTGCCAATGTGTCCTCACTACATACTTAGCACTTCAGAGAGAAAATTTACCTTAATAAACTTAACTCATTATATACAAGTCTCAGCTTACGATTGATGTTACTTTTCAATAATTTTTTTCCCTCAACTTCCATCAAACTGAGTTTAAACTTACATGCTTACTAAATAGGGTGTGGATGACTTTTTATCTCTATTTTCTATTTATTTGCATTTTCTGTATTCCCACTACCCAAAGATAAACCTGCAAAAAGCTTCAAAAGGTTATATTGATCACCTCCTTAAACTGAGGAAATAACCAGGAAATACATTCTGTGCCTCACTGACTTTGAACAGCCACCTGCATAACCAACCATCACTGAATAAAGACTTAGGATCCTTGCAGACAATAGGTCACATGTGGTTACAGGCAGCATTTTCAAGATCAAACCAGCTCTGAATTGCCATGGGCAAGCTATTTAAAATAAATCCATTGGGGAGATTTCACCTGCTGAATAGGGCTGTTCATGTAGTTCTTTGTAAAAGTTATCAATGGGAAGTAACTCAACTTCTATTACAATAGCTAAAATTAAAAACGACAACAACCTTTGCCAACATAATTCATGCTTATTCTCATCTTGGCATCTGTTTCTTGAGGGAATAGAAGGGAAATTTTATGTAAAATTTATGTATGTAAATTATAGCTCAAAAAAAAAAAAAATAAAAGCATAATGTCTGCCATATAGTAACGGCTCCATGAAATGCTATTTTTGATAGCTCTCAAAAGCCAGAACTGTTACTCCTATGCAAAAATGACAGTGAATATGATTTACTTTGCGAGCTTTAGTTAAATAGATGTTTAAGAATTTCATTACTACATTTGAAGTAACTTTAATTCTTTGACCAAAATAAGGAACTTAAGGATTTCCAATAAGGATTCGGTACATTGGTGAATTTAATGAAGCTTTAATAGTTTAAAATAAATGATTTAAATAAAAATTCATTCAAAAATATTTAAGAACTATTTTTCCCCATGAATTAGTTAGAAAATTGTTCAATTATCCAGAATCTCTAACTTGCGTGTTTTCTTCTTTTCAAATTGCCAAAGTAATACTTTTGGGTTGTAATAAGTAAAACAACATAATGCAGTTCAAAAGTGGGCAAAGGTAACACTCACCTGCCCCAGCAGCCCAAATTCTTAATTAACCCACCCCATCCCAAGGTCATCCCCTGGAGATCTGATTCCGTATCTTTCCAAACCCTTATTCTTGCTCAGGCAAACACATAGCCATAGATATATCTGTATAGAGATGCTATTTATTTCCTTTATCCTGAAATAGAATCAGAAAGTACCCATTACTTAATTGTTACTTTTTTCTGTTCAATACGTTATGGACGTCTTCATAAGAGATCCATCTTGCTCTTCTAATTTCTGTAAGCATGCATATACACCTATAATTTCACACACATCATATCGTGTTACGGTTCTTCATTAGTAGTCTCTTCCCGACTTTAATTTTCTGCTTACCTTACTTCCGCACCTTCTCTATCCTTTGCTCTCACTGTCCCTTTCACGCCTCACATTTTGTATCCTTTTGTAATTTAATGTACGTACGCATTCCATACACTTTTTTTGTCGTTGTTTACAAAAGTGGAATATTAAATACTCTTCCATTCATATCATTTTCCTCCTTCAACACATTTTGGAATACCCCCAAGTCGCCCATCAGTTCACAGAACTTAATTATTCTTTAATAATAATTGCTAATGTTTTATAATAGCCCATGCATAATTTATTTAAGTGTTTTCCATGTGTTGGCATTCCTCTGGCTTGCATTTTATTTTGTGCCACCTTAACCAGTGCTGCAATAATTTGGTTTTTTTTTTGTATTTTCCATTATATATTCTGATACTCATACCCATGGAATCGATTCCCAAAAATTAGACTATGGGGCTGAAGTGTATGCAAAGGTTTAATTTTAATAGATATTTTCAGTTGTTTTCCCAAAAGATGGTAACCATTTATATTGCCACCATATCTGTGTCATCAATAGATATTATTACTCATTTTCTATTTCTATAGTTATATAAGAGTTGTTGAGAACTGTTATGGGACAATTTCTGATTGTTTGATAACTCCGAGTAGCCTTAAACCAGAGAGGAGAGAGTGAACTATGACCGCCTTACTCCATCCTCAGGGTGACCTGTTACAATGAAAACATCATGAACTGAATTTTCCACATGCGCACTGATTAGCAGTCACCAGAACAGTGCAGCTGTTCCTGTAGACAATCTAAAATTTCTACTCTCTGTCCTTACCACACTCTGAGAGCACCTTTCTTTAAAGGTCTATCGCAAGGGAAATGTGAGAAAAACTTCGGCAACAAGATCGCTTCTTCGTCAATCAGCAAAGATGGCAAAATCCTCCCTTAAGTGGTTGTGATGTTAGGGTGGGGCTGTGGTGGCAGAAGGAGTTACTACGGTCCTAAGGCTTTGTTTGCTGCAGAAGTGTTAGTATGTTGGGCTCACCCGATTCTCATACCCTATTTGTGACAGGGTAGAGGGGCCCACACTAATTTCCTTGGTGATCTCACATCTTGATCACCTGTCGTTTCACCAGTGAAAACTCCTTTCTAATCAGCAAATGCAATAGTCGAGATTTAGACTGCATTTTTTAAATGTTTATTTTTGAGAGAGAGAGCATGAGTGCGCATAAGCGCATGAGCAGTGGGGGGTAGGGGGCAGAGAGAGAAGGAGGCAGGATTTGAAGCAGCCTATGTGCTGACAGCAGAGAGTCCAATGCGGGGCTCGAACTCACCAACCGTGAGATCATGACTTGAGCCAAAATAGAAGCTTAACTGACTTCAATTGAAAGTATTCTGTGTATTGTTTTCTGGAGAGTGGATACCTGATAGGGTCTCTCAAAAGCTAACCAACCCACCCTGAAGTGTGAAGTCAGGGTTAGGAAACTGCAAATGTTAACCAACTTTTCCAGGTTGTAGATTGCAGATGGCTTATACACATACATTATATTATCCAAAATGGAATATTTTAAAATAGATATGGTACAGCAGGTGAAAGCCAGCTTGGCGTGGCTGCTTTTCCAATAGCAAGTGACAAGAAAAAGGAAAACTAATTTCTCTATTTTACTGAATATGCTCCAAAAATTTTAAGGCATCGGTAGTGGGACCTCCAGTAGCCAAGACCAGAGGAGGAGAGGAGGAAGAAAAAGACAGCAGTCAGAATATGGCAGCTGAGTGGATATGTTCGTAAGCTCATGGGTATGGTGTTAATGCTTAAAGAAAGAGGCCTTATGGAAATTGTTTGCAGGTGGGGAGCAAATGTGGACAAACTGGGCCTGCTTCATAACGTTTGACATATGTGTCTTCACAACTCTTCCTAATGGTCAAAGCAGCTCATTTAGGGTTCAAAATGCCCAAGGCTGCACTATAAGTGGTAACAAACAGATTGGAACAAATCCTTTTTGCACAGAACACACTCATATTTCAAGGGAAATCCTAAAAACATAGTAACAAAGCTACAAACTGTTCCAGCATTTTCCAAGGTATGGGGAAATGTTTCAAAGACACATGGTTATAATTATTGAACTTAAGTTGTAGGTCTAATATGATAAGCATTGAGGGTATGAAGGGACGAAATGCTTTCCCAGCGATAACGGAATAACTTTGAGTAATAGCCATTTGGTTGCCTTTGTTTTTGACACAGTGGTGGGAGCACGTTATGGTCACTGCTGTTTGATAAATGACCTTCCCATCATTCTCATTTTGTGGGTTTAGGCCAGACACCCGTATTGTGACTTGGTTGGTGTGGAGGTTGGTGTTTCACTGTATTTTTAGAATATTTAGTCTATTTAGAAAGTTTACATAATTTTGGTTACAGTGACTAAAGTGACTAGGACTAAAATAAGATTGGCTTCTACAAAAACAAACTCTTCTAGCATTCGAAGGTGGCATTCATTGTGTGCAGAAGTGAGAGGGGTATGGTCAAATACTTCATATCTCGTTGATATTTCCTGGGTAGTTTATACCATACTTGAAATCTACTGAATCAAGAATTCTTTGTGGACTGATGTTTAAACATGTATTCTAATATATATAGCATATAAACTTATAAAATGGATTTTCATAGCTATTATACACACATGCATGCACACACATATGTATGTGTATGATTTGTAAGCACAGTGAAAGAATGTTAGTTTTTAATTAATTTTAAAGACTTTAAGAATTTTAATTACATTAATTTTGATTAATTTTAATTGAAGAATGGTACTTGAGATCTAGTTGAAATGGAATCACATTTTGCTTAACAGTTAAATAATATATTACAAATATTTTTAAGGTGATATTTTAATGATTGAAATAACTGGAAAATTATAAAGAAATGTACATAGATGAACAAAATAAACATATATATACACATACATATATGTGTATATATGTATAGGTATATCTATGTGTATATATGTAAAATATTATGTAAATATGTAATATGTATAATATTGCATATATCTTTGATAGTAATCCTTTGAAGTTGTATGACTTCATCTATATTTTTCTCATTTGTGAATTACTTTTTCATTTTGTTTATGTGCCTCTTATGGACAAGAAGTTCTTAATTTTAATATAGTCAAACTTATTAGTCTTTTCCTTATGGTTTATGCTTTTCATGTCTTATTTTGACAACTCTTCCCTACCCTGATTCATAAAGATATTCTCCTATGTTCTCGTCTGAAAGTTTTATATCTTCGTCTTCTGCATTTAAACCATTATCCACTTGGATTTTATTTGTAGCAAAATTATACTGTCTTCTTTCCTACATTTTTATAGTAAGTATTTTTTTAAGTGTATTTATTTTGAGAGAGAGAGTGAGAGAGAGAGAAGGAGCAGAGAAGGGGCAGAAACTCATGAACTACTTTTTTCTTTGTCTTTTTGTTTCTTAAATTCCACATATGAGTGAGATCAGATAGTATTTGTCTTTCTGTGACTGACTTATTTCCCTTAGCATTATATCTTTTAGATTCATTTATGTTGTTGCAAATGACAAGATTCTGACCGGTGTGAGATGATACATCATTATGGTTTTGATTTGCATTTCCCTGATGATGAG
The DNA here is from genome assembly GCF_014898765.1 of Herpailurus yagouaroundi. Classification (NCBI taxonomy): domain Eukaryota; kingdom Metazoa; phylum Chordata; class Mammalia; order Carnivora; family Felidae; genus Herpailurus; species Herpailurus yagouaroundi. The sequence continues at coordinate 85,109,902 of NW_024412391.1, read as the reverse complement.
TGATGTTGAGCATCTTTTCATGTCTCTGTTGGCGATCTGTCTGTCTTCTTTGGAGAAATGTCTGTTCATGTCTTCTGCCCACTTTTTAATTGGGTAATTAATTTGCTTGGGTGTTTTGATGTTGAGTTGTATCAGTTCTCTATATATTTTGGACACTAACCCCTTATCAGATATATCATTTGCAAATATCTTCTCCCATTCAGTAGGTTATCATTTTGTTAATTGTGTCCTTTGCTATGCAGAAGCTTTTTATTTTGATGTAGCCCCAATAGTTTTGTTTTCATTTTTGTTTTTTGCTTTTGTTTCCCTTACCTCTAGATATATGTCTAGAAAAATGTTGCTATGGTCAATGTCAGACAAATTATTGCCCGTGCTCTCTTCTAGAATTTTTATGGTGTGAAGGCTCACATTTAGATCTTTAATCCATTTTGAGTTTATTTTGTGTATGGTATAAGAAAATGGTCCAGTTTCACTCTTTTGCATGTAGCCATCGAGTTTTCCCACACCATTTGTTGAAGAGACTGTCTTTTTATCATTGGATATTCTTTCCTCCTTTGTTGTAGATTAATTGGTCATATAATTGTGGGTTTATTTCTAGGCTCTCTATTCTGTCCCTTTGATTTATGTGTCTATTTTTGTGCCAGTACCATACTGTTTTGATTACTACAGCTTTGTAATATATCTTGAAATCTGGGATTGTGATACCTTCAGTTTTATTCTTTTATAAAATTTCTTTGGCTATTCAGGGTCTTTGTGGTTCCATACAAATTTTAGAATTATGTGTTCTAATTCTGTGAAAAAGTGTTACTGGTATTTTGGTAGGGGTTGCATTAAATGTATAGATTGCTTTGGGTAATTAGGACATTTTAACAATATTTGTTTTCCCACCTCCACAGTAAATCTTTACTTGGTCTGGACTTTCCTGGGAAATAGACTCTGAGATGGGGATTCATGTCCAGGAGTTTATGCCTTGTAGTCAATACCTGAGAAAGAGTGAGACCAGCAAGATGGGGCAAATGGAGAAGTTTTTTTGTGGTTCAGCTTGTTAGAGGATTCAGTGGATATCCTGGGGACCCTGGAGCTGGGTGTTCCCTTCAGAGATGTCCTAAATTGAGATAAAGGGGCCAGGCCTTTTTTTTTTTTTTTTTAAGTTTATTTATTCATTTTGAGAGATAGAGCAGGGGAGGGGCAGAAAGATAGGGAAAGAGAGAGAATCCTAAGCAGGCTCTGCACCAGCAGCACAGAGCCTAATGCTGGGCTCAATCTTATGGACCATGAGATCACGATCTGAGCCAAAACCAAGAGTCAGATGCTTAACTGACTGAACCGCCCAGGTGCCCCAAGGGGCCAGGCCTTTTAATGCCCGTAAGTATCTGAGACTGTGATCATCAAGGCCTTCTTAGGACATGGCTCCTGTACTTGTCCATTTACTGTCAAAATTAGGCAAGGGAGTCACGAAAGATGATACAGTGGTTTACGTAAGTGCAAATCTGTTCTTTCTTACCTGTATAACACAGCCCTACTTCCTCCTGCATATGATTAAAGCTGATTATCCTTTTTTTCTTGTCTGCTGTTCTCTTGACACAAGAAGTCTTCAGGGATTGGGCAGTATCCATAGTTTAACGTTGAATCGAGCTCTAGCTGTTTTTGTAGTGGAAACACTTCTCCTTTGGGAAACAGAAACTACGGGTTGCAGAGATATATCTTGGAAGATGGCATTCCATCTTTTTTAGGTATCAACTTCAAGTTCATGCTTCACCTATACCTTCAAAAGGCCATTCAGTTGCTCTACGAGGCCAGTACATTCTGGATAGTGTATTTTGTGATCGGATCCAAGGATCCCACAGACATGTCTATTGTTGTAAAGTCTTTTATGTGAAGTGGAACCCTTGGTCCATGACAGTAGTGGATAGTATTCTCTGTTTTATGTTGGCCAGTCACTGTGAGCCTTCAGTTGTGCTGGCCAAAGTCCTGCAGATAGGAAAGGTGAACTGTACCCATAATATCAATTCTAGATGAGATAAATTGCTGCCCCAGCCAAGGGTGAAAGTGGTCCTGTGTTAGTTTTCTAGGGTCACAATAACAAATTACCACACTCTGGATGGCTTAATACAACAGAAAATTCTTCTCTCACAATTCTGCAGGCTACATACAAGTCTGTAATCAAGGTGTCAGCAGGGCCATGACCCTATCTCCTAGCTTCTTGTGGTTGTCAGCCATCCTTCATGTTCTTTTGTTTACAGCAACATAACTCTCAATCTCTGCGTCTGTCATCACATAGACATCTTACTCCCATATGTCTATGTCTTCACATGTATTCTCTCTGTGTCTGCCTCTGTGTCTCTTTGTCTCTTCTTATAAGGATACCAGTAATGCTGGGTTAAGGACGCACTCTACCCCACCTCATCTTAACTTATATCTTCATTACACCCTCAAAGACCATATTTCCAAACAAGGTCCCATATACAGATACCACGTTGGAACCTCTATATATATATTTGGGAGCCACAATTCAAGCCACAACAGGTCAGCTGTAATCAGTATGCCCCTCAAGTGGCTGCTTGTTTTCCATGGTATGTTGATCATGAATCAGGGGGCTCAGGATAGCTTCCTGCTACTGGAAGGTGGGGCATCTGGTAGCAGCAGTAGCTTGCTCAGCCTTGATGAGTAGAAGCACTTGCTGTTGGACCCATGCACAGCTTCCACCCCTGCCAACCATAAAACGACTTCATTCTTGAGCCCATTGTGCTAGCACTGACATGACCAATGGCAGAGGCTGGCTGTGGTCAGTTTTTCACACCATCCATCTGTTGCCCATTTATCATTTCTTATATTGTGAATGCTCACTGATAGGTGTTATCACATGAATTTAAAATACTGTGTACTTCAGGCTGTGTTAATCTGCTCTAGCAAAGGTACCTCATCCGACATAGCACCTGTGACTGGGAGTACGCCTTGGTTAAGTTCACAGTAGACAACTATCATCCACCAAGATCCATCTAGTTTTCGAAGGACCACAAAGGTGAGTTAAATGAGTGTATGGCAGGGACCACCAACTCTGCACACTTTAGGATTTTAAGAGCAGCACTCATGTCTGGCATCCACCCTCAATTCTAAGACACAATATTGTTTGTAACTTACTATTTTGGTGGGAGAAAGGAGAGAACATTCAGAGGTTTCAACTTGATCAAAAATAAATGTGAAGCTTATGCCAAGTACCAAGTATACTGTTTCCATTTTAAATTCAGGATGGAGAGAAGTGACCGCTGACTGGATCATAGACTCAGTGGACACTCTGTGAGCTGGACTTGGGTCAAGATTCCTTTTATTACTTCCCTTCTATATGCTCTCATTCCAAAAGGAGAACATTTACCACTTCAGATCAATTCAGTCCCTGTGCCCAACAGACCTCTATATGTTTGAGTTTTCCCCTTTTCCCACTGCTAAATAGCTTTTACATCCTTTGAGGGAAGCCTAGAAAAATGACTACTGATTGCTGTGGTGGTGTGGGGTCCTATCTTCTAGCCATCTAGCCTCTGCTTAAGCCCAGTGGGTCTGGATCAGAGAAGTGTCCATCTCTCGGGCACCTAGGGAAACTATATTCTGTTAAATATCTCCGTGACTCTCCTGACTGCCTTGGGAACCTACCTTTGTGACAATTGTGCTCACCTCCATTCTGATGGTTAAGCCACACCTCCTAGCCTGTAGTATTTTGGGATCATCCCCATTGCTATCTGTGAGCCCAGTCCTGTAGTGACAATTCCTAACTCAAAATCAAAGAGCTTCTCAGTGATGCTGGTTTCTGTCTCATTAGCACATTCTTTATTGTTCTAATAAATGGAGTGTTCTCCAGACCCTCCTGTAGAATAGTCAGTTGACAGGATTTTTGGTCTTTATACTATATCTACTTTTGAGGGTCTACTTCTGTGAACTTTTGATGCCTTCCTCTGCTTTCTGCTATGACAGTTCTGGCACCCGTATTTCACTTAGTGGGCACTGTTGGTTTTTCCAGGCACCCAAGAATTAGCCTAGCTGTGTATTACCACTGTTTCCTGCAGTCCTTGTGGAGGGTTTAAGTCTTACACGACTTAGGTTACACAGTAGAAGTGTGCTCCCAAATAAAAAAAACTCCTCTTTATCCAATTTTATGATCTGACCAGCACCTTCAGAATCCAGTTCCATGTGTCTCCTGGTGACACATGCTGACTGGCTCCACAGTGCCATCTACAAACATCTAGTGACTTTTATTGGAAGTTCACTGCATCTATATAGCATCATTTAGGAATCACAGACTCTACAGGAACAGGTTATTTCTCTCCACTTGTTTAGGACACCCTTAAGGATTTTTTTTAAAGATTTTATTTTATTTTATTTTAATTTATTTTATTTTATTTTATTTTATTAAATAGGCTCCATACCCAGTGTGGGGCTCAAACTCATAACCCTGAGATCAAGAGTCACACAATCTACCAACTGAGCCAGCGAGGTGCTCCTTATCCTTGATGATTTTTATCAACATTTAATAATTTGCTCCATTAAGGCTTTGCATGCCTTTTGATATACTTATCCTTGGGTACTTTTATATTTTTGGTTGCCACTGAAAATGCCCTTCTTAAAACTGATTTAAAGCTTCTTGTATCTAATGTGTAAATACAACTGAATTTTTTTTTTAATTTTTTTTTCAACGTTCATTTATTTTTGGGACAGAGAGAGACAGAGCATGAACGGGGGAGGAGCAGAGAGAGAGGGAGACACAGAATCGGAAACAGGCTCCAGGCTCTGAGCCATCAGCCCAGAGCCTGATGCGGGGCTCGAACTCACGGACCGCGAGATCATGACCTGGCTGAAGTCAGACGCTTAACCGACTGCGCCACCCAGGCTCCCCTACAACTGAATTTTATATACTGATTTTTGTTTCAGAACTTGCTAAACCTTCTTATTAAATGTCTTAATTTTCCTATAATTTCTTTAGATTTTCTATATTAAGATTAAAAATTATGCCCTCTTCAGAAAAATGAGACTTTTGGTTCTTCTTTTTCTTCTTTATTACTTTTATTTCTTTTTTTCTTATTCCATTGCACTAGGTAGGTCTCACGGTCAGTCGCTTGAATAGAAGTAATGGTAACATGCCTGAAAAGAAAAGGATGCCCCTTTTCTTCTTCATCTTGATGTTTGCTATGCATTTTTTATTTGTATGGTTTGTTTTCTGTTTTTTTTTTTTTTAGAGAGAGAGAGAGAGCATGAGTTGGGGAGAGGGGCACAGGGGAGAGAGAGAGAGAGAGAGAGAGGCAGGGAGGGAGAAGGAGAGAGAGAGAGAAAATCGTAATCAGGCTCCACACTCAGTATGTGGAGCCAGGCATGGGGCTCAATCCCATGACCTGGGGATCATGACCTGAGTTGAAATCAAGAGTTGGACGCTCAACTGACTGAGCCACCCAGCCTCCCCTATTTATATGTTTGCCTTTTATAAAATTAGTGAATTTTTATGCTTTTCTAGTTTGCTAATATATTTCTTAGATCATGTGTAGATAATGAATATTTTTAATAAAATAAAATTAACATGCCTTGTTATATTAGTTTCAGATGTACAATATATCTATTCAACAATTCTATACATTACCTAGTGCTCACCATGATAAGTGTAGTCATCGGTCATAAATCAACATTATTACAATATTATTGACTATATTCCCAATGCTATACTTTTCATATCTGTGACTTATTTATTTTATAACTGGAAAATTGTACCTCTTAATTCCTTTTATATATTTTGTCCATCTCCCCACGTACCTCTCCTCTGGAAACCTTCAGTTTATTCTTTGTATTTAAGAGTCTATTTGAAAAAAAAAAGAGGTTATTTGTATTTTGTTTGCTTATTTGTTTCGTTTTTTAGATTCCACATATAAGTGAAGTTATGTGACATTTATCTTTGTATGACTTATTTCACTGAGCATAGTTGTCACAAATGACAAAATCTCATTTTCATAGCTGCATAATATTCCAGTATGTGTATATACTACATCTTCTTTATTCATTCATTTATCGATGGACACTTGGGTTGCTTTATATCTTGGTTATTATAGATAACACTGCAATAAACATAGGGATGCATATATCTTTTCAAATTGTGTTTTCATTGGTGGAGGGTTGATGGTAAACACCCAGTAGGGGAATTCCTAGACCATATGGTATTTCTATTTTTAATTTTTTTAACATTTATTTTTATTTATTTTGAGAGAGACAGAGCACAAGTGGCAGAGAGGGGCAAAGAGAAAGAGAGGGAGAGAGAGAATCCCAAGAAGGCTTCATGCTGTCAGTGCAGAGCCCTACGCATCGCTCGATCTCACGAACCACAAGATCATGACCTGAGCCAAAATCAAGAGATATATGCTCAACTGTCTGAGCCAGGCAGGTGCCCCTATTTTCGATTTTTTGAGGAAACTTTGTACTGTTTGCCAAGGTGGCTGCACCAATTTCCATTCCCACCAACAGTGCACAAGGGTTCCCTTTTCTCCACATCCTCACTAACATTTGTTATTTCTGTCTTTTTGATACTTGGAGTTCTGACTGATGTGATATCTCATTGTAGTTTTGATTTACATTTCCCTGATGATTAGTGATATTGAGCATCTTGGTCATCTGTATGTCTTCTTTGGAAAACTGTATTGAGTTCCTCTGTCCATTTTTTAATCAGATTGTCTTTTTTGTTGTTGTTGACTTGTGTATATTCTTTATGTATTTCAGGTATTAATCTCTTATCAGATATATCATTTGTAAAAATTTTCTTCCATTAACTAGGTTTCTTTTCTTTTTTATTGATGGTTTTCTTTGCTGTGCAAAAGCTTATTACTTTGGTGTAGTCCTAATAGTTTATTTTTGCTTTTATTTCCTTTGCCTGAGGAGACTTATCCATAAATATGTTGGTAATGGCAATGTCCAAGAGATTACTGCCTATGCTTTCTCTAGGAATTTTATGGTCCTAGAGAGATACAAAGAGAGACAGAGCAGGAGTGAGGGAGGGGCGGAGAGAGAGGGGGACACAGAATCTGAAGCAGGCTCCAGGCTGTGAGCTGTCAGCACAGAACCTGACATGGGGCTGGAACCACAAACTGTGAGATCATGACCTGAGCTGAAGTCAGACGCGTAACTGACAGCCATCCAGGTGCCCCTGAATATTGAATTTTTAAATGTTTTCTCTGCATATATTAAGATAATAACCTGTCTTTCTCCCTTTAGCAATGTGAAAAGTTATATTAGTTGATTTAGTATTAAACCAACATTGCAATCTAGGGATAAGCTTTCCTTATGATGTATTAACTTCTCATATCTTACTGTATACAGATGGCTAATATTTTATTTAATTACTAATATTTTACATTTTTGTTCAAGAGTATAGTTGTTATGTAATTTTTATTTATTTGACTTTTCTGGTCAGGTTTGAACATCAAAATGCTCATCATAAAATGAGATGGGATGTTATTTTCTCTTTCTCTCTTCTCTTGGAAGAGTTTTGTGAGGCTAAAATTATTTTTTCCTTGAATGTGTGGTAGAACTACTCTGTAAAGTTGTCTGGGTCTGATGTTTTCTTTGCGGAAAAATTTTTATTGACTTTGAATCATCTTTACTCAAGGAAAATACGTGCTTCTTGGTATTTTCTGAGACACTAATTCACTGGCAGGTGAATCATAGTACTTTTACTTTACCAAATTACACCCAACATCATTATCTATGAGAGAGAATATACTTACTGAATTTCTACCAACAGTGGCGAGAGATTACTGAATATTCCTGCTTCTATGGCAGAATTCCTGGCATCTCATTAGAAATCACTTCACAGAGAAAGACAAATGCAATTACAAAGAATTTCAGAGAACAGGATTCTGATAACAAATGTGTAGTAAAAATATAAGTAACAATTATAGGGCTCAGAGAAGACATATCTATTTTGATCAGAAGAGAATAAAGAAAGATATGTAGAGCTTATAGGTGCCTTAGAGCTTGGGATCCTGGAGAGGGACACCATGGTTAGTAAGCCGACTCTGCCACTTACAGCTGCCGCTCACTAGTGCCCTTCAGAAACTAGCATCCACATCTGTAAAATGTGGGTAATAATGGTTCCTATCTCAAGCATCGTTGTGATGATAACTATTAGAGCCTGGTAAGTGCTTACTATATGTTATCTATATCAGTTTTTCCAGGACAAATGAGGAAGTCACGTTAGAAAATACATTCTGAAAGACAAACAAAATGGCAGTCATGGCAGGCAAGTAGGATGGCTAAGGAGGAATGCTAAGTTGGGAGTAGAGCATCTTTTCCAGAAGGTATCCAGGACCAAACTATAGTTGGACAAGAAGCTTTAATTGGGCCAGGCTGTCTTGATTATGTAGATTTCCAAGAGCACATAACTGGATGAAGCTGAGATTTGGGATGGTAGGGTGGGCAGTGGTGAGGGTCTGTACAGAAAAAATCCCAGGAGGGGAGTGGGCAGTCAGATATTTATTTCATTCTTCCCATTTTATTACTCAGTATTGCTTTTCAGGATACTTCAAAATTCTGTTGTGAAAAAAAAAAAATGACAACTTACTCTACAGACAACTCAAAATAGGTTAGGACCCAGAATGTTAACTCTTTAGGAAGAGAAGTTAACCATTAACTAACTAGCAAGGGAAGTTACCCAGTCAGCGGTCTTAGCTACTTAAGGTCTTAGCTAGGTCACTCATCAGGGTCCTTTGTTTCCTTGGCATAAGCATTAAATAATATATCTATCTACTTTGTTTTGGGGTCAAGGACCCAATAATGCTGTCACCGTTGCCAAATTGCCTTAGTTACCTTAAAAAAAAAAAGTGTTACCTCTTAGTGGATGTCTTAACCAATTATTGATGCTAACTCAAAAGTCAGGAGAGAGTCTGAGGGAACCTAGCAATTTTTGAAAACATGATGCTAACATAATGTTACTCAAAATCCTTTAATGTGTTGGGGAAAAGAGCTTGTGTAAGATCCTCTGGAGCCTTGGATTGTGATCCAAGCTGGAGCCCTAAAGTTGTGATATTTTAGAACATATTAATGTGATTTTCTTTATTTTTTTTCCTTTACTTTTCCTCATTCATGAATTTCCCCCAATCCATCTATTACTTTGGAGAATGTTAGGATGATTGTGATGAAACAGTCATCAAAAATAGTGTTCAGCATTGACTTCTAAAACAGTCTCATAAAGCTACCTGAAAGTGTGTAGCAGTTAATCATAAGTATTTGGTAGATTGTTGTAGCTGGGAGAGAGAGAAAGATGGAGGCAGGTAGGATAGAAGCCTGTGAGAGACCTTCAGGACTTGGAGGAGAGGAAAAGAATCGGTTTCCAAAACGTGCTCAGCCTTTGCTCCACCAGGACCTTATCGCACCATGGAGTCCTTTGTGAGCAGAGCTACTGATGCCCCTGGGTCATCCCTTCCCTCTAGGTAAACACACACTGCAGGTGACTGTATTGCCCACTTACCGTCCAACAGGACAGTGCCTGCTGTGTCCTATCTTGTGTAGAATATTTGGGTGTGTGGTTTTTCTCTTATTCGTTTACATGATAAAGAAGGTCTGCTTCTGAATGTGTTACTCAATATGTATTAGGTACATTGTACACCAGAAGATAGAAACCACAAACGTATCCTATGTCCTTCAGAATCTTATAGTACAATTGGAGACTCTTACCCAGAACTTTCCAAACATGCAGCCAGCCCTGGAAAAACATGAGACAAGGAGGTTCAAATCACCATCTGGTTCTTGATTCTTCCCGACATACATCTGAAATCCAAACTACCATTTTCAAAACGGCACAATCTATAAATGCCTTCTCCTCCACGTATTTTCAAGACTGTTGCAATAAAAGGAAAAAAAAGTATAAAGGAGAGTCACCAGGACAGAAGCAACAGAACTCAGGCCTGCATCTATAACTTATTCACCATGTGATTGATCAAAACCACAGCTTTGAGGGGAAAGGCAAAGAGGAAGAATGCTCTAATTTTACCAGAGCTAAAATCATGAAAGTGACTCCTTCTGAGGAAAAAAAAAAAAAAAAAAAAGGAAAGGAAGGAAGGAAGGAAGGGAGGAAAGGGTGGCATTATATCTTACTTGCTAATTTGTAAGTGCAATTAAGGTTAAAGTTATACTTCCCTTCACAAGAAAACATGACCAAAAGCATTATGACCAAGAGAGCTTTGTTTGTAAAGAACTTTTCAAGATGCTGTTTTTCTCCTGGAAAATGTGGTTTATCTAATTGATGGCTGAGGAAAACCATCTTTTTAAACTTCCCACTCAATGAGTCAGCCTGGGGTGTGTCTGCCTTGTAGCATCCTGTGAGATCCAGTAATCTAAAGAGGCATGACCGACGCAGTCCCAACCTCATGCGTCAAGAGGAGCTACCGGGGCTGGGAAACCAGAGGGAGCCCGGTTTTCCAAACAGAGTGGTTTACAAAATTGCATGTTATGAAATGGGGTTTCAGCCTTTAAAGAATCATTGCCTATTTTAAAAAGAACCTGCCGAATGATTCCTCTCAACACCCAAGGTCTACAATTGGTAAAGGCCAGGTAATTACTCTTAACTGAAGGGCAAGTATTATCGCCTTCGGGTTTCTTCATGTTTACCTTGAAGAGAATTTCCATGACACCACCAGCTGCAATGGAGTGGAGGCAAAATGGAGAATTTGGATAAGTTCTTTTCCAAACACACCCTGAAACACTGACACAGCATTGTGAATACTGAGTCAGACCATCAGTGAAGCATCAAACACTGAGGAAAATTCAATGGTCACCTAAAAGGCTACCCTATACCATAACTTTATTTCCAAAAAAAAAAAGAGATGTGCGTGAGCTGGTGATTTAGGGGTATGTTGGAAGAGAACACAGAAGATAAAAGGTTTGAAACAATGTCATCTTTGTTGAAAAATATTCTACCTTCTCTATTATAGCTAGTCCAGAGTAGACACTTATCTTGATACGATAAAAAGAATGTGACAGGATTGTATTTGGGATTCTTTAAATTTTATCTCATCAAACTTCCAGAGTTGGCTTTTTTAGAATAAGATGTAGAAGCTGTAAAATGAACAAACAAATTGCAAGTGTTACCGCAGACTGAAGAAACTTTACTCAAATCAGAGATCAATATTTGAGGTACATTAAGATCTTGGGAAGAATCAGCTGAACACCAGATAATGGGTGTGCCTCAGGCTGTGTGGGATTTTTATTTCAGAGAAGCAACAATGTATACAGGTTTACCTTAGTTTTCTAAACTTTCCTTACATGATTAACACTAAGAAAAAAATGTATTAGACTCCAGGTAGCACAAAGGTAGAGAAGGAAATGAGCTGACAGTACAGCAGTGTTTTGGATAAAAGAGGTATGGTAGGAAAAGATCTTAACATTGGAATGATCTAAGTAAGACCATCACAGCTTTAGATTTCCAGGAGCCTTATCAAGAAATGTGAAGTATGTATCAATAGCCACTTTTGACAGAGGTTTTAGCATATTGGGGTGTTTGGAATGATCACCACATTATAGATCTAGGAGCATTTTCTCCAGAGGTTAGAGCCTGAGAAAACACATGTTTCTTGGTTCTCTGGTGTTTTCCTGACTGCTCATTAGCAACAGTGTAATTTTCACTGATCTCCAGCCCAAGAGACATCACAATTATATCTCTAGATCATGATGATCAGCTCTGGTCAGCTCCAGATGGGAAAAATCATGGCCACCCATGAGAGACTGTGAATTCTCTCTTCCCCATAGTTGGGTATTAGAAATGAAGACAAAGGACAGATACACCATCCTATTGTGGCTACTGAAAGAACTCCTCTGCAACTATAAATATCAATGAACCCTTTATACTAGTTTTTGCACCTCTTCCTTAATACTTCCAAAAAGCACTGTCACTACAGATTCTCTAGTTTTCTTTCTTTTTAAAATTTCAGCTTTATTGAGGTATAATTGATATATAAAATTATATAATATTTAAAGTGTGCATCATGGTGATATATGTATACATTATGGAAAGATTTCCCCCATCTAGTTAATTAAGACATCCATCACTTCATATACTTATCTTTTTTTTAAGACTCCACATAGAGTATATGCCTTTCTATGCCTGGCTTATTTCACTTGGCATAATGCCTTCAAGGTCCATCCATGTTGTTGAAAATGACAAGATTTCCTTCTTTTTCATGGCTGAATAATATTGCATTATATATATTCCATCTTTTTTATCCACCTATCTGTTGACAGACACTAAGGTTGTTTCCACATCTTAGTTACTGTGAATAACGCCGCAATAAATATGAGATGAGAGTGCAGATATATTTTCAATAACTTGTTTTTACTTCCTTTGGAGGTAGATCCGGAGACGGAATTACAAAATCATAAGGTAGTTCTATTTTTAATTTTTTGAGGAACCTCCATACATAACTGCTCTCCATAAGTGGCTGTACCAATTTACATTCCCACCAACAGTGCACAAGAGTTCCCTTTTCCCTCTACCGTCTTGTCTTTTTTATGATAGCCATTCTACCAAGAATGAAGTGATATTTCAGTGTGACTTTGATTTGCATTTCCCTGATGATTAGTGATGTTGAGTACCTTTTCATGTACCTGTTGGCCATTTGTATGTCTTCTCTGGAAAAATGTCTATTCACTTCCTCTGCCCATTTCTTAACTGGATTGTTTGTTTGTTTTGTTATTGTGTTATATGAGTTCTTATATATATTGGATGTTAAACTCCTTATCAGATATGTGGTCTGCAAATATTTTCTCTCATTTGGTAGTATGCCTTTTCATCTTATTGGTGGTTTCTTTCACTGTGTAGAAGCTTTTTAGTTTGATGTAGTTCCACTTGTTTATTATTGCTTTTGGTGTTAAATCCAAAAAATCATGGCCAAGATTGATGTCAGGAGTTTCCTAAAAACCCTTCTAGTAGTTTTATGGTCTTAGGTCTTATGTTCAAGTATTTAATCCATTTTGAGTTGTTTTTGTGTCTGGTGTAAGATCATGGTCCAGTTTCACTCTTTTGCATGTGGCTGTCCAGTTTTCCCACCACCATTTAAAGAAGAGATTATCCTTTCCCCATTGTATATTCTTGGCTCCTTTGTCATAAATTAATTGACCATAGATGTATATGTTTATTTCTGGACTCTCTATTCCATTCTATTGATTTAGGTATCTATCCCCAACCCATACTGTTTTGATTACTACAGCTTTGTAATATAGTTTTAAATCAGGATATGATGTCTCTAGCTTTGCTCTTATTTTTCAAGATCGCTTTTGCTATGTGGAGTCTTTTATGGTTCCATACAAATTTTAGGATTTTTTTTTTAATTTCTGTGGAAAATGCCATTGGAATTTTGATAGGAGTGCACTGAATCTATAGATTGCTTTGAGTAATATGGACATTTTAACAATATTAATTCCTCTGTTCATGAACACAGAATATCTTTCCATTTATTTGTGTCTTCTTTAATTTATTTCATCAATGTCCTATTGTTTTCGATGTATAAGTCCTTCATTTCCTTGGTTAAATTTATTCCCAGAGAGTTTATTCTTTTTAATGCACTTGTGAATTGGATTTTTTTTAAAATATATCTTTCCAATAGCTATTGGTGTATAGAAACACAATTGATTTTTGTATATTGATTTCGTATCCTGCAACTTTACTGAAATTGTTTATTAGCTCTAAGAGTTCATTTGTGGAGTCTTTAGGGTTTTCTATATGTGAAATCATATCCTCTGCAAATAGTGAGAGTTTTACTTATTCCTTTTCTATTTGGATGGCTTTTACTTCTTTTTCTTACCTAATTGTTCTAGTTAGGACTTTCAGTACTATATTGAATAAAAGTGGTGAGAGTCGGGGCTCCTGGGTGGCTCAGTTGGTTAAACGTCTTTCAGCTCAGGTCATGATCCCCCGGTTTGTGGGTTTGAGCCCCGCGTCGGGCTCTGTGCTGACAGCTCAGAGCCTGGAGCTTGCTTCAGATTCTGTGTCTCCCTCTCTCTCTGCCCCTTTCCCACTTGCATTCTGTCTCTCTCTCTCTCTCAAAAATAAACATTAAAAAAATAAAAATAAAAAATAAAAGTGGTGAGAGTGAACATCCTTGTCTTTAGAAAAGTTTTGAGCTTTTCTCTGCTGAGTATGATATTAGCTGTGGGTTTGTCATAAGTGGCCTTTATTATGTTGAGGTATGTTCCCTCCACACCCAGTCTTTTGAGAGTTTTTATTATAAATGGATGTTGAATTTTGTCAAATGCTGTTTTTGCATCTATTCATCTATTGATCATGTGATACTTAGCCTTCATTTTGTTAATGTGGTGTATCACATCGACTTACGGGTGTTGAACCATCCTCTTCTATTTTTTGGAAGAGTTTAAGAAGAATTGGAATTAATTCTTCTTTCACTGTTTGGTAGGATTCACTGTGATAACATTCTTCAAAAAAAAAATCAAACAAATTAAAGTGACTTTCATGAGACTCATCAGGGAACTAAGATCACGGAGGAGGCTGCCACTCTGAAATCTCAAGAGACAGGTGAATACAAAGAATAACAGCAGAGACCAGCTCTCCAGAACAGTAGCTGTTGCAGCTGTGTGCTTAACACAAGACCAAAATGTTAATTTTAATGAATTGCTGGAGGCTGAATGTGGACTAGCTTGAGAGTTAAAAAGGAATCTTGGCTGTCCAGTCTTCGCGGCTGCCCCACATTTTCCTGGGTTTTACCTCCAGGATCTCCCCAAATTTTGCATGCTGAAGATCTGACAAGAAGAAGAATCATATAACATATTCAGTGATGAAGAAAAAGCATTTGACAAAATCCAACACCCATTCATTCATTAAAAAAAAAAAGAAAGAAAGAAAAAAAAAAACCACCTCTCAACAAACTAGGAATAGACAGGAACTTTCTCAAATTGATTTAAAAAAAAATTTTTTTTACAAGAACCCGTATAGCTAATATCATACTTAATAGTGAGAAAGTAGATACTTTCCTCCTAATCAGGGATGAGGTAAAAATGTTCTCTCTTACCCCTTCGTTGTTGTACTAGAAACCCCAGATAGCTCAATAACACAAAGAGAGAAATAAAAGTATACCTATTGAGAAGGAAGAAATAAAACTGTCTTTGTTCACAGATGACATGATTGTCTCTGTAGAAAATGTTAAAAAAAAAAAAAAAAAGGAAAAGGAAAAAAAGATCCTGAACTAAGAGCAGATTATAGCCAGTTTGCAGGATACAAGTTAATATGCAAAAGCCATTGTTTTCTTATATACCAGCAATGAACAATTGGAATTTGAAGTTAAAAACACAATACCATTTACAGTAGCACCCCAAAATGACACACTTAGGTGTAAGTCGGTTGAGTCTCTTACTCTTGATTTCGGCCCAGGTTATGATCTCACAGTTTGTGGGATTGAGCCCCCGGGGTCAGTCTCTGCACTGACAATGCAGAGCCTGTTTGGGATTCTCTGTTTCGCTCTCTCTGCCCTTCCCTCTCCCTCTCCCAAAAATAACTAAACATTAAATATATATATATATATATATATATATATATATATATATCAGAAAATATGGATACTGGAAATTGTAAAACTCTAATGAAAGAAATCAAAGAGCTAAATAAATGTAAAAATAGGGACACCTGGGTGGCTCAGTCGGTTAAGCATCCGACTTCAGGACAGTTTGTGAGTTCGAGCCCCGTGTCAGGCTCTGTGCTGACAGCTTGGAGCCTGGAGCCTGCTTCGGATTCTGTGTCTCCCTCTCTCTCTGACCCTCCCCCACTCACACTCTGTCTCTCTCTCTCTCTCTCAAAAATAAACTTTTTTTTTTTAAATTAAAAAAAATAAATGTAAAGATAGTCATGAATTGGAAGACTCAATATTGTTAAGATGTCAGTTCATACCAACTCAATCTACACTTTCATTTATTCACAATAAAAATCCTATCAAGCTATTTTGTGTATATTGACAAACTGTTTCTAAAGTTTACATAGAGGAGTGCCTGGGTGGCTCAGTCGGTTAAGCGTCCTCTACTTCGGCTCAGGTCACGATCTCGCGGCTCGGCTCGTGAGTTCGAGTCCTGCCTCAGGCTCTGTGCTGACAGCTCGGAGCCTGGAGCCTGCTTCAGATTCTGTCACCCCCTCTCTGTCTGCCTCTCCCCGACTCATGCTCTGCCTCTCAGTCTCTCAAAAATAAATAAATGATAAATAAATAAATAAATAAAAATAAAGTTTATATAGAAAAGTTAAAAGGCCCAGAATAGCCAGCACAATACTGAGGAACAAAGTCAGAGAACTGACACTACCCAATGTCAAGACTTATTACTAAGCTTGCTTAGGTCAGCATGGTGCTGATAAAAGAATAGACACATAGTTCAGTGGTACAGTGTAAAGAGCCCAGAGTAGACCTACACAGATAAAGTCAACTGATCCTTGACAAGAGAACAAAGGTAATTCAGTGGAGAAATAATAATGTTTTCAGCAAAATGTGCTGAAACAATTGAATAATTATCGGCAAAAATAAATAAATCTAGACACAGACCTTACACCTTCCACAAAATATTAACTAAAAATTTAAAAATGTGGATCTAAATATAAATCACAGGGGCGCCTGGGTGGCTCAGGCGGTTGAGCAGCCTACTTCAGCTCAGGTCATGATCTCATGGTCTGTGAGTTTGAGCCCCGCATCAGGCTCTGTGCTGACAGCTCAGAGCTTGGAGCCTGCTTCAGATTCTGTGTCTCCCTCTCTCTCTGCCCCTCCCCTGTTCATGCTCTGTCTCTCTCTGTCTCAAAAATAAATAAAAACATTAAAAAAATTTAAATATAAATCACAATACTATAAAACTTCTAGAAGCAAACCTCAGAGACCTTGAGTTTTATGATGAATTTTTAGATATGATACAAAAACCAGAATCCATAAAATAAAGTGCTGTCTTGATTAAAATTTAAAACTTCTGCTCTGAGAAAGTCACTTTTAAGAGAATCAAAACACAAGCCACAGACTGGGAGAAAATATTTGTAAAACACATATCTGATAAAGGACTTGTTTCCAAAACATACAAAGAACTCTTAAAACTCAACCATAAAAAACCAAACAACCCAATTAAGAAATGGGCAAAGGATCTGAACTAACGCCTCACCAAAAAAGCAGACACACAGATGGCAAATCCTTATGAAAAGATATGCAACATTGCATGTGATTAGGGAATTGCAAATTAAGGCGACAATGAAATAACACTATGCCCCATTAGAAGCAAAAATTTAAACAGACAGTAGCAAACACTGACAATATTGTGAGAGTGTGGAACACAAGGAATTCTCATTCTTTCCTGTTGGAAATGGAAAGACAGTTTGGAAGACAGTGTGGCACTTTCATGCAATGCTAATGGTAGTCTTACAATCCAGTCCAGCAATCATGCTCCTGGCTATTTTCCTAGGTTTTACTCAGTTGAATTGACAACTTATGCCCATACAAAATCTGCATGTGTATGTTGATAGCAGCGTATTGATAATTGCCAAAAACTGAAGGATATCCTTCAGCAGGTGAATGGATAAATAAACTGGTACATCTGTAAAATGGAATATTATTCAACAATAAAACCAAGTGAGCTACCAAACCACAAGAAGGGAGACTGTATGATCCAATCATATGACATTCTGGAAAAGGAAAAATTGTATAGATAGTAAACTAATCAGAATTTGCCAAGGGGTCTACGATAGGAGAGGCACAAGGGATTTCTAGAGCAATAGAACTGTTCTGTAGGATGCTGTAGGGTGGACACATGAGAATGCTTTTGTCAAAATACATGGACCTTAAAAGCACAAAGAACATTAATAATACAATATTTTTTAATGTTTACTCATTTTGAGAGAGATAGTGCAAGCTGGGGAGGGGCAGGAGAGATGGGGACAGAGGCAGTATCTCCACGCTGACAGCAGAGAGCCCGATGCAGGGCTTAAACGCACAAACCTCAAGATCACAACCTGGGCTGAAGTTGGATGCTTAAACGACTGAGCCGCCCAGGCGCCCCGATACGATATTTTTAAAAAATCACTTAGGGGGCGCCTGGGTGGCGCAGTCGGTTAAGCGTCCGACTTCAGCCAGGTCACGATCTCGCGGTCCGTGAGTTCGAGCCCCGCGTCGGGCTCTGGGCTGATGGCTCGGAGCCTGGAGCCTGTTTCCGATTCTGTGTCTCCCTCTCTCTCTGCCCCTCCCCCGTTCATGCTCTGTCTCTCTCTGTCCCAAAAATAAATAAATGTTGGAAAAAAAAATTTTTTTTAAAAAATCACTTAGAAGGTTTGGGGATGCTAGGAAGGAATTCAGACTGTGACAAGAGCAACTAACTGTATGAAAACATATGAAACAATCCCGCTGCAGGGCTGAAGGAGACAGGTGCTGATGTAAGTAACTCTGGAGGAAGAGGAGTCTATAAGACTAACGGCACTTAAGAACTATATTCATTCAGTTGATGAAGTTTTATCCCACTGGGCTATCTGTTAACAATTTCCTTACTGCTACCCATATATACTGGAATTGAACAATTGAAAAAATGGATGGCAGATGGTGGGGGCCAGATTTTTCACTGCTGCAATGGGAGTTTACAGATAAGTAACCAAAGGAGGCCTGAATGATCCACGTGGTAATGGAGTAGAGCTGGAAACATCAGAATGAGCTCATGTTTAACTTACTATAAATACAGATAGTTAAATAGAACATAATCGCAGATATGTCTATATACAACAGGTTAGTTTACATATGCACATTTCTGTGCTGTTAGCTGAAAAGCCCCCAAATAAATGATAACCCACTAGCAAAAAGCATACTTAGTGCTCAGATCTTGTTTTTTAATAACATTCTCCAATAAAAGGAACCAAGTCTCCTCAGAGAAATGACTGAATATTGGACTAAGACAGAAAATATACAAGATGTGCCTAAAGCATTTTTAGAGGCAGTAAGGAAACAAACACACGCAGCAAGTAAGGAAATGTTGAAACACACGCACGCGTGCGCATTGATGGGGGTATGTCAAAGGTACACAGGAGTTAACAAAAAAGAGCTCCTAGTGGCCAAAGCTAGAACAATTTGAGCAACAAAGTTAATAAAGTAGTATTGTATTATAATCTAAAGTATAAAATGAATATCCATGGATCTGAACTGATACAAATACATGATCAAATAAATGAATAAATGTGGAAGAAAAAACAAATCTCCCACGCAAAAGAATTCCAAATATTTTATGAAGGTACTCCACCTTCAAGGAGAGAGAGTACATCTTCTCACTCCTTAGATCAGGGTGTGTATAGTATGCTTTCCTTCCAAAGATGGAGGCAGTGTGAGAAGCTTTACAGTGGAGAAAGCTGAAAAATGCTACCTCAACCAGGTGATCAAGGTCAACATCGACATCAACATACTGGTAGGGTAATTAAGTACCCTTGATATTATGTGATAAAAATGGCACTTCACCTGTGCTATCTTCCTCTCAGGAATCCATTATCTCAATTTTATCATGAGAATAACATCAAATTGCAATAGTGGGTAACCTATGAAATACCTGCCCAAGATGCCTCAAAACTGTCAAAATCATCAAGAACAAGGAAAGTCCAAGAAACTGCCATAGCTAAGAGACAGGACAACTGAATGTAATGTGCTATCCTGAAACAGAAAAAGGACACTTGGTATAAACTAAGGAAATATGAAAAATATGGACATTGCTTAATAACAATGTATCAATATTGGTCCTTCAATTATAACAAACATACCATGCTAATGAAGGATATTAATAATAGGGAACACTGGGCATAAGATATATAGATATCCTCTGTATTCTCTTCTCAGTTCTTCTATAGTTTAAAACTTTTCTAACAAATACTCTATTTAAAATTCCACTGGGAGGATTTAACCAGAACCGAAGTAGACAACTGTGTCCCAAGGCTTCCCTTCATTCACATTCTGGAAATTCCCTATGCCTACTTCCTTTGTTGGATTCCCTGTGTCCTGGACCGTGTCCTTCCTCTGTCATAGTTTATTCCCTCATATAGTTGGAGTTTATTGTCCAGTAGCTTTCTGACAAAAAGTACATGGAAGGTAAATGTTACGAAATGTGTGTATTTCAAAATATCATTGGTTGCTCATAGAATTTTAAGTTGGAAATCACTTGCACAAATTGTCAAGCACTTGTACTTTGTCTTCTTCTAGATGGCTGTTAAGAAGTTGAAAATCATCCTAATTCTGGATCCTTTGAACTTGACCTCTTTTATCTCACTGGAAGATTTAGGGATCTACTTAATTCATTCCTAGTTATTTGTCATTTTTCATTTATCATATCAGGCACTTGGTGGTCCCTTTCAATCTTGAAGTTCATGTCATTCAATTATAGGAAAATATCTTGTATCAGTTCTTTGATAATTTCATCTCCCTGTCTCCTTTGTACATTTTTTTTCTTATGGAACTTCCATTATTCACACGTTTCACTTCATGGGTTGCTTTGTAATCCCAATTGTCTCCTGTTTTCCTTATCTTTGTCTTTTCGTTGGACATTTTGTGAAATTTCCTCAGCTTCATTTTCCAACCCTCTGTTAATAAAAAAAAATAATAATAATACCCTAGTCTTATTGGTAGAATATATGGATATGGGGTGCGTGTGTGTGTGTGTGTGTGTGTGTGTGTGTAAAACTTTCTTTCCTCAATCTATTCTCTCTCTGTTTCTCCCCTCAGTCTGTTCCCATCCATCTGTTTTCCCCTCTATTTTCCTCTCTTTTTCTTTTCCTTAGTTTTCTTCCCCTCTCTGATTTCCCTTTCTTTGGTTTTTCTTACTCTGTTTTCATGCTTCTTTCTCTTTTCATGCTTTCTTTTTCAATATCTGTCTCTGCTTCCCACATGTTTTGTTGTCTCTTTCTGCCCTTCCTCCTGATACACACTTATTTCTATTCCCTGATTTTCTTTTTCTCCCATCACTGTTTTGCCTCCCTTTCTTGTCTCTCCCACATCGGTTCCAGCTCCTCCATCTGTCTCTCTTTTCCTCTGTTTCTTTACCTCATTTGATTTCTGTTTCCTCTCTTCCCTGTAGATTTACACCCTCATTACTTCACTGTTCCTCTCCCATCCCTGTATTCTCCCTTTTTCTCATTTTCTCTGTTTAACCATATTTCTCTGACTCCTCCTCTTTTATTCTATCTCCTACCCCATTTCTATTTCCATCCTATTTTCTATTCATAATTTCTATATCGCTTCTTCTCTGTTTGTATTACAACCAATTTTTAAAATATCTTACTTATTTCTGATTATTCTCTAAAAATGTGTATAGCATGTATGTCTTGTTTTATGGATGCAGTGTATTCTTTTTTTAATGTTTATTTATTTTTGAGAGGGGGGGGCATTTGCAAGAGCAAAGGAGTGGCAGAGAGAGAGGGAGAGAAGGAGAATCCCAAACAGGCTCCACACTATCAGTGCAGAGCCCAACTTGGGGCTCAAACTTACGAACCATGAAATCATGACCTAAGCCGAAATCAGGAGTTGGATGCTTAACCAACTGAGCCACCCAGGTGCCTATATATTCTCATCTTTGAGAATGTTACAGTTTTATTTGGAGTTGTTTTTTTTTCCCTATGGGCACTCTATTTTGCCTATGACCTTCCATATTCATTTTTCCTGTTTTCTTGTTGGGTTTATTCTCTGTTTTCACATTAGATGCTTCCTGGTGCTGCATAGCCTGATAGTCTGTCCCTATCCATTTCTACTTAGGAATTTCACTAAAAAGCTGATTGTGAGCTATGTGTGTAAGAATAGGACTCATTAACATGTGGGTTTCACTGAAGGGTGGCAGAGCAAGATTTGGCCAGTGTTTGGAGAAATCCACAATGTCAATATCTGTAGGCATTTTAATTTAGTCATAAAAAGAATCTTCCCTAAAAATAAAATTTTCGGGGTGCCTGGGTGGCTCAGTCGGTTAAGTGTCTGACTTCAGCTTGGGTCATGATCTCGCGGTCCGTTAGTTCGAGCCCCGCATCGGGCTCTGTGCTGATTTCTCAGAGCCTGGAGCCTGCTTCGGATTCTGTGTCTCCCTCTCTCTCTGCCCCTCCCCCGTTCATGCTCTGTCTCTCTCTGTCTCAAAAATAAATAAACGTTAAAAAAAATTAAAAAAAATAAAATAAAATTTTCAATCCTCTATATACAGTGTATCAGCCAAGGTAATAGATTCTGGTACCTAGTTAAAGAGAAGACCTCTAGGTTTCACCATTCATCATGTTGACTTTCATTTAAGCTCCTATTTTCTGTATAGAAACTCACTTTTTTCTCAACTGTGCCAGGGTACAGAGGAAGCTATTTGCTTAATTATTTCTAAAGAATAAATATCCAGTGGTATGTTGGAAGATACTGTTTTGGCCTGGATTCCCCCAAAAGAAGAGCCTGAAATTAGGCATAAATAAAAGGTTCAGAAAACAAAATTACATGGGAATCAGGAAAGGATATGGGAAAATAATGAGCAATGATGAAAATATAAATTGGACAAGTAGTAGCAAAAAAGCACACCCAATACACCAAGGTCAGATTTAGTGATGAATTCTTCATAATGTTTATGTAATAATTCCAATATTGACAATGTTGCAGAATATCAAAATCTGTAAGTTTCCTACTTATTTCATGAAGCTGTCACAAATGACATACAGGAGGCTGGATATTAAAAGAATGAAAATTAGATTATGTAAGGGTTTACTACTAAAATGGTTTAGGATTAGGGGATTAGCCGAATGTGTGAGTCAATCAAGATCCTAAATAGGCCTTTGATAAGACACCCATTCCTTTTGTAAACTTCATATGCTAGGAATGGAGAGCTCTTTTCTTAACATTATAAAGAGCCAGTCTTAAATCAACATTCAGTATTCCCGTAACAATAAAATATTGGAAACATTCCCATTAAAGGTAGGAACAAGATGTGAATGCAGGCCATGACTAAAACTTAATTTGGGTCTGGAAACTCAAAAGAGTTCATGGATTCATAATCACTGTGGTATAAGAAGGTAACTACTTATGATGGTCAGCTCCTTCTGATTATGTCATTACAGTGCTCCTGAGGAACTCTATTGTCATTGAAGCAAATTCTCTGAACTCTCTAGGACTTTCTAAAACTACAGAGGAAAGAGGTGACACTCAGGAATTTAGTGAAGTACTGTTTACAGTGTAGAGTGGGAGGTCATCATGTGTTAAGTCTGAGAGGCTAGCCACAGTAATTCCACGATTGTTGGCTTTACACACACATTCCAGATACTCCCCAAGCCCTAGTGGAAGCATGATTAGAGGTGTCCTCATATGATAGAACAGCATCCCTCATTGGCGTTGTGACTTGTGGATAGTTTTCATGTATGCTTCAAAGAAATTCTTAGGAGAATTTTTGAGGGTAGAGTAGGGAAATATTAATACCTTTTCCATGGATTTCAATAGGAGTAGTCAACAAAACGGAAACAAGATTTGAGAACCGATATCAGTGGTGGACAGATCATGAGATCTTTGAGTTAGGAGCTCTGGGTTCAAGACCATCTATTATTTACTATCTCATGTAGGATAATTAAGTTACAGCTCTTTCTTGGATGAGTTGTCAAACAGTCCAACATCTGCCTCACACAACTCCAGAATCAACTGGGAGGAAAAGGCTCTTCAAACTGAAACCTATGTGCTCATATTTCTGAAAAAACCAGGACACGGTTCATCGGAAATGTTTTCTTCTTTGCCGCCATCAATGCTAACAGAGCTTTCAAACTTTTGGGAGACCTGGGTCAGAGCTAGGACTGCTGAGGCTGTAAAAGCCTATAGTGTAAGGCCACGAGGGACTCTGCCTACCTGGATGGACTAAGATCTACAGATTAAGGAGGACAGTCTTTGGGTTCAGCAATAAATCGAAGGACATAATGATTTTGTATAGGGGATCCACTGACACCACAATTCATAGGTTGGGCCCATGCTAGATTTTTTTCATGAGTCCAACAATCCTTAAAGGAATAATGATGATTACCCACACCATTTATTGGAGTGTCATAGGAGAACTTTTAGCTTCAAGATTCAGTTCCTTCAATTCTGAGTTTCATGCTCTGTAACCCTGGGAGATGTTGACCATCCACTGATATTGAAGAGTAGAGACAGAGCACAAGTCATGTGGGTATGGCATGTGTAGACCTCTTCACAGGGAAAACTAAAGACGCATGAAGCATAAAAATAGTTCCAGTTAAGTATATCCACTAGATTCTATTTTGAATATGATACTATTTCTGTGCATTAACATGTTACCTTTCGTAGGCCATCTTAGCAGCACTGCCAACCTTGTTTCCAAGCTATAACCACAGTGGAAAGATTTAGGAGGCATAAGTTAAAGTTCAAAATATGAAATATGGGGCACCTGAGTGGCTCAGTCAGTTGAATGCCCGACTCTTGGATTCGGCTCAGGTCGTGATCTCACAGTCATGAGTTCGAGCCTGGCATCGAGCCTGCTTAGGATTCTCTCTCTCTCTCTCTCTCTCTCTCTCTCTCCCTCCCTCTCTGCCCCTTCCCTGCTCACTCTCTATGTATCTCTCTCTCAAAAAATAAACTTAAAATAATTTAAAATAAAAAAATATGAATTACAATACACTAACTTAAGAAAATTTTTATAAGGTCAGATTTAGTTAGTACTGTCTTGGTTGATACTTTGTATCCTGAAGGGTGTTGTTGTTGTTGTTGTTGTTGTTGTTGTTGTTTTTCTAACTTGGATAACAGTTTCTATGTAATGGTCATCAGCTCTTTGCTGAAGGTATGGTGCACCTAGTCTTTTAGTAATGCGTAGTAGAAAATGATCATTCAACACTTTCTGTAGAGTGGCTAGGGCAAACAGTATGAAATGACTTCAGGAGGCAATTTTACGGTGAAGATCATGTTGAATAAACAAACTGCCAAGATCAATTGAGTCAATATATAAGCTGTGTATAGTTCTGTTGAAGTTAAAATCTAAGAACATATTTGCACCAAACTACAGTTTTTACATGCTTGTCCATTGCTTAGTTTACTTTGACCTATAGAAACACAAATTGTGTTTTATTTTGCTATAATCCCTTTTAAAAAATAAACGTGCCTATACATTTAGTAATATGGTATCCATTCTTTATGTTATTTTATACTGTTCTTTTTTTTTTTTATTTTTTTTTCAACGTTTATTTATTTTTGGGACAGAGAGAGACAGAGCATGAACGGGGGAGGGGCAGAGAGAGAGGGAGACACAGAATCGGAAACAGGCTCCAGGCTCCGAGCCATCAGCCCAGAGCCTGACGCGGGGCTCAAACTCACGGACCGCGAGATCATGACCTGGCTGAAGTCGGACGCTTAACCGACTGCGCCACCCAGGCGCCCCTATTTTGTACTGTTTTAATGTAGTAAGTGAAATCCTTCCATCTTATTTTCAGCATTAACATTCCTCCAGAAGGTATTTTAATTTCATAATGCTTCACCTGCATGTACATATGTATTCCATTCTGTACTAAATGTTTCAATAATTCTCTTATATAATAGAAAATGAATAACTGTCCTGTTTTGGAAGATTGCTAAAGGATTGGAATACTCATTTTGAGGCCACTAGAATAATTTTTAATTATTTTTAATTCATCATGATTTTAAACCATGGTAGATTTTAAATGGTTAAATTCAAATGTGATATGAGGGTTACTCAAATCTACTGGAATTTGCACATCTATAGGAATAAAATACCCACAAGTTAAAATATTTTTCTTTTATTGTTGCTCAGATATTTAAAATTGAAAAAAAATACTGCCCTTATTTACAGAAAAACATGTGCACATGCATCATGCTTTTTTTATGGTACTTCTATAATTAGCATATTTTACTATGAACTCTGGGTGCATTTTATTCTTTAAGTAATTTTAAATAAAATTCTCTATCACAAATATCCACATTAACTCAATTTACAGTGAATTCAGGTGTTTCCCACTATTTTCCAGAAATATAATTTCAATTGTAGACCCCTTGTGTTTTAGAGGTCTCCTACACCAGTTTGTAGCAGACAGATCATTTAATACCAATAACAGAATGCTGCATCCTGGAATTAAACATTATTAGTTTTACTCACTGCTGGAACTCAATATTCTTCATACCCCTTTAGTTCTCTTCTTGAATGGCCAGGACTGGAAACCCTGGGAAGGAGCTTCACTTCCAAGATTCCCTTGCCAGCAGGGTATTGAGTTTATTGAAGATCCCACCAATGAGATGTATTTTCATGCTCTACTCTGTGACCATGGGTGCAGGTGGGTTTCCCAAGCACGAGTTTTTTTTAGCAGCATTCACCATTGTGGATGCCATGAAGGGGTTCTGAAACCTGTGGCAGATTTCTGAAGATTGCTGACTGGCAGCAACGCTGTCTGTCTATAACCCTAAACCGAAAACCACTGACTTTTGCTACTTTAGGCTTTCATTGGTTTCATAAACACCTACTTATAACCTAGAGTGGTCTCTTTTTCTTATTAAACACTAAACACAAATGACCATGAAAAAATACTAAGTACCGAGTAGCGTTTAGTGCCAGAGAAGTCGACCACCTGGAAAGGCAGATCAAGTTAAGGCAGAGAGAAGCTAGCAGACATGGAAAGTTTAGAGTCTAGAAATATAAGGACAAGTTGGGGTGGTGAGCAAGGTCAGCACACTCTGATCTGGTAGAGGTAGTTAGTTTTTTATCCATTTATACTGTTTGCAGCATCTGGATTGCTCATGATGATAGAAAGTAAATGCCAACAAGTAAATCCCACTTCATTCAGGGGATGAGAAAAAGGCTTAGTTACCTAGTTTCCACATTTCCACTCAGTAGGTCAGTCACACCCCCCATCCATCTGGCAGCATTTTTCACCTAATAAGTCACTTAATAAGCAAGTCACTTAATCTGAAGGCGATTCCCACCACCTAATCAAGGAGTTGTGATTAACAAGTGATTTCTGGCATGTGAAAGTGCCCAGCGTAGAGCAGATCCAAAGCAAGACTAAACTCTCAGGAAACCTAAGCAAACAAATTAATTTAGTAAGCCTGAGTAAAGAATTTAGTAAGCCTTATAAAGAATTCCACTGCCTTGTGGAACTAGGAAATCCAGATCTGGCTCCTGTCACCACTTACCGTGCAGAAGACAAAACATTAAGATAGTTTTAGCACCTAGAACTAAAATGTCAATTTTTTACTTGCAACTAAATCTGGTATGCAACACTGTTCACTTCATCCTTGTTTTTATGCTGTGTCATGTTAGTTATTAAAAAAAAATATTGGACTGAGACCAAATACAATCCATCCTATCTCTCTAACTGAATGAACCCATGAAACCTGTGCAGAATGCCTGGAGCAGCTGTTTGAAGATTCCAAAAGTGTAAAATGGCAGGCAGATTAGAGAAGACCAAAATTTGCAATACTATAGAACCAGTAATGAATTCTTTCGTTCTCCAGTATCCCCCAGCCTGGACTCAAGACAGCCTAAAACCCAGAGGTGGATGTTGACACAGAATGAGCTACAGGAGAAATCCTCCAGATCTGGTCTAAGACATGAGAAAGGGATCTCTGAGACCTCAGGCACAGTTGAGAAAATTCCTTACTTTTCTTTCTTTTTGTCTTATTTTTTGGTTCTCTCACATCCCATTTCCATGGCAATGACAGTAGGGACAGCCAGAGCAGCAGAGACCTGCAGGTGTCTTAAATTCTGAGGGAAGGGGATGTTACTCTCCAATGAGAAGACCTGTGGTTTCATGAGATGCCAGAAGCCGAGCTATCCAACCAGCCTGATGGCAGGGCCCGGGTGGTGGATGGATCGGGACTGCAGGGCGACCCACCGACAGTGAAGCTTCTTGTACTCCCGCTTTTATGTAATTTGGCCTTAAGAAAAGTACCTGGGGAATTGTCTGTTGGGGAATTGCCCTTGACAGGTCCCCTGGGAAAAGAACCATTGGGGAAGGAAATAAGGTTCCGCAAGGAAATTGTGCAGCCCTACATCTAGCCCTCGCCACCCCCTATAAAGACTCCTTTACCCAAAAGAAGGATAGCCCCATACATTTCCCAGCCAAGGAAGGAATAAATGGATTTAAAAGCCCCACTCTGGGGGCACCTGTGTGGCTCAGTCGGTTGGGCGTCCGACTTCGGCTCAGGTCATGATCTCGCGGTCCGTGAGTTCGAGCCCCGCGTCGGGCTCTGTGCTGACAGCCCGGAGCCTGGAGCCTGTTTCAGATTCTGTGTCTCCCTCTCTCTCTGACCTTCCCCCATTCATGCTTTGTCTCTCTCTGTCTCAAAAATGAATAAACGTTTAAAAAAAAATTTAAAAAAGCCCCACTCTGGCAAAGGAGTGTATCTATGGGCACAAGTTACTCCAACCCCTAGGCTCACTTGGCCCCCAGGAGGCATTCTAGATGATGATTGAACCTAGTCGGTTAAGCTACAGAATGGTTCATTAGTTCCTAGGTGCATTGTCTCTCTGAGAATGCATAAGGCATGGGTTCCTAAGGCCCTCTTGGTTCCTTCCTGAAACCTCAGACTGAGGTGAACACTTTTGTTCCTCAAGCCACAAGTGGTTCAGGGAAACAACTAAGAGGTCGTGTCCCTGTAACTGTTCAGCTTGAGGTGTTGAGAGATAAATGACCTTTCATGAAAACAGCAAAGCAAATGCTTTATAGATTATAGATAAACATAGATACATAATGAAAACAATGAAAGAAATTAATCAATAAGCAAAGGGCAGGAAGGAATGTTACAGGAAAATAACCATGTTGTTCCTTAACATGGGTGATTACACAAAGGAACATTTTTAGAATTAGGTAATGCCAGAAAACATAGATGACGCATGCTACAAGGAAATTGCAAACGCATATAATGCCACGCTTGCCACAATAAAGCGGCCAGTCTAACACACTGTTGTTGTCTGTGTCCATTTTATTTTTGTTTTATTTTATTTTCACTTTTTCGCCGATGCCGTTCATCCTTCGGGAACCCCTGGACCTGCTGGAGCTGGACTCCGGCAATGAGAGTGGGGTGAACTCCCATTGCTTTTTTATTCTCTGTTCTCCTACCTCTTAGCTGAAATATGGTTGAGCTGCGGAAAGTGTACAGCAGAATAGGGAAGATAAAACCCTGGATTTCTATCTGGAGGACTGAAAAGGGAGCCACAGAAGACCAAAAAGTAATAGATAAATCATGGAGGTGGAGGAGTTGGGTAAGTGACCCCTGTAAGTTTATGAACTCCTGGGCTCATTCCCAAGCTGCACATACATGAATCTGATCCTAAATAGCCCACCAACGGTTGTTCAGTTAAGAACTGAATGAAGAGATATAGGCCACTGCCCATGTCCCAAACTGGCCGCTGGGTGGCACACATTCAAGACAGGCCTAAATAGCTTTGCAAAGGCTTTAAAAATGGAACTGATGTTGAAACCACAGGAGACTGCTTGGATCTTGCAACATGAATCCAACCAATCAATTGCCTAATAAAACAAAATACCAACATTCTCCATAGGACTTAAACAAGACCCAGAATTTTATAATATAATTTTCAAAGTGTTCATGATACAATCCAAGATTATTCAGCATGTGAAGAAACAAAATCTCAACTCACACGGGAAAAGACAATCAACAGATGCCAGTGCTGAGATGACACAAGTATTGGAACTATCTAACACAGACTTTAATGCATATGTTATAAAAATTCTCTGGAAAGTAAGGGCAAATACTCTTAGAATGAGGAAAGATAGAAAACATCAGCAAATAAATAGAAGATACAGAGGAAAACCAAATGGAAATTTTGCAACTAAAAATAAAATAAACTTTTTGAAATTCACTGGATGAACTCAGTAGTCAAATGGAGGTGACAGAGGAAGGAGACAATTAACTTGAAAATAAAAACAATAATGGAATTATCCAGATCAAATAACAAAGAGAAAAAAAAATTGAAAAGAAAAATTTTGCAGGGACCTGAATGATAATACCAAAAGGTCTAACATTTATGTCACTGAAGAAACTGAAAGAGAAGAGAAAGATGCAGTACAAAAAAAGCATCTGAAGATAATGTATTTGAAGAAAATTTTCCATATTAGGTGTAAGACATAAATGTACAGAATCAAGAAGCTGAGCAAAGTACAGACAGGATAAACAAAAAAATCCGTATCCAGGCACAACATAACCAATTTTTTTTAAAACTAAAGGCAAAGAAAATGTCTTAAAAACAGCCAGAGAAAAATAGCATATCATCTACAGAGAAACAGTAATTTTAATAATTGGATTTCTCATCAAAAACCATGGAGAAAGCAAGCAAAAGTGACCTAACAATTCTCAAGTGCTGAAAGAAAAGAACTGTCAATCCAGAATTCAACATGCAGCAAAATATCTTCCAAGAATGGAGATGAAGTAAGGCATTATCTGCTGGGAGAAAACGAAGAGAATTCTTTCCCATCAAACCTACACTAAAAGAGTTACGAAAGAAAGTTCTTCAGATGGAAGGAAATAGTATCAGAAGGAAACTTGGAACTTCAGGAATGGAAGAAGAGCAACAGAAATGATAAATATCTGGGTAATTCTAATAGATTATTTCTCTCCTCTTGAGTTCATTCAAATATATTTGATGGTTGAGAGCAACTTATGATGGGGTTACATCCTGATAAAGCCATAAGTTGAGAATATCATAAGCCAAAAATTCATTTAATACACCTAACCTATCAAACATTGCTGCTTAGCCTAGCCTACTTTATACATATTCAGAGCACCGACATTAGCCTATGGTTGGGCAAAATCACCTAACACAAAGGCTATTTTATAATGAAGTATTGGATATCTCACGTAATTTATTGAATATTATACTGAAAGCAAAAAACTGAATGGTTGTATGGTTCCAGAATGGTTGTAAGTATATTGGTTGTTTACCCTTGTGATTGTGTGGCTGACTGAGAGCTGTGGCTTGTTGCCACTGCTCAGCCTTATGAGAGAGTATTGTAACACATAGCACTAGCTGTGAAAAAAATCAAAATTTAAAATTCTAATTATGGTTTATACTAAATACATACTGTTTTCACACCATGGTAAAGTCAAAAGAATTGCATGTTGAACTATCATAAGTGAGAGACCATCCATACTATCTGATGGAGTTTTCAATATTAGGTAGATATAATACATAAGACAGCTATAATGCAAAGAGAAGAGGGTGAAACCTATATTATTGTATTGTTTCTACTTTCCACTTGATGTGATAAGATACTGATTTTAAGTAGACTGTGAAATGTTAAGTAGGTATATTATAATCCTTAGATTAGCCAATAAAAAAATTCTATACAAAGAGACAGAGTAAAATGCACAATAGGTGGAATTAAACACCAAAAAAGTTCACATAACCCTAAAGAAATAGAAAAGAGGAAACATAATAAAAAGGTAACAAACAGAAAATAAATAATTAAAATGGCAAAAATACTGACATTATATTAAATGTCAATGGTCTAACCACATAAATTAAAAGACAGAGATTGTTAAAGTGGATAAAAATATGTGTCTCAATACTATGCTGTCTGTAAGAAACTCACTTTATAGATATAGGTAATCTAATAGTAAAAATATGGAACAATGTGTATCATGCAAACAATCCTAACTTTAATGGGAAAATGTTTCTAATGAACAATAGCCTTCAAAGAGCCTGGTAATAAGGACCTGGAAATGGCAGGAACTCCAGAGGTTGAATGGTTAGTGAGGGCCGTGGTCAGAGCTATGATCCCATAGAACTGAACCATCACCTTATGCTGTAATTATGTGGCCATGTGAAGCTGGAAGCTGGCTGAAATAGATGGTTTAGCCATGGTCTCTCAAGACAGCAAACCAGCTTGGACTTGTTCCCACCATCTCATCTTTCCAAAAGACTTCCTCTTTGAAGATAAAACAACCTTTTTTTCCCCCAGGATTTGAAAAACTAGTGTATCTATGGGTGAAAAAAAACGCTACTGCACCCAGTCCCTTTCACCCCTGCCTGAGCCTGAGCCTATCATATCTGTTTGCCCAAGGCACTTCATTTTGATATGCTTCCCCCCTGCAGAGGCTGCACTGCCTCTTTCCTGAAGTTTATTGTTGCCATGCTTTGACTCCATTTCCCTCTGTATTTTGACCCTCGTATTTATACCTACGTATACCATACGTATTAATGAGAGAATACAGAATTCTTTTAGGTCCTTTCCCTCTTCCTCCCCAAAATGTCTTGGCCTGGGTCTTGCTTGATTCAACATGTTAGGAATGATAGGCATTTTAAGTAGTTTAGGGTAGAATATCAGTGTAGGTAACAGCTGGGTTAACCTTCTCCTACTGTCATAGAGAACTATCCCTGAAAACATTAGAAACAAAACACCAGCTTCCTGGGGAGGAGAGAAGCCTCAGCGAGACTATGCCTAGTTCTAATGTTGTTCAGGTCCAGAAGGCTGGGCACAGTGTATTATGGGGGTAAAAGAATGAACTGCTACCAAAAAAACCATCGTACTTAAGAAATGCTTTTGCTAGAGATCTGACCTGTTAGAAGTTCTTAAGATTTGAGGTTGAATAAAACTTAGAGATGTTGATAGAAATCATAGAGATGAAAAAACTTACATCAAAATAAATTAGTTGACAAAGAATGGCATCAGCATGGACTATTGCTTTCTCCAATGACAGTTTTGCTAAAAGCATTGGTCATTCAGACATGGAAATTAAACTACCTGCCCTTTCTAGCCATGTGTACTGACATTATTCTGACTGGAGCCTCTAGGCTTCTGGTTCAGGCTTAAAATACTGGCCTGAATTTTTACAGTTGTTGGGCTGGATATTTGGAAGGGAGTGAGGGAGAAGGTCATGAGCTGTACACATAGTCTCAAAATTAATCTTCTTAAGAACTCATTAATTCCTTGCTCAATCTCCCACTGCCTTCTCACTGAACTCTGGAAAATATCTATATTCTTTAAACTGGCTTTCCCCCAAAGCAAACTGGTTTCACTGTCCTTTGAGGAGGTCATGCTCATGTGGAACCTTATTCTTTGTTTCCCCTGCTGTTCCCCCCAGCATGGAGAATCAGGTTTTCTTTTGCCTTTCCCCAAATCTTATTTGCTTCTTTGAAAAGTCAGTCTCCTCTACACTGAGTCACAATATTTTTTCTTTCTTGTTTTTTATAGCACTGGTATATACCTGCCAAAAGAAGAGGCACAGACTAAGGTTAATTATCTATTGTCTGTGTATATCTTGGGTCTGTAAGTGGATTTTTAATCCTTAGAAGCCATGGGCTCTGGCTTACATTTGTTTTCCTATTACTAAGGCAAAATAGTTGAAATGTACCTTGACAAAGTTCAAAAGCAAATGTGAGTTTATTTGTGAATACTTTCTAGCCCATAAATCATAGTTTTCCTTTGCATATGCACATTGATGCTCCTGGCATGCTTGTACCTTGATCAACACGCATGTTCCAAATACAGAGTAAAAGCAATGACTTTCTTGTGATAACATGGAAAGTTGACACTATGGCAATGTCATGGCTAATATCTGTGAGTCACTGGAATGTTACAAGTATAGCTAAAGAATCTTGGTGAATAGATTTGTTATTATGAACAGATGCTAATTCTGTCAGTGATTGGCAACAAAATTTTCTATATCCTTGTGGGCATTTTAGGTGACAAATAATATGCTGAATACTTTGCTGATTGACTTGCACCAGATTTGTATTGCTACCTTAAGGTGTCCATTGGTTGCACTTAGATCCGTTTCTTTTCGTTTGTTTCAGGAAAACATTCGTAAGAATGAGCTTTTAATAAAAGTAGATGCTTTAAATAAAATGATAATTATAAAATATTACACATTATAGAAACATGGAAAGAGTAAAAAGCATCCTTCTCCTCTCCTCTAGCTCCAGAGACAACCACTATGGACAATTTCATACATGGGCTGGCAAACTAAAGCCTGTCACCTTTTTTTTTTTTTTTTAATAAATAAATGTCATTGGAACACAGCCATACCTATTCATTTATGTATTGTCTAAGGCTTGGTTTGCACTACAATGGTGAAACTAAGTAGTTGTGACAGACACTGTATGGCCAGCAAAGCCTAAAATATTTACTATCTGGTTTTTTTAAGGAAAAAGTTTGTCAACTTCTAATCTAATATGGCCTATACTAGTCTAGATTTTCTACAAATGTGCAAATATACATATGCTTTTTAAAAATCTTACTGACATGTTACATGTATACTAAAAATTGCACAAAAATTGTACAACTTGGTAAATTTTCAGAAAGTGAATATCCCCTAATAACCAGCATTCAGTTTAAGAAATAGGATATTACCAGCACCACAAAAGTCTCCCTCGTGCTCCTTTCTTGTCACTACCATCTCTTAAAGGTAACTTTATCCCGATTTTGAAATTATCTAAAGTGGAATATACATTATGTGTTTTGTGCCTGGCTTCTTTTACTTAACATTGTGTCTTAAGAATCATCCATATTTTTGCATATGGTAACAGTGTTCATTCCCATCACCTATAGCATTTCCCGAGGCAAATATGCCATACTTACCATTCTACTGTTAGTGGACATTTTTAGCATTTTCACTTTGGGGTTTGTTGTAGACTCTGGGTCTGGGGTTCTCTCTTGTCCAGCAAGAAAGCGGGATGCAGGGTTGAAAATGTGAGAGAGGCTAATGTCTGGGAGGAGATAAGAGTAAGTGTCCTTTCTCCATTTTTATTAGGATCAGAGGCTTATAAACATGATAGAAGGCTTATAAGCATGATGGATGTGCCCAAAGAGACAATGAAACCATGAACATTATAACTCATGGATGTGGGGAAAAGGGGGTTTTGGAGATATGTGGTGTTAGGGGTTTGGGCCAATAGAAAACAAGATTCTCGTGCTGGATGGAAGGTTGTTTACAGCAAACATGCAGCACCACCTCTGTTTATCTGAACTGGTCTAGGGGACAAGAAAGACAGAGCATGCTACCTCAGGGTCAAGAAGGCACCTTTCTTTTGCTAATTAGCTCCACTCTGGGCAACTTCACCCTGTTGCAGTCTATAGCTCTATTTACCTGTTTACCTAAGTTGGTCCTTCCTTCCTGTGAAAGCAGCTTTCTGCTATTGTCCTATACCTTTGTCCTATACTGGGGGCCTTTGCCCCATTTACCTAATCTTATTTACCTAATCTTGGATGTTTTCATCCACAGGTTTCCTATTTCTATATCTTTGTCCTATACTAGGGGCTTTTGCCCCATTTACCTAATCTTGTTTACCCAAACTTGGGTGTGTACACCCTATGGCTTTCTAATTCTTTATGCCTTGTTAACCCATTGATGGAAGCTCAGGGAATTCCTAAGCTTATTCCCCAGAGGGGTTATTTTAAATAATGCTGAAATGAACATTTTAACATGTCTTTGGGTGAACATATGCTGGCATTTCTCACACAAGCCTTTTTGAAATTGTTGAATAATGCAGTTCTGTAACAGCCTTCCATGTCAATCCACATTGAATTACTTTATTTTGTTATAATTGTATAATATTTAACTGTATGATATTCTATATCATAGTTCCCCCTTATTGGTCATCCAGTCACGTGGCAGAGACTGCTAGTTGTTCCGTAAAATCTATTGTCTTTTTTTTTCTATTATCCCTTTTTTCCTCCACATTTTTAGCTAGGCACATGACTTCCCAGAATAAGACTGTACTTTCCAGTCTCCCTTGCAGCTAGATGTAGCCATGTGACTAAGTACTGGACAATATGGTGTAGATAGAGCATCAAATAGCCGATTTTAGAACGCTTTCTAGGAGACAGGATGACTATACCTCTGCCTTTCTACCCCCCTTCCTCCATCCTGCTGTCTATAATCTCAGATTGCCACCTAATATATTGAGTTGAGGCCTACACAGTGGAGCCACAAGATATAAGGAATATGGGCCCTGAGATAATCAAGTGTTAGACTTATCCTGGGCTGTCTACCTGAGCTTTCACATGAGCGAGAAATGGATATCCCTCGTCTTTGAGCTACATTTGTTTTTCTGCCACTTGTAGCTGAAATGAATTATAACACATGCAAGTTAGTTTCCAATTTTTGTGATTACACATCTTTCCATATATATTTATATTTTTCTGTGTCTATTTTGTAGGAAAAAATTACTACAGGTGGAATTGCTAGGTTAAAAATTAAGAACATTTTAAAGTGTACATACTGCCAAACATTCTTCCAAAATGTTGTACCAACTATATTACCACTTACATTATGAGTGATATTTCCTCATTGAGTGTCAACTTTCCAGACCTCTTGTATTAAAGAAAAGAAGCAAAACAAAGCCAAACAAAAGGTGAAATGTTTGGATTCTTTCCTTCTTTTTTAACTTTTTTTTGTGTGTGTATATATTACAGGCTTTTGATTTGTGGTTATTATTAGGTTTGTATATAATATCTTATGCATATAGCTGTCTATATTAAGTTGATGATCACTTAAATTTAAACTCATTTTTTTTTAATTTTTTTTAACGTTTATTTATTTTTGAGACAGAGAGAGAGCATGAACGGGGGAGGGTCAGAGAGAGAGGTAGACACAGAATCTGAAACAGGCTCCAGGCTCTGAACTGTCAGCACAGAGCCCGACGCGGGGCTCGAACTCACGGACTGCGAGATCATGACCTGAGCCGAAGTTGACTGCTTAACCGATGGAGCCACCCAGACACCCCAAGTTTAAACTCATTCTAATAGCACTAAATTTTTACTCCTCCACCATTTTTTATATATATGATGTCATACTTTGCATCCTTTTGTTTTGTGAGTCATTTGACTGGTTTTTATAGATATAATTGATTTTACTGCTTTGTGCTTTAACCACCATACTGGTTTAATCTTCCACTTTTATTATGCTTGCATTTACCTGTGAAATTTTTTCTTTCTTGATTTTCTTACTCCTGATTATGGCCTTTTCTTTCTACTCAAAGAATTCTCTTTAACAATTCTCATAGGGCTAGTTTAGTGGTGATGAACTCCTTTAACTTTTGTTTGTCTGGAAAACTCTATCTCTAATTCTATTCTGAATGATAATCTTCCTGGATAGAGCAACAAAGAAGGTTGCAGGTTTTTTTCCTTTCAGTACTTTGAATATATCATTCCACTTGCTTCTGGTATGCAAAGTTTCTGCTGAAAAATCAACTGATAGCTGATTTTACATACAGGGATTTCCCTTGTATGTAACTGTTTTCTTTTCTCTTGATGCTTTTAAAATTCTCTTTTTATTACTACTTTTCTGCCATTTTATTTATTATTTGTCTTAGTATGGACCTCACTGGGTTGATTTTGTTGGGGGCTCTCTATCCTTTCTGGATCTAGATGTCTGCTTCTATTCCCAGATTTGGAAAATCTTCAACTATTGTTTCTTGAAATAAATTTTCTGCTCCCTTCTCTCTCTCTCTCCTCTCATTCTGGGATCCCTATAATGCAAATATTATTACACTTGAGATGTTGCTGAGCTCCCTTAACCTATTATCATTTTTTATTCTTCTTTTTTTCTTTTTGCTGTTGAGCTTGGTTGCTTTCCATTACTGTCTTCTAGCTCATTGATCCATTCTCCATCCTCTAATTTGATGTTGCTTCCCTCTAGTGAATTTTTAATTTCAATTACTGAATTCTTCATCTCTGATTGGTTCTTTTTTTTTAATTTTCTATCTCTTTTTTGAAGATTACCCTGAGATCCTCCACTCTTTTCTCAAGTCCAGTGAGTATTTTATGACCATTACTTTGAAGTATTTATCAGGAATATTGCTTATCTCCATTTCATTTAGCTCTTCTGCTGTGGTTTTATCCTTTTCTTTCATTTGGGGCATATCCCTCTGTCCCTTCATTTTGTCTAACTCTCTTTGTTTGTTTCTATGTATTAGGAAAGTCATCTATGCCTCCTGATCTTGAAAGTAGTGGCCTTATAAAGAAAAGTTTCTGGGAATACCTAGGTGGCTCAATCAGTTAAGCATCCTACTCTTGATTTCGGCTCAGGTCATGATCTCACAGTTTGTGAAATCAAGCCCTTTATCGTGCTCTATGCTGATAGCACAGAGTCTGCTTGGGATTCTCTCTGTCCTCTCTCTCTGCCCCCACCCCTGCTCATGCTCCCTCTCTCTCTCTCCCCCCCCCAAATAAGCTTTAAAAAATAAAAACGATAAAATATTTTTTTTAAAAAAAAAGAAAGAAAAAGAAACATTTCTATGTGCCCTGTAGTGCACTGTCCCTGTTCATCAGAACCTGGTGCTCTAGGGATGTCTCCTATCTTCAGTCCAATATGTTGCAATGGCCCAGTTTGCCTTTAGCAGGCACACTGGACAAGTTTGGTCCCTGTGCTGTTAAGGGGCCAGTCTTGGAATGCCATGGGTTTGTAGTTGTATGGTGTTAGCAGTCAGACCAGATGCCTGCCCTCAGGCCATCTGCCAGGGCTGCAATTACCCAAACTTCAGGGCTCTTTCCCTGTGTTACCCTCTGAGTGTTTTTTATTGATGGGTGGGGCTGGCAGACCAGATGCCCATCCCCAGTTTGCTGTAGCTGCAGTTGCACCAGTGTGTGGTTATCTTCTCTCCCCAGGGCAGGAGCCACTTTGGAGGGATACATCATGAGTGGGGCAGGTTGGATGGGATACATCCTTTGGAGAATGCCAGGGCAGGGTATAGCAAGTGTTAGCAAGGTCAGTGGGGAGTTTTACTGCTGGTTCCCACAAGTATCCAGATATCTAGGCAAGCGATAGAGGGTAAGGGAGGAAAAATGGCACCCACCTGCTCTTTTGTTATTGGTAAAGTTTCCTAGAGATCCCTGCCCATCCAGTGAATGTTCTGAGATTAGTAAATAAATCTTCCTCATGTATACCCCAGGCACTTTTCAATCTTCTGCTTTTATGCTGTATCTTGGCAGGGTTGTTTTTTATACTGGCCCTTTAAGGGTGAGGATTAAGTTTCCTATCACCCACTAGCACTCCCAGAGTTAAGCATACTGATTTTTAAAGTATCTGGAGTTAAGCCCTCATGACTGTGAAACCTCATGAAGTTAGGCCCCATTGTGTTCCAAAGCCAAACGTTATGGGGGCTCATCTTCTCAGTGTAGTTCCCCCACACTTTGGGTGCCTAGGGTGAGGTCTGCTCCTCTCCCTTCTCTATGTTTGTGATGTCTGTCCCATTTGTGGTTATTCTGTCCAGGAGTTTGGTTCCCAACTGAGTCTCTACCCCACCTACTCTTTTCCATGGCCCCTCTATGACTGAATGTAGAAAGTCTGTTCTGTCAGTCTCTGGGTTGTTTTCTGGGTTAATTGCACTGCTGGGGCTGTTATCTAGGTGTGTCCATGGGATGAGGTGAATTTAGGATCCTCCTACTCTTCCGTGTTCCCAGAAGTCTGAGAACTGACTTTTGTATTATCTGTTCCCTTAACTTACTGCTTTTTTCACATCCTGGAAATCATATCAGTGCCAAGTAATTTATGTTTAATTCTTTTTTTTTTAAGTTTATGTATTTATTTTGAGAGAGGGAAAGAGGGAGAGAGAGAGAGTAGGGGAGGGGCAGAGAGAAAGGGAGAGAGAGAATCCCAGGCAGGCTCCACACAGTTAGTGTGGCACCTAACTCAAGGCTCAATCCCACAAACTATGAGATTATGACCTGAGCTGAAACCAAGAGTCAGACACTTAACCAACTGAGCCACCCGGGTGTCCCTGTGTTTAATTCTAATATAAACCTTATTTTTCTTGTCATATTACATTGGTAATAAAATCAGAACACTATTGAATATCAGTGAAAGTAGTCATACTTTTTCCTCTTCCCAGTGGGAATTCCTTTAATAATTCACCAGTAAGTATGATGTTTAAACAGACTTTTAATCAATGTTTTAAATCAATGTAAGTTTAAAAATGTTTAGTTTCACTTTAATACAGTATTTTTAAATATAAATAAAAAGCGGTTTGTCTTTGGTGGTAACAGGAGAATTTCCTGCACTGGGGGTTGCTAAGTAAGCAAAGGGGCCTTTATAAAAGCTGGAAGTGTGGACATTTTCATTGGCTCTGAGTTTTAGAACACTTGGTGAGTAGCCTAATTTTGAGATGGTTTAGTTTTGAGATCAGCAGGAAATAACTCTGGAATATACACTCTTCATGAAATATATGTCACTGTTTTAGAAGGAGGTGTTTAAATTACAACAGTGTTTGACAACAGTTTTGCTATATGAAGGATGTTTTTATTTTTTTTTATTTTATTTTTATTTTTTTTTTCAACGTTTATTTATTTTTGGGACAGAGAGAAACAGAGCATGAATGGGCGAGGGGCAGAGAGAGAGGGAGACACAGAATCGGAAACAGGCTCCAGGCTCTGAGCCATCAGCCCAGAACCCGATGCGGGGCTCGAACTCAGAGACTGCGAGATCATGACCTGGCTGAAGTCGGACGCTTAACCGACTGCGCCACCCAGGTGCCCCTGAAGGATGTTTTTAAAATAAATCTAGGACCTGGCTAAAGCATGTTAATAGTATTTATTATTAATAAAATTTATTAATAATACATTATTTTTTCGTTTGGCAAGAGACTATCCAAAACTAAATCATCTGGGTTACCTAATGTATGTTATTATTAGCCCAGTTACCCATAAGACTTAGTCAACTTTGTTTCCTTTTCCCCTTCAGCCCACTTTCAGAATGTCATTAAGCTCTCACATTATTTTCTCTCCTCCATTCCTACCACCTTGGTGAAAGTTTTTATGGCTTAACCATGCT
The DNA here is from genome assembly GCF_014898765.1 of Herpailurus yagouaroundi. Classification (NCBI taxonomy): domain Eukaryota; kingdom Metazoa; phylum Chordata; class Mammalia; order Carnivora; family Felidae; genus Herpailurus; species Herpailurus yagouaroundi. Next base: position 85,069,163 of record NW_024412391.1, on the reverse strand, counting down.
GCACACAAAGACCAATAAAAATGGTGTAAGTAATAGACATAGGCTCCCATGTCTAGCCTCTGGGATAAAATCTAATTCAGTAGGCCCAGCATAATACTATCAATTGGTAGAGTGTTTAGGCCATCTTGAAAGAGCATAACACAAGTCTTGAGACAGAAATTGAAAACCATTATACTGGGATATACGGTACAATTCCAGAAAGCTCTGCAACAGAAAGCAATGTGATTTGGAAATTGCTTCATAGTCATAAAGAAAATATTTTGGCCACTCTGAGGGGTGTTCCAAGCACTAGTTTGTGTCTTACCCTTGCTGCATAACCCTTTCAGGTCAGCAGAAAGGTCAAAAAACTGGCCAGAGTTCAGAATGAACAGGCTTTTGAGATTTGTGAGAAGGAGAACTCAGATCTAATGTCTGTAAGAACAGACCTTAGACATTCTGGCCACAATTCATTTGTTATTGATACCATATGATTGCAATGACATTCAATGGTGTAAGGGCAATAATTTCTGCCAAGACAAAAAAACTTGTATGGAGCTTTCTGGTTTTGGCCACTCATGTAACAAAGATGTAATTTTGGTTATTTTCATTTTTTATCCCTCCAAGGGCCTTGTCATTCCTGCCTTCAATCTCCACCTATTTTATGCCCAAATGGTCAAGATAGAACTTTTTAGATTTGTCACAAACTATCTCCCTTAAGATTATAAGAATATGGAAAGAAACCATTTGGCCTCTAATTTATCATATAGGTAAAACCTTACTTCTTTCTTTTTTCTAAACTGTACCATCAGAATATAATTTTGGGGCGCCTGGGTGGCTCAGTCGGTTAAGCATCTGACTTAACTCAGGTCATGATCTCGCGGTTCCTGAGTTCAAGCCCCACATCGGGCTTTGTGCTGACAGCTCAAAGCCTGGAGCCTGCTTTGGATTCTGTGTCTCCCTCTCTCTCTGCCCCTTCCCCACTCATGCTGTCTCTCTCTCTCTCTCTCTCTCTCTCTCTCTCTCTCTCTCTTTCTAAAATAAATAAACATTTAAAAAACAAAAGAATATAATTTTAAAGTGCTGATGGTCGAGAGACTTGCCCATGGAGTTTGTTTTCTGCTGATGCTGTGGGGGTCTCCTCTTAATCCATTTCAGAGATGAAAAATGCTTTTTCCCCCCATGAGATGGAAGAGTAAGTTATATTCACTTACTAAGGATAAACGAAGTACTTAGAATCACCTCACTATCTAGTTGCAATGATTTACTGAATGCTGTTAGTTGAAACCAACAATTCTTGGCACCTGCACTTATGCCAGCAATTGTATTATTCCTGGATGGTAATGTTTTGACTTTGGTGAACTAGTAGTCAAATTGATCCTTACTTGTTAGTCGGATGACTTTGTTTGTATCCTTCTAAGGGCCATAGTTATCTGGCTGACTCACTTGATTTTTGTCACAAAGACCCTAAATCTTCATGGGTATCAATTCAACCACAAAATCAGGAGATGAGACAGGGAAAATGAAAGGTGGTCTACAGTTGGACCACTGAGTGGGGTATATAGAATTCAGATGGGCCTCTCCTCTGTTTAACCATTTTGTTACAAGGGATAAGGAACTTCTAAATCTTGGCAGTATTTGGGGATGGTGGAAAATGACCAGATCACATTTTATTACAGTTTGGGGGCTATTTCTAAAGAAGTTATTTAACAAGAAATAATGTCCTATCAGTGTCCTTTATATAGATGAGGTAAGGGAAACAACACATAACAGCCTCTTCTTGCTAGCATCCAAGGACATGAAATCTGGGCAGCATCCCAGACCCTTCCCTTTCTCAACCACATCTAATCAGTCACTTCATTATGTCCCTATTGACTGCACTCATTACCCATGTACATTGTGGAAACGTTAGAAAGCATAGCTAAGAAGAGACAAATTCACCTGTCTCGCCACTCAGATCATTTAAAGAGTTGTACAGAGTCCAGCATTTCTGTTCTGGTTACTATTGCAACCACCCCAAACTTAGTGGCATATAATTGTATTAAAAATAACAGTTGTTTTCACTGATTTTGTGGGTCAATAATTTAGTCCAGACACAGGGAAGCCTGTTTATGTTTGCTGTACCATGTCTGGGGCATTAGCTGGATAGACTCAAAGATTGGGATAAGTTAACAGCTGAGGGTGGGAATTATCTGGATACATCTTCACTCAAATGTCTAGCAGTTGATGCTGCCTTTGGCTGGACTACTGGCCAAATTACTTCTGCATGGCCTCTGCCTGTGCGCTAATTTGGGCTTCCTCACAGCATACATAGCAACTGGGTTCTAAGAATAAGTGTCATAAGAAGGCAAGGCACAAGTGCAAGGTGTTCTTATCATCTAGCCTCAGAAGGCATGTGGCATCACTTCCATTATACTCTATTGGCTGAGGTAGTCACAAAGGTCTGTCCAGTTTGACTCTATAAGTGTTCCTGTGGGCATTCAGAATAAGAAGACAGAAAGCTTCTTCCTCTTCACCTCTTGTTCTCAGAGGATGTTTTACAGTATATACAAAGAAAAATTCAGGGATATTGTCCTGTTTCCCAGGAACCAAAAAGAGACCATGAAAAAGGAGGCATTTGTACATCACTACAACAGTACATAAGAGAGGTGTAAGCTGAAGTAAACAACCGAGGCGAAATTACTCTTCCCAGACTCTGGTTTGGGAGATGGCCTCTCAAACCATCACAGAGTGCCTCTGTTACTGTTGACTACAAAGCAACAAGTTTGAAAAGTCTAACCGTGTGTTTATCACTTGGGAGCTCAGCAGTCACTCTCACAGTCTCAGAGGTATTTGGAGACCAAGTCTTGTGCAGAAGTTTCGAAAACCAAAGAGACAGTTCTTGGGATCCACCTTACTGGAGATGTCACTCAAACAAGACAGCCAGAAAACCCAGGTTTAGCAAAGAGTCCTCTAACTCACTTCCTATAGAAGTCATCATGAACAACAGCAACAAAGCAGCCTCAATTCTGTAATCCTATGGCAGGGTTGAGGAACACCTGTTACCCCGGGAGCATAAGAGTGATGCAACCTCATAATGTAAGTACAGGGGCTTAGGCCAACCAGGGAGAAGGTTATAATTATACACCGCCTATGTTGGGGTAAAAACTACATGTAAGATTTTGCTAGATCCTTGAGTAGCCATATGATGAATAAGGCAGTTGTTATCCTAGAGGAAACTCTGGACCAGTGAATAGCAGGTGTATTAGAAACACTAAAGATGAAAAAAGAAAGCAGGTATTTGTCCTAGTATTATCATCAGGCCATCCTTGCTTTGCACAGTTCCAATAATAGGCAGATTTCAGTTATTAATTTAGTTAAATGATACCAATAAGACAGTTCAGATTTCAGTTACCACTCTAACTGCATAAAGTAGAAACTTCATTGCTGCATCATCAAGGTGAAAACCACTGCATAAATAAGAAATGCACATCATGATCAGTGACCAGTCACATCACTTCTTGCAAAGTCTACCCATGACTGGCCACCACATATCTATTACTAAGCTCACAGATAGCAAAGCATGAAGTTGTGTCACCCAGTTGTCTTCCAGGGATGAACCTACACAATGTTTGAAAAGACAGGTAACCATAAAAGGAAATTGGCTAAGAAAGGAAGTGCAACAAAGATACAACAACTGATAAAGCTGCAAGTGAAATTCAAATTGAACATAAATGGAGATTTGGAAGAAATTGCTGACAGTTGTCACTGTGTGAGAGACTCGCAGATGTGCAACCAGAAGAACTCAGGGAAGGCAAACTTAGTGACACAAATGAAGAAAATGACAAGGATGAAGATATCCCAGAAGAAACACACTGGAAACACACACACACACACACACACACACACACACACACAACACTTGCATTAAAGAAACTCTCAGAGGTATTCCCTGACATTGAAGACACAATGGATAGTCTGAAGCCGATCCAAATTTAGAAAAGAGTATGACAGTTTGCCAAAGCCTAATGGAGATGCTCACTCCATACTGTATGCAATACAATGGGAACAAGAAGGTTAGCACTGCTCAAACTGCTCAGTATGACTTCTACACAGAAAAGCCAACACTTCACTGCTAAGTGTTTCTAATGTTTTAAGTTACAGTGTGCTAAAATAAAACATAACTACATTACAGTGTACTAAATATTAGTTTTACTATCTTTAAATTTCCCTACAGGTTTATAACCTACAGCAAAAGAGGTTTTAATGTGTCGACAAAAAAATCTTAAAGGTCCCAAAACAGTTGTAATCCCCACCCCTCCTTTGGTTGATAAGGTTGCTTTGCATGGTTTTTGTTCGTGTAGTCATTTTAATGGTCTCTCATTTCCATGCACACGGGGACCACCTGTATATCTGAGCCAGGATGATGACAGTTAGAAGAAAAATAAAATGGTAGACACGAAATGAAGTAAAATTCCAGTGACCGTGATTGAGTGGTTGTGAAGTACGAGGTTGGAGATACTGGTGGGTGTGCTTAGCGGGAAGCCAAACTAAGCACAAAGTTATTGGAAGAAAATTGGTAAGAGAATCTTTGTGTGGACACAGACTCCAGGAGAAATTTGGTTTAGAAAGAAAGGGTTGTGACCTTTGGAAACAGTGTGATTATTTAGGAAAGATTCAGATATATCAGCTATGATGGCACAAAATTGGACGATTTGCAATATGGTTGGAACAGACACAGAGACTGTTATTGATAAGAATAAAGGAAATACTTTTCATTCTCATACCATCTCATGCACCAGTTACCATTTCTTTCATGGGACAAATTTATTTTCTAAAGCCTACTTTTAAAAAGGGTGGAAGAGTTTCTGCATTTTCTAAATCTGGCTGATTTGGGCATGATTTTTTTAAAAGACAAATTATTCTCACTGAGGATTTGCTTTTTTTGATGACAAGAGTCATTTTCTGTATCTTGAGGAGATGTTATTTCAGAATTAAGGCCAACGAAGGCAGTTCGAGGAGGGATGAGTGTCAGGGTGTCTTAGGTGCCAGAAAAAAAAGAAGAACTTGTTCTAGGGGAGGGGCTATGAACAAGCGGATCCAGCTGACACAGAAGACTGTGCCCAGCAGGGGGGGACTGGAACTGATAGATTCAGACCCTTCCAGAAGTTTAACTAGGAAGACTATTGTTCTGTAGCGTGAAGGGCACACATCATTCGCCACAGTTGGTTGACATAATTTATTGAAGTTGAATCTAACACAGAAAAGAGAAGTTCTTTATGATAGGCCAGATTCCACGAGTGGGAATTCCTTGGAGTCAAACAGGGAGAGAAAACGCCCCGGTGTTAAAGATTTTCCAGAGACTGCTTCCATTTCACTTTCCACCCCTCCCTAAATCACTCGCCAAAGAAATACTTTGCTGGACACTGAAGTGGCCACAGCTGTGGTCATAAGAAAACATGAGGATATAAAATGAATCATGCTCTCTTTTAGTTAGCTTTTTTTTTTTTTTTTTTTGGAGTATGCAGGCAGGGTAAAGGACAGGTGCTATTAAGATAATAAACATCATTGAAATGTCTGAAAGTGCTGCCCGGTTTCCATGAACAAAAGCTTTCCAAAGAATCATAATTATTTGTAAGGTCAATGAACTAAAATTTTCCCCATATAAGTATTAAGAAAAAGGTCATCAATGCTTTAGGGGACTGTGATGAATCTGGAAGAGGTTGACTTGATCCTCCCCTTCGGCAATTCTCTATCAGATCACCCTGTGATCCTCCTCAACCGCCAGACCCCTGGATGGCTGGAGTTGAGCCGGTGATTGAGTCCCCGACCAGCCATGCAGGGCCTGCATTTACCCTCCACCCAACTGACAAAGTCTTCTGTGACTTACATGGTCTCATCCTCAGATGAAAACCACCACCCCCACCTCCACCCCACCCCCACCAAAAAAAAGCCTGAGGTCAGTTTTCTGTGCTAGCTGTGAGAAAGAAGAGGGAACTGCAGTCTTTTATTTTACCACTGTTGGAAAAACTCCATAGGTGTCCCAAAGCACCTAGGAATGCAGGTCTGAAGAGAAGGTCTTTCAATCGTAACCGAATTTCAGTTTTACCCATGAAAAAAAGAGAGAGGGCACATTCACACATGCTGCAAGTATTTGGACCCCTCTCTTGTCCCTGAAGCCAACTAGAGGGCTAGCTTTGATGACTCTTTTGCCACATATGGCATCTCTCATGAACCTGATCACACACTGCAGGGTTTTGAACTTGTGCTATATCCAGGATGTGTGTGAGTGTGTGTATAATATCTTCTCATTTAAATCTCACCAACTTATAAGGTAGGTGTTATTTTCATTACACAAATGTGATAAATGAGACTTCACTGTTTTTTTTTTTCTCAAAGCCACCAATTTAAGCTCACCTGACTGTCAACAGTTCCAGGCAACCTGAATGAGGACTCAGGTGCCTTCGGGAAAACCCCTTATCTTCAGCTCATCAACTTCCAGTTACTGAACATGCTGTTCTTTAACCTTTCTTCATAAGATTCTAAACATCTGCTTCTAAGCATATCTTGAACTTTTCACCCACAACAACTCTTACTTCCTATTTCAGTCCATCTAATGTAAGAAGTTACAGACACTTCTTCAGGAAAAGAACTGCCTAGTTGCACCTAATTCCCTTCGGTTGACTTGTAGATAGCTCCACTAACAGAAGCCATGTTTAATTTGCTATGTATTTCAAATTAGACCCCAGTGCTCAGAGAGTAAAATTTGTCTTTGTTCTCAATAGCAGTATACATAAAGTAATATTAGGTAACTGTTCTGTCCTTTTAAGAACTTACTTTCAGGTATGAATAGGAATAGTAGGTAAATTTATCAAACAGATTTCTTATGTAAAAACTTTATTATGAAGGAACTTAATTATCAACGAGTTGGTGCGTTTTGTGAAGAGTAACATGATGCAAATGCATATGGTTAAGTTAAATATTATTTCCGCCACAAGAGAAATATTCACCCCTTTTCCCTGATGTTAAGCTCTGGACTTGGCTCCCACAGCTGCCCTTGGCCCTGCGGTCTTCCATTCACCACCCTCAGGGTTCCAAACACACACCCTACCTCACAACCCCATGCAGAGTTACTGTCTCTGCACCCACACAGCTGAGCTCCATGGGGTGTTTTAGCAATCACAGGATCTAATTCTCACATCTTGTTCTGAGAACTGAGATTTATGATCCCAATAAAGATTTCAACAGAAAGATGAGGGTAAATTGCGCAGAGGAACTTATTTTAAAATGTTGCCCTGAAATTCCCCACTCATCATCCCATCTATCATGGGTCAAAATAAAACCACATATGAGCTAATAATACAAGGTCTAACAGGGTGAAAATGTTTTGGAATTAGTAACAACCCCTTCCTAACGATGTATTATCTCTGAAATGTCTTTTGGGAACAATGATCTTGATTTGAAATTTTAAAAAATAGCAGCCATAGCTGTTAACAAGACAAATAGTGAGTGACTAAGGACACTCTGAAAGTAGACATCAAGGACCTCAACTTCTAAGGGACATTTACTTTTAACCCTTTTAACAAGAACATTTAAAAATATTTCTGGTGGGGGTGCCTGGGTGGCGCAGTTGGTTAAGCGCCCGACTTCAGCCAGGTCATGATCTCACGGTCCGTGAGTTCGAGCCCCGCGTCGGGCTCTGGGCTGATGGCTCCGAGCCTGGAGCCTGTTTCCGATTCTGTGTCTCCCTCTCTCTCTGCCCCTCCCCCGTTCATGCTCTGTCTCTCTCTGTCCCAAAAATAAATAAACGTTGGGAAAAAAAATTTAAAAAAAATAAATAAATAAAATAAAAATATTTCTGGTGTAAGAGATGTCTAGCTAGTCCCTGATGGAGCCTCACTCAGCCTGTCTCTATAACACCCCTGTAGACCCAGACCCCGGGGTGAGTGGCACACCCGTGCTGGAAAATCAAGAATGGCAACCAGCCTGGTGCCAGACCCTGGGAAGAACCATTAGGCCAACCAAACTCAACTAGGAAAACACAAGAGGTGGCTCAGGCCTGGAAATGAGTAAATCCAAAGGCCTGAAAAAGGGCCAAAGATATTTTATCTTGTTCCTCATTTCTGCAAAAAAAAAAAAAAACAAAAAAAAAACAAAACTGGACTGCTCTTCACCTGTTATGTGGGCATTGCTTTTTAAGGCAACCAAAATGATACCTGCATGCTCTTTCTGATTCCCCATTCACCTGTCATAAATCATAAACACCTCTTGTACATTATAAGTACTGTTTTTCACCCCTTCATACAGTTTAAAAAGGCTAATTATGGAAGTAATATATGCCTATTAGGGAATCAGAAAACTGCAAAAGAAAGAATCACTGGAGTTACCCAAAATCAACAGTCTAGGGTATTGTACCATCAATCTGTATTTTCACATAGCCCTTTAGCAACCTTGGTGCTGCCTGTCAGTTCCAGCCCCTTCACAGAGGATGGCTTCACATTCTCTTCTCTTTCCCCAAACCTCCATATCCCCCTTCCCCTTTCTATTCTCAGCTGAAGACTGAATCATATACAGAAGCAATCAGAATGGATTTTTTTTTTCCAAAATACACCAGGCACAGGCATCTTCCCTTGCATTTTCCTTCCATCTGCTCCTAGGATAAACCCTCCATTTGTACTGGATCCCATTCCTCTCTTCTCCTCAAGGACTTTGCTCCTATAATTATTTCCTCTCCTGCCTCGTCATTTCCTCCCCTTCTTTAGTGGGTCATTGCCAGAGGAAAAGTATGCCATATCTCCATTTTAGAAAAGCCTTGACTTGACCCCCTATCTATCTAGTCCTGTTCAGTTTGAAGCCTTCCCACTCACAGAGAAGGTATTTGCCAGAGTTGCCTATGCTCAGTGTTTGTTCTTACTGTCTTCTCTTTTTCTCTCCACAACATAGGTCAACCTGAGCAACAATCACATCCAGGTTGCTAAATCCAGTGATCACTGTTAAGGCCAAAGATAACTTGGCCTTGCAACTGTTGATCGCTCTACTCATCTCCATACAATTTCTTTATTTGGCTTTTATGACACCACTAACATACTTGCTTGGTTTTCAGTCTACTTCACTGGCTTTAGACCTTGATGAATCCTCTTATTCCCAACCAAGACCTGCCACATAATTTGCAGGGTACAATACAAAATGGAAATGCTGGACCCTTCTTTAAAATATACTAACAGTTTCAGCACTATCAGCAATAGCCAAAGTATGGAAAGAGCCCAAATATCCATCGATGGATGAATGGATAAAGAAGATGTGGTGTGTATATATATATATATATATGTATATATATATATATGTATATATATGTATATATATACATACAATGGAGTGTTACTCAGCAATCAAAAAAAAATGAAATCTTGCCATTAGCAACTATGTGGATAGAGAACTAGAGGGTATTAGGCTAAGTGAAATGAGTCAGTCAGAGAAAGACAAATATCATATGACTTCACTCATATGAGGACTTTAAGATACAAAACAGATGAACATAAGGGAAGGGAAGCAAAAATAATATAAAAACAGAGAGGGGAAAAAACATAAAAGACTCTTAAATATAGAGAACAGAGGGTTACTGGAGGGTTTTTTTTGGGGGGGGGGGTAAACGGGTAAGGGGCATTAAGGAATCTACTGAAATCATTATTGCACTATATGCTAACGAAGATGTAAATTTTAAAAAAATAATTAAATAAAAATTTAAAAATAAAATAAAATAAAATATATTAACAGCTTCAGGACAGAGCAGAGCATTGAACCAAGCACAGGGCCTTTTGAATCATAGTGTCCTGTGTGGCCACACAGGTTGTGCACCCATGAGGCTGGCCCTGCTCCCATCCTCACAGTGCTTCAATGCCCATGGCTCAGTGCTCATCTATTTACATTTGTTCTCTAAAAGATCTTGGGGCGCCTGGGTGGCACAGTCGGTTAAGCGTCCGACTTCAACCAGGTCACGATCTCGCGGTCTGTGAGTTCGAGCCCCGCGTCAGGCTCTGGGCTGATGGCTCGGAGCCTGGAGCCTGTTTCCGATTCTGTGTCTCCCTCTCTCTCTGCCCCTCCCCCGTTCATGCTCTGTCTCTCTCTGTCCCAAAAATAAATAAAAAACGTTGAAAAAAAAATTAAAAGATCTTATCCAACCCAATTGGCTTTATATACCACATACAGCAACAGAACCCATTTTATCTTCATCCCTAACTTCTCCATTTGACTCCAAATTCAAATATTCAGCCGTGTGTCCTTTAAGTCTATTCGATATACTGAATGCATCTCAACTCAACATGCCCAAAATAGAATTTGTGTTTCTCACTCAAATCTTTCCCACAGTCTTCCCCATTCCAATAAACATCAACCCCGTTTTTCCAGATGTTCAAGCCAAAATCATAGCCATCCTCAATTCACACTTTCTCTCCAGTGTACTAGCAAATCCTGGAGGCTCTACCTTTTCCAAATATGACCAGTTAGGACCTCCAACCACTTGTACCCCTGTGCAAATCTTCATCATGATTCATGTATTCTAGTAATGTCCTAGGTCCCTGGGCTTCCACCTCTGCCCTTGACCATCTATGCTCCACACAGCTAACTGTCATAGTTTTAAAATTCAAATCATAGTTTGTCACTCCCAAATGGTAAATTTGTAAGTTTTGAAATGCTTCTCATCTCACCCATAATTTTTTTAAATCTCTAAAATAGCTTAAGACGTTCTACGCAGCTTTCCTCTGGATACGTCTCCAACCTCATCTCCTATCACTACCCCCTCAGTCACTTCACTCAGCTGCATTAAGTTTCTTGTTGTTCATCAAACTTTCTTTTGAATATGTGGCTTCCTCAGTCTGGAATACTCTTCACTTGGTGGTTTGAATGACTTGCTCTCTCAATTTAGTGAGACTTTGACTAAAATGGCACCTCTATAGAGACCCTTCTATATTGAACATAAACCTTTTATGTCTCCTCAGACGCCCTTATTTCCTTTGTTCTGGAGATGCCACCTATCTCCTGGACCATGCCATACCACTGCCATGTTTTTTGACCCCCTTGAGTTGTTAGGAATCTGCAAATGTCCTATCAGCTGCACACCTCCACCCATTTTTATATTTAGATTAAGTGCCACATTAATGGGCATGGGCTCTACTTTCTTGGCCAGCCATGTGGGGGGCTCAATGATAAATCTCTGAAGAGCAGGGGAGTTAGCTTTTCATACTCAGTGGAAAATAGGAAACTACAGGAGTCAGGGAGAAAAGGCAGATGAGTAGATCTGGATACATAAAGATTAATTAGTATACCCTCTGTCCTCTTACTGTTTATTATTTTTATTGCAGCCTGATATTTATTTTATATATGTACATATGCATGTATGTATGCCCTTTGATGACAAAGATTCCATATTTTATGTTTAATTGTGATATCACCAGTGAGTGACCAATGAGTAGGCATTCAGCACATATTTTTGTGAAAGAATGAATGAAGATGCGATACCATATTCACAATTTCTCATCTTGTTCTTTTCACTTAACACAATAGCTATTGGTTTTCTTTTTATGTGACTGAAGTATTTTTTCTAAAGGAAATGATGGTTTCTTTGAGGAATCTAATATAAATATGCATAGAAGTAAAGGTACTCGGGAACTAAGTTGTTTAAGCAAAATATATAGAGAGCATTAGTGATTTTATAATAAATAACGTTATCATGTAGTTTAACTGACCAATAAAATAATAAAGGTGTTTAGTGATGACTAGAGCTACTAGAAAAGGTGTTTGGTAGGTAAGTGGCAAAGAAAAAAAAATCAGAAAATTCAGAGCAATCACATAAGTAAGGATGTAAGGCAGAAATGAGCTGGTAGGGGAAGTAAATTTCAAAGGAAGAAGACTGGCCCTGCCAGACCTCTTTATCTGAGAAGTAAGCATGACTATTTATTTATGTAGGGAGGTAAAAGACTTGATGATTTTCAGAGAACAAAAGTTAATCCTTGTTATGTGAATACGTTTAAAACAGTAGTTTGAGAGATGCTAAAGAGATTTTTTGTTACTTTTTTTGTCAAAATTGCCCATTCGTGAAAACAAAATTGAAACAAGCCATTGAGCAAATTTACTCCTTAAACAAGCTTGTGTCATCATCAGTACTAAGTATGTTGATGGTATGTAATTTGATAAAAATGTTGTGGGAATAGCAATTAATGTGGTCTTCCCAACATCCCAAACCCCCTTTCTATCTAGGAAGAAAACATCAGGCAATCCCAACTTCAGGGATTCTATAAAACGACTCAAAACTATCAAGGACAAGGAAACTCAGAAATTGTTAGTCATGAGGAGCATAAGAAGACAGAATGACTAAGTAATGTATCCTAGATGGGATTCTGGAACAGAAGAAAAATATTAGGTAAAAACTAAGGAAATCTGACTGGACTATGGGCTTTAGTTAGTAATAATATACCAATGACAACTTATTAGGTTTGACAAAATGTACCATAGTAAGATATTAACAAAATCTGTACCAATGTAAGATATTAACAAAAGAAGAAACTAGGTGCTCAATATATGAGAACTCTGAACTATTTTAGCCCCCTTTCTGTAAATCCAAAACCACTCTAAAAGAAAAAGTTTATTTTTAAAAAAATTTTTAATGTTTATTTATTTTTGACAGAGAGAGAGAGAGAGACAGAGCATGAGCAGGGGAGGGGCAGAGAGAGAGGGAGACACAGAATTTGAAGCAGGCTCCAGGCTCTGAGCTGTCAGCACAGAGCCTGATGCAGGGCTCAAACTCACAAACCACGAGATCATGACCTAAGCTGAAGTCGGACGCTCACCCAACTGAGCCACCCAGGCACCCCATAAAAGAAAAAGTTTACTTAAAACAAAGTATGAGGCTATGGAATAAGATGATAGGTGCAGGAAACTTGCACTAGACCTTTTTAATTAGGAAGTATCAATGCAAAATGAGATTTATTATAATGATAGTAGAGTGTTTCAAGGACTCCGATAGCAAAAAAGTGGCTGGACCTCAGGAATTTGGAACAAAGCTCTTAAAACCCAAGTAAGGCCTCTATTTTTCACATCCTACCTCAATGTCCACTCCTTGAAATATTAAAGAAGAAAATATATGCATAAAACCAGATTAATCTCCACGAGGGTTGTTGTTTTTTTTTTTTTTTCCTAAAAACTAAGTCTGGTTTTATGCATACCTTCTCTTTTCTAAGAAAATGGAGATAGTGGCAGAGTGACTATAAGAACCGAAAAATCAATCTCAGAGTCTCTCCCAAAATTCTTTTTTTTTAATTTTATTTATTTACTTTGAGACAGAGAGACAGAGAGAGAGCGAGAGAGTGAAACCCAAGCAGACTCCACACTGTCAGTGAGGAACCCAATGTGGGACTTGATCACACAAACTGTGAGACCATGACCTGACCTAAAATCAGGAATTGGACACTTAACCAACCGAGCCACCCAGGTATCCCTCTCCCAAAATTATGTATAAAAGAATAAAGATATAAAACATGAAAGAAAAATGAATTAATGAGTGAATGAATAAATAAATAAATGAAACAAGTTGGTAGAAATATGTAATATTCTAAGTGAGTAACATTAATTCTTTACATGTTTTATGGGAACTTAAACTCCATACATATGCAAAGCTCTATATTTGTTTTAACTTATTACCTAAAATTACATTTATTACAGAAAGTATAGAAAGTAGCTATCAAAAATTTGGATCACAACAAAAACAACCACAGTAAAAATTTTGGTGTATACTGTCCTGAATCTCCTAGCCAGAACAATTAGGCAAGAAAAAATTAAATAAAAGACATCCAAATCAGAAAGGAAGAAATAAAATTGTTTCTGGTTGCAGATGACATGATCTTATATATACAAAATCTTAAAGGCTCCATACACACAAAAAAAAACCCTGGTAGAATTAATAAACAAATTTAGTAAAGTTTCAGGATACAACGTCAATATATAAGTGCATATACATAGACAGAGTGCATTTGTATACACTGTCAGTGAAGTATCCTGAAAGTAAATAAAATCCTATTCACAATACTATCAAAATCAACAAAATGAATTTAACCAAGGAGGTGAAATATCTGTATACTGAAAACTACAAGACTTTGATTAAAAAAATGAAGAAGGCACAAACAAATGGAAAGATATACCATGTTCATGGATTAGAAGAATTAATATTGTTACTATACACATACTATTCAAAGTCATTTATAGATTCAATGCAATTTATACCAAATTTCCAATGGCATTTTCAAACAAAAATAGAAAAACAACCCTAAAATGTCTGTGGAACCACAAAAGGCCCTGAATAGCCAAAGCTAACCTGAGGAAGAGGAACAAAGCTGAAGGTGTCATAGTGCCTGATTTTAAACTGTATTACAAAGCTATAGTAATCAAAATGGTATGGAATGGGCATAAAAACACACATAGATCGATGGAACAGAATAGATTGCCCAGAAGTAAATCCATGCATATATGGCCAGTTGATTAGAGCTGAATAATCAATGGGAAAAGGACATTCTCTTCAATAAAGTGTTGGGAAAACTGGATATTCATTCATTCAAGAAAATGAAATTCACCTCTATCTTATACCACTGACAAAAATTAACTTGAAATCAACTAAATACATAAATGTAAGAACTGAAACTGTAAAGTCCCTAGAAGAAAACATAAGGAAAAAGCTCCTTGACACTGGTTTTGGCAATGAATTTTTGGATATGACACCAAAAGCACAGCAAAAAAAGCAAAAATAAAAAGTGGAACTACATCAAACTAAAGGCTCTGCACAGCAAAGGAAGCCATCAACAAAATGAAGAGACAACTCACAGAATGAAGAAAACATTTGCAAACTGTATATCTGAGAAGGAGTTCATATCCAAAATATATAAAGAATTCATACAATTCAAAAGCAATAATAATAACAATAATCCAATTAACAATGGGCAAAGATTCTGAATAGTTTTCCAAAGAAAATATACAAACGGCCAATAAGTACATGAAAAGGTGCTCAATATTACTCATCATCAGGGAAATGCAAATAGAAACCATAATGAGGTATCATCACACATCTTTAGAATTGTTGTTATCAAAAAGACAGGAGATGACAAATGCTTATTTGTCTGAAGATGTGGAGAAAAGGGAACCCTTGTACACTATTGGTGAGAATGTAAGTTGGTGCAGCCACTATAGAAAATAGAATGGAAGTTCTTCAAAAAATTAAAAATAGAACAACTATATGACCTAGCAATCCCACTTATGGGTATATATCTGAAGGAAGTAAAATTTGTATCTGAAAGAGATAGCTGTACTCCCATGTTTATTGCAGCATTATTCATAATAGCTAAGACATGGAAGCAACCTAAGTGTCCATCAACAGATGAATGGATAAAGACATTATGTTACACGCACACATACACACACACTCACACTGGAATAACATTCAGCCCCCAAAAAGAAAGAAATTCTGCCATTTGTGGCAACATGGATGAAGCTTGAGGATATTATGCTATGTAAAATAAGTCATATAGAGAAAGACAATGACTATGTGATCTCACTTACACATGGAATCTAAAAAAGCTGAACTCATAGAAAGAAGAGTTAATTGGCAATTTCCAAGGCCTGGGGTGGAGGAAATGGGGAGATTTGGGTCAAGGGGTACAAACTTTCAGTCATAAGATAAATAAATTCTGTGGATAATATACAGTATGGTGACTATAGTTAACCATACTATATTTTTTATTTGAAAATTACTAAGAGAGTAGATCTTAGATGTTCTCACCATACACACATACACACACAAAGGTAACTGTGCAAAGTGATGGATGTGTTAACTCACCTTATTGTGGCAATCATTTCATAATATATATGTATATCAAATCATCATGTACCCAATGTTATATGCCAATTATATCTTGGTGAAGCTGGTGGGGGGGGGGGGGAGGAAGAGGAGAAATGTGAACCAAAACAAAAATAGCCACTGTAAACATTTTGATTTGTAATTGTACAGATGTTTTTCTATTCATTTATATAAATAAATATATTTAGATATATAATTATGAAAAATTGTACTCCTCACTGTTTAATAATCTGCTTTGTTGATGAAATAATTTTTGTGTATTTATTAAGATAATTATGTTATTAGGGGTACCTGATATGACTCTTGATTTGGGTTCAGGTCATGATCCCAGGGTCGAGAGATTGATCTGGGAGCCTGCATCTGGCTCCACACTGAGCACAGAACCTGCTTGGGATTCTCTCTGTCTCTCTGTCTCTGTCTCTGTCTCTGTCTCTCTCTCTCTCTCTCCCTGTCTCCCCAGCTCATCCTCTCTCTTTCTCTCTCTCTCTCTCTCTCTCTCAAAAAAGCAAGATAATTATGTTATTGTTTCTTTTAAACTATAACAACATATCGTGATGAATTTTCTAATATTGAACTATCTTATAATTCAAAACATAAAGAGAAAAAAATACCAAAATTCTACTTGGTCATAGCCTATTAGTATTTCAATTTAAGGTTGGCTTGATTTGCTAATATTTTACTTATAACATAGTTAGGATTAATCTGTATATTTCTTTTTAAAATTTATTTACTTGAATGTCACTGACCCACAATGTCTTTTTAAAATTTATTTACTTGAATGTCGCTGACCCACAATGTTACATTAGTTTCAGGTATATAACATAGTTATTCAGCAAGTTTACACATTATATGCTATGCTCACCATAAGGGTAGCTACCAACTGTCACCATACAATGCTGTTACCATATCATTGACTATTTCTTGTTCTGCACCTTTTATTCTCATGACTGGAAGACTTATCTCCCGCTCCCCTTCCTCCATTTTGCCCCTGCCTCCACCCCGCTGCCTCTGGAAACCATAAGTTAATTCTCTATATTTATAGGTCTGATTCTGCTGTTTGTTTATTCATTTAGTTTTTTTTTTCAGAGTCCACATATAAGTGAAATCATATGGTATTTGTCTTTCTTAGTCTGACTTATTTCATTTAGTGTAATCCCCTCTAAGTCCATCCATGTTGTTGCAAATAGCACTATCCCATCCTTTTTTAGGGTTGCATAATAGTCCACGGTGTATTTCTTTTTGTGAGATACTTGTCAGGTTTTAGTTATCAGGAATATGCTAGCTTTATAAAATGTTAAGATAGCTTACATGTTTTTCTATACTATAGAAAATGATTTATGGTTAAAGGCCTTTTTCCCCTTAGTTTCCAATCCATCATGCACTGTTACTTTTGTTAAAACAAAATAAAAAGGAATTCTTAGAAAAAGTGAAATGAAAAAAACAAAAACAATCAAGATACAAGTTAAAATTATTTATTGTTAGATTTAATAGACATGAAATTACTCTGTCAAATCACTATAAAAGTTTCTAAACACTGAATCTCAATTGCTATATTTATCATACACCTGCAACACATAGTTCATGGGTGCTGCCTGTCCACAGACCACACCTTGAAAAGTCCTGCTTGAAGAAGAAGTCTAACATTTTTTATGATGCATACTTATCAGCCAAAAGAGAAAAATCATGTTAGGATGTAACTGGAATATATGTATTATCATTTATCTATAAGTTATATCTATAACTGAAATTAATAACATTCTAGATGCTTAGACTTTTTAAAAATTTGTTTTAATGTTTATTTATTTTTGAGAGAGAGAGACAGGGTGTGAGCAAGGGAGGGGCAGAGAGAGGGAGACACAGAATCTGAAATAGGCTTCAGGCTCTGAGCTGTCAGCACAGAGCCCGACAAGGGGCTCAGACTAGATCATGACCTAGGCTGAATTCAGACGCTTAACTGACTGAGCCACCCAGGTGCCCCTAGATGCTTAGATTTTTAAATGTCCTGTATCCTGATGATCTCATCCTTTTCTTAGTTAATACACAAGGTACAATGCACACTTGGGGTAAGATTTGTTGTCGAAGCTATGTGTAGGCTCCTAGCTACCAGGAACATTTTTTAGTCATTTAACATTATATGGGCTGATGTTTTTCATATCTGGTTAGATCATCTTTGTGTTTTATAACATGATTGATGAAGTCTTTTCTTTGAACTACAAGTAGGAAAAATATTATCTTATTAGGAGTGTTCTCTTCCATCTGTGGCTTCTATTCAGGAATATAGTCATGCCACTTGTCCATTTTGTAGGGGTTCATTTACTAACAACTGTATAATGTAACCCAGGAAAATTGCAGTGCAGTATGTAAGGGCAAATGTGAGAGGGAGGGGCCAGGTGGCTCCCATATTTTTCTCCAAGGACCTTTCTCTGCCAGTCTATGTGTGTAGGTTGACCACCTGACCTATGGACTCAGAGAGGGTGACAGGTCAATCAGTAAAACAAATAGTACCAGCAAAAAGTGATACTATTTTCCTCACCCTATTGGATTTTTCATGCTTACTTCACATTAAAGACCACAGCTTTAGACAGGTTTCTCAGAGGATAGCATGGTTCTCTAAGCATCTGTTTATTTAAAATTCAGATTCTTCGGTTCCATAACTACTGCCACAAAGTTTCGAAGAGAAGATGAGGATAGGGAAACAGGAGTTTATATGTTTATTAAAGTCCCCGAGTGATTCTTGCACCTAGATATTTTGAAAGCCAATGCTTCAGAGCAAGTTTTTAATTATGGGAATTATATATGATCCTTGAAGGCATCACACTTAAAACTTGGCATCATTATTTTAAGATAGTCTGGCCACCTGGGTGACTCACTCAGTTAAGCATCTGACTCCTGATTTCCATTCAGGTCATGATCTCACAGTTGTGAGATTGGGCCCTGCATCAGGTTCTGTGCTGACAGCACGGAGCCTGCTTGGGATTCTCTCTGCGCCCCCCCCCCCCCCCCACCCCCGCCCCATCCCCCCCATGCTTATACTCTCTCTCTCAAAATAAATAAATAAACATTTTTTAAAAAATTATTTTAATCAGATTGTATTTTGAAAAAAATTAATTAATATGCTTTTCTTTTCAATATTTGCCTGATCATGTATGTCCCTACTTAGGACCAAAGCTGTCAGAGATGCCCTTCACTCTAAGGGAAATAAGAAGAGGGGAGTTTAAGGAATGTTTTGTTTCTTTTTTTTTTTTTTTATTTTTTTTGAACTTTTTTTATTTATTTTTGGGACAGAGAGAGACAGAGCATGAACGGGGGAGGGGCAGAGAGAGAGGGAGACACAGAATCGGAAACAGGCTCCAGGCTCTGAGCCATCAGCCCAGAGCCCGATGCGGGGCTCGAACTCACGGACCGCGAGATCGTGACCTGGCTGAAGTCGGACGCTTAACCGACTGCGCCACCCAGGCGCCCCAGGAAAGTTTTGTTTCAACATAAAGAAAAATAGTGAATTTTTTTGAAGATGATAGTTTTGAAAGCTTTTGATTTATAAGAACCAAGCTTTTTGAGGGAATGATTTCCAAGAACTGAAACACAAAGATTTAAAAGATCAAGTTATAAAATTAGCTTATAAGTAATAAATTAGGGCTGCAGTATTCCAGGGAGTAGATAGGACGATTGAGAATCTGTCAAAGATGGAGGTCAGAGTGACCTTCTGAACAACCTGGAGAGATCACAGAGAGAAGAGCAGAGATCACATTTAGAAAGAACTCAGTCTCTACTGGAAGAAAGACCATGATGGCCAACTGAGGAACAGGTGATGAAGCCAAGCCAATGCTGAGAGCTACCCATCGTCATTCAACAAAGCCTTGCCTGTCATCCTGCCTGGGAGAAATGTTAGCATGAAGGTCTTTCAGCGAGAGCTGTGTGCACCTCACCCTGACCCGTGCATATCCATAAAGGGGTGTCACCAATGTATATCCTGAGGTTTTACTCAGCCTACTTTAACTCTACCACATTCCTTTTTTAATAGTCTAGGACTTTCTAAATCTCCTTAAAAGAAGGTGAAACCCTGGACATCTGAATAAACGGTGGTGGGGTATGAGGAACCAGCCCTTAAACATCGGTAATGCCAGATGAGAACAAAAGCTCAAAACTTCATCTTGAGACAAGACAGGGGACCTACCCACTCTTGTTACCTTAGTATGAATATTAGCAGAACATGCTTCAGACAGGCTTCAACTTTTTTGCAATAACCACTTAACTGATCTCAGTGAAAATACCCAACTTCCCATCTTTTTTCTACATTGCTTGCAACAACCATCTTCGAAAAACTCAAAGGTTGTGATGTTGCTACTCTCGAAATTTTCATCATCCTTTGTTACTTACATATTAGAGAAAGGTCAAACGTTGTAGTTGGCACTGTCTTTCAAAACCCAGCCCCAGCCCAATATTTTAGCGCCATCACATAGCCCATGATTAAACCTATACTTTGAGCTGTTCTAAGCCTGAGCTTTTCATACTGTTGAATTGTTACATAGGGGTCCTTCCTTCTAGGTTATTATGAGCTCCCTTCTCTGCAAGCTCCTTCTCTTTGCAACTTCAAATGTCATCCCAACTTTCCTCTGCTGACCCTATAGAAGTTATTTACTCTCTCCTCTGTATATCGTGAATGCAGCATCCAGACTCCTTCAAAAGCACCTTACCAGATTCTTTTATAATGAAGTACTTCTGTTTCTGTCTCTACTGGACTGATGGCACCCTGAGAGTGTTAAGTTCCGCTTGCTCATCCTCCTGTCTCTGGTTCCAAACACAGAGGAGGCACTCTGTAAATGTTTGTTGAATGATTTAGTCCACAATGAGTGACACAGCTGGCTAGTAAAGCTAGAATGCCCTTTGCTTACATAACAGTCTACATTCATCTTTTGTTCTGATCCAGCTGTTTTTTGGACTTAGAGTTCATTTTAATTATCCATTGTACATCATTCCTTTTGATTTGGCCAATCATTCCTCTCTGACAAGACGGTTTTCTTTCATCTTCTTTTTGAAAATTTTGAGTCTGTTATCCAAGGAATACGTTGCTCCTTCCAGCTGCATCATCAGCAACATTTATTATCATGCCATCTATTTCTTCATCCAAGTGATAAATAATTCTGGATAGGGCCTTTTACATAACATTTTTCTTATCCTCCCTAGGATTATAGCTGTTTTCTTCTCTTGTTTTGTTAACTGGAAAGCCAACTCCTGAAGACACACGTTGTGGTTCACTCACATTTTTACATTCCTTTAACTTTCTTGAGATTAATAATACTATGAGATGTCCTAATGTCCCTTGATGGCAGCAGTAGGAAGCTAATTCTGTAATCAGATGACGTAGAATGAGATCACGCCTCTCCACATGGGGGACAGACTGGCGCAAATCACTGAAACCCTCCCAGCCATGTTTTTTTTAAGTTTATTTATTTATTTTGAGAGATACAGACAGAGTGTGTGTGTGTGTGTGTGTGTGTGAGCTGGGGAGGGGCAGAGAGAGAGAGAGAGAGGATCCCAAGCAGGCTCCCCATTGTCCCCACAAAGCCCGACGCAGGGCTCAATCCCATAAACTGTGAGATCATGACCTGAGCCAGAATCCAGAGTCCACACTCAACTGACTGAGCCACCCAGGTGCTATTCCCGGCCATATTTATACCATTTTCTCATATACAAAATGTGGATAATATTAGTACCTATAACATAGAATTGTCTTGAGACAATAAAACAGATAATATATGTAGAATTTTTAATTCTATTCTTAACACATAATAAGTACTTAATATTTATTAGGGATTATTATTCTTACGGGTGTTAGTTGATTAAAAGAGGAAATGATGATGTCATTAAATATGTTAATTTGTTCATCCCTAAGATCATCCTATAGGATGATGCTATAAAAAAGTACAACAGTGTGGGTGGCTTAAGTAAGAGACATTTATTTTTTTACAATTATGGAGGCTAGATGTCCAAGATCAAGGTGTCAGCAGGTTAGTTTCATTCTGAGGCCTCTCTCCCGGACTTACAGATGGCCATCTTCTCCCTGTCTTCACATGGTCTTCCTTCTTTTTGTGTCTGTGCCCTAATGTCCTCTTCTTCTAAGGACACCAGTCATAGGATTAGGGCCCACTTCAATGAACTCATTTAACCTGAATCACTTCTTTGAAGATCCTATCTTGAAATACAGTCACATTCCTAGGTATTAGGGGTTAGGACTTCACCAGGTGAATTTTGAGGGAACACAGTTCAGCCCATCACAATTAACAATAGACATCACGCACATTGTAAGTAGTATCTAAGTAGCTTTGGCAGTCTGCATAACCATTAACAACTACTCACTCACCCTTCTTTTAAGAGCATACGTCCCCATCTGCAATATGACTGGCAGCTCCAGGAGGTGGGATCCGCATTCATGCTCCACTGCCCTCTGTTCAGCCACGTGAGTTGATTTGGTGGTCGGTGATCCGTGAGTGTGCGTGGTGTACCCCACTCCCATGGAGAAGCTTTAAGAGCCACTGATTGTTTTCACCACTCTCTTGCTCGATCCGTCTGCCACAGTGACAGTATGTCTCTTTTATTTAAAGTTTTTACTTATTTTTGAAGGAGAGAGAGACAGAGCATGAGCGGGGAAGGGGCAGAGAGAGAGGGAGACGCAGAATCCCAAGCAGGCTCCAGGCTCTGAGCTGTCTACACAGAGCCAGATGTAGGGCTGGAACCCACAAACCATGAGGTCATGACCTGAGCCGAAGTCGGACGCCCCACTGACTGAGCCACCCAGGAGCCCCCAGAGACAGTATGTCTTCAATGAGGGCTGTTCTTTCAACCTAAGGCCCAGAATGAAAAGACTGACAGAGCAGAGCTGCCAAGATGATGAGCAGCTGCTAATCTGTAAGTACAGGTGCCAAGTAAGTGGGGGGTTTTTTTGGTCTATGTCACTGGGATTTAGGGCTTGCTTATTACTGTACAGAAGGTGCCTAATGTGATACCCAACGATGGTGATATAAAAAAAAAGCAAATGCATATACATGCTTATTACTTTTCCTTGCAAAAGGCACAGAAACCCAATATGCCATCTATGAGGTCATTCTAATACAGCTAAACTGCAGAAAAGGAGCAGAGAGTATAAACAGTTTCATGAGGACCCCGTGGCCCATTGGACAAACTACTTTTCCCACTTATGTGGAACGCGCTGGCCTCCCTCATGGTTAAATCTTCTCTCTTGAGAATTAAGAGGATTGCACCGCTGCCTCGTTTGCAGCCACCCTCCCTCTCCCTGTCCCAGAGAGAGATCCTCCTCTGCTCTTAGAGAATTACAGCGGATGCCGAAAATGAGAACTGTCTGCCCTCACTTGGCAAACACAAGGACCCCTTAAACCAGTGCAACTTCACTCGAACCAGGATCAGTTGCACCAAAACACATGCTAGGTTCACAGTGTCATTCAAGACCCATACTTCAGCATCCTGCCATTTCCCAGTTACTGAGTGAAGGTGACTATTGAGCTAGACCCTAAGGAGTCAGTAGGACTTGGGCTCCTGGAAAAGAAGGGCATTTAAGGCAGATGGCACAGTTTCAACAACAGCATAAAGTATATTCCAGGAAGATTTGTAGTTGAGGGTGGTTGTAGTAGTGGTGTGGGAGTGGCTACAAATGGGATTGAAAATGTAGCCAAAGGGGCGCCTGGGTGTCTCAGTGGGTTAAGCGTCTGACTTCCACTCAGGTCATGATCTCACAGTTCGCGAGATCATCAGGCTCTGTGCCGACAGCTCAGAGCCTGGAGCCTACTTCAGATTCCGTGTCTCCTTTTCTCTCTGCCTCAACCCCCACTTGTGCTCTCTTTCTCTCTCTCAAAAATAAACATATGTATAATATATATATATATATATATATATATATATATATATATAAGAAAAGAAAGAAAATGTAGCCAAAGAACCATCCCTGACAGCCACCGTCAGTGGTTCTAAACCTGGGCACAGCTCAAAAACCAGTGGGCAAAACTTTAAATGTTACGGATCACAAACGTATGTATTCATATCTGAGTTTTAAAAATATTTCTCTTTAATAAATATGTAATATTGCATAGCAGTTAAAAGCACAAGCTTTTTATGCAGACAGCCTGACTTCCTACCAAAGCTCTGCCATGACCTTGAGACCATTCATTTACCTGTATAAGCACCTGGATACCAGAATGTGATAATAATAGTCCTTGCCTTCTAGAATGATGGTCATTGAATATCACGATGCATATTAAGACGTCTGGCAAAATATCTGAGTCAAAGTAAAAGCTCCAGAAATAGTATTGCCACTGGACTTATTGCTACACCATTGTTCAGAAATGAAAATTGAGTCATTTGCCTCTATGAAACTTGACGATCTGTACCCCTTGGTTTCTGACATCCTAATACCGCTTCGTATGTGTCCTAAAATGTGTGCGAGACAAAACCAAAGAGAGGGCCCCACACATGTCACATGATAATCAGTGTCATATGGAGCTTGAGCAAAGGGGCCCCAGCCACGCCTCTCACTTTGTGTCTCAGCCCAAACAAGGCTAAGCTCAAACAGTTCCAAAGCAGCCATGGGCCTCACTTCAGCTGTGACACCAGACACAACCTCAGGGCAGGGAAGAACAGAAAGCACTTGGTAACAGTCCTTCCGGGAGCTACCTGGGAAATCATTCCTCTTGGTCACTGTCAAGTCTTCGGGGCAGCCTAAGCTGAAAGCTGTAATTCCATATTAGAAGGTAACATTTTCTCCACGGGAATATTACTTTCCTTTTCTTTACTGAATCACTGGCTTTATTATTTTGGGGCTTATGAGCTGAAATTTCTGCCTTCCTTGAATCAAACCCTGTGGTTAGGCCGTGGTTCTTTTGTACTTATGCTGATTGGTAGTTTTGAAGAAAGGAGGGGGAAAGAAGGAAGAGAAAATGATGAGGATAAAACCACGAGATGGCCTTTTTTTTTTCTCCATAGATGTTTTCTAGTTTAGTTTTAGATAAAACAGTATTTGATCAGTGGATCTTTCAAACACGATTACTGTACTGTGAGAACGTTGAGGGAGGGTTGTCATGGAAACAGGAAGTAGCACCATCCAGAATCATCTTTCCCCTTTCCCGCAAAAAGTAAAACAGATGCACGCAGGCCTCTAAGGGACAGCAAATACTGATTTTTGTTTCTAGGCGCTCCCTCATACTTTTTCCTTAGATTTAACCAGAAAGGCTCCTTCTGTTATTAATCAAATGATCTTATTAATAAGATATACCGAGCTGCCTTATGATATGGCATATCATCCTGAATATAATATCTGCTTTTCATTACCGATGGGATGGGTGTCCTCCTTAAATATCACATTTTTATTTGGTGATATTGATTATTCTACATAATGTTTTAATTTTAAAAATTGCTCAAATCGACTCCTTCTCTCTTTCTCTCTCTTCTCTCTCTCTCCCTCTCTCTCTCTCTCTCTCTCACTGTCTCCTGCCTGTGTCCCCTATTTCCTTCTCTCTGCCTTTTTCCGTCATTTGTTTATTCAATCACTCATTAAATCTACATTTATTGGCACTTAAAGGAGAGTAAGAGTTGAAGAGTGGGGTAACTTAGAAATAATCATAATTCAGAAAGCCCCTCAAACTTAATGATCGAATTTCTCAGAACACTCCAGGGAGAAAAATTTATAGAAACTTTCACACTGAGAAACCTAAACCAAGGTGAATCACATGTAATTCTGTTAAAGCCTATGTATTTTAATAACTCACAAGGACCACAATAAAGCGTCCACTGCTTTTCCTGCTTCCGGTCTCCAAGTTCATGACTCCCTCTGACTGACTGCCTCTGAGTTTCCAGAGATACAGAGTGGCCCAAATATTGATGTAGAGGATTTTAAAAATGATCTTAATACCTGGTTGATTTGGTTTTGCTTGTCAGGCAAAGCAATTCATATACTCCCCTGCCTAAATTTTAGAGTCCAGGATGACCTTGAAGTTTTGACAGCTGGGGAATTTTCTTGTTCATCACTGAAGCCAAGGCATGAGACTTTGGTGCAGAGAGCATCCCAGAGTTGGTCAGAAGTATTCCCCGGGCTGTGCATTTGCCCCACACGCTCCTCGTCATGCTGCTTGCAAGGAAGAGACATGGAGTGACTTAAATATGCTTCTTCTGAAGAGACATGAGTGCCCAGACTGGAGTATAGTTCTTTGGTAAAACAGACAAAAACACCTGCTGAGTAGGGCAAAACAGATCTGCTGTTTGGTGGGTCTCCACTTTTAACCACGTGGGTGCACGCCTACAGTTACAAGAACTGTTCTGTGTTTACCTTCTGTCAGAGACAACTATCATCTTAGTCACTGGTTCTTATGGAAACAGCTGCCTTAACTTAGCAAAACACCTTGAGAAACCACTTGGGATAGCAGCTGAGATGGTCACTGAGTGCACTGGTTAGGAAAGAAAGGAAAGGAAAGGAGGAAGGAAGGAAGGAAGGAAGGAAGGAAGGAAGGAAAAGAAAGAAAGAGAAAGAAAGAAAGAGGAAGAAAGAAAGAGAAAGAAGGAAGTAAGGGAA
>NW_024412391.1:84997229-85042730 GCF_014898765.1 Herpailurus yagouaroundi | reverse complement strand
GAAGGAAAGAAAGAAAGAAGAAAAGCAGGAAGGAAGGAAAAGAAAGAAAGAGGAAGAAAGAAAGAAAGAAAGAAGAAAGAAGGAAAGAAAGTCCTACGCTGCTCTCAATTAGAAAAGGGCAGGAATAGGAACTGGAAAGAGGAGAAAAGGAAGAAGATGCAGTTGCTCAAGAGATGGCCAAGCAACATGGGGCAGTTTCCAAGAGACTCTTAAGTTGTCATGTTCGATCTTGGGATGCATTCTCTGTTGTCTGTAAATTCCCTCTGTCTTCCCCCAACTGCAGTAAAGACCTTGAATAATTTGCTTGCAGAAATAATGGAAAGGGGTTGGATCCATGCCTCCATCAGTGCCAAAATATGGATAATATGGAATAACAGCAAGTGAGGTGCAGAGGATGATTCAGCAGTGTCTGCAAGCCATGACTGGAGGTGACAATGAGAACTGGTACCCCTTCAGGAATTCACAGTACACAGGTAATGAAGGCAAAATGCTGGTCATGGAAGAAAAACAAATCCAGAACAAGAGACTCATGTATTGGGATTACTCAACACTGGAATTCATGGCTGGGAAGTGATTGTTAATGGAGGCTTGTGAAAAAACAAAAAAACACCTTTTGGATTTAAGGACCGAATGGCTGAGTTGAGTAAAATGGAATTCATCCTACATACTGGTGAATGAGCATTTGCCCAACACATTCCATTAATGATGACTAGAGCGTTCTTGCAGGACAAACTTCACTTCAAATTCCTTAACAAAACATTCTTGCTGTGGGGCAGGTACAATTTCTTTAAGGAAGCTATAGCTGGAAGTGCCCCCCAAACCCTTCGAAGATCTTCCCTATGTGGTTCTCTCTGAGCTCTCTCCTCCCTTAAAGGGGTTCAGCATTGGACCACGTGGAGTATCAGCCAGGTAGGATAAGTATGAGAATTCTGCTTTCAGGTAGGGCCATGAAGATTTTAAGGACCTAAAATAAGTCCAGTATGACCAAAGAGTGACCCAGGAGGCAAATCCTTAATTAGTACTAGGTTACAGCCAGGAAAAAAATAAGTCCAAGTGTCAGAGACTATGAACTGAGCCAAATCAGGCAACTTGACTGGAAGTTAAGAACTGCACCGAATGAGAGAGATTTCAGAGATAGCACAGAGGTGACTGTCTCCAATAAGCTGCCGGGACCCTGGCTTGCCAGACCTGCTGTCAGCCACGTGTTTTGGGTTTCTGGATGAGCTGGTTCAACTTAAACGTATAGGTTCAGGACAAAGTGTCTTGAGGAAACAGCCCAGAGAACTCAATGAGGGCTGAATCCTCATGGGAGTGACAGAAACCAATATGACTCAAGCGTTCTTGCTAATTCACCAAATCCATGACCTAGGCTTTGTGGTACCATTGAAAGAACATCAAACAAAAGAAAGAAAAATGGTGGATTCCCAATTCATCTGATAAGTTATTAGTCTTTTTTTTTTTTTAATTTCAAGAGACCCATTTTTATGTTCTGAGCCTGTAAACATTAAGATAAAAAAAATGCCTACCTTTCTAGACCATTCGTGAGGATACAATAAAGTATATCTGTGAAAGTAGATTATGCAATGTTCAGTAAATACTGGTTTAAATCTGTTCCTCCTTCCCTTTTTTCTTCCCTCCCTCTCTCCCTTTCTTCCCCTGTTCTTGCTGTTTACCCTCTGCAGTAGATACCCTAGAAGCATCACTCTCTGAGCATCAAACCCACCAAGACTGCCAATTCAGTCTTATTTTCCAGTACTCACGTAGACCTTGCCACAGTGACCTTCAAGTGCATTAATCTGCTGGCTTCCTCCCACACCAGCTCAGTGAGGGTGATGCTCTATGCCCACATGGACGTAAGCAGAGGGTGATTGTAACCCTGAGTCAGGGTCCCTCAGGGAAGAGGAGCAGAAACCTCAGTAAACTCAAAGCATGTGTTTTCTATGTCAGGAGACAGCATAAGGGAAAACCATCCATCAACTGTTTCCATTACAGATGCGGGAGACCTTGCTGAGAGCACCCCTCCAATCACTGCTCAAGCCTCCCTAAAGGTAACTCATTCCCCTTTGTCCTGTGGCAAATCCATGTTCATAGTCCAAAGGATGTGGATTTGGTAATATCTTCTAAAAAGAAGTTACCCACAGAGTTATAAAACAGGGTTCAAGACCATATTGACATTCACATGAGCAAAAGGGTGCAGTATTTCTTTGGTGAGCAGATGAGAAGGACAACTTCAGCCCAGGGAAAAGTTTTGGAGGCATTTGCAGAAGGGTGGTGGCTGAAACCATGCAACAGGTGAGATCACTCAGGAAGAGGGTGGAAAGCAATATTTTAGCAGAAAAGAAAAATTACATTGAAAGGCTAGTCAGAGTAACTGGAATATAACAGAATAAACTAGTATCTTCAAACAACCAAGGCTAAGAAGTTCCATAAATTATGAGTGGTAGGGGCCTAAGAGTACAGCTTAACATACAGGTTGAATAAGATGGAGAAACATTTCAATGGTTTCCTCTTTCTCCTAGGATAAGTTCTCAAATTCTTCACTATGCGCAAATGCCTTTCAGCCTCATCTCATGCCATTCTTTCATTTTCCTACCTCCAACTCTCTTTTCCAGCCTCTAATGGAAGCTTTAATAGAGCATTCTTTTAGTTCCTGTAATGAATCACATTCCCTTGTACCACAGGGCCTTTGTACATGCTGTTCCTCTGCGTGGAATACTCTTCTCCTAAAGTGCACTTTAATTGGTCCTTGCAATTCCAGATAAAGCATCATTTCCTCTGTGAAGCCTTTCCTGACATATCCAGGCCAAGTCAATTCCTTAATTATATGCTATAATAAAATCATATTTCTTTCTATTCTAGAACTAACCTCAATTTATAATTTTTCATTCATTTGTGTTATTTGATAAAAATATTTCACCCACTGGATTGTAAGCTTTTTTTAAATTTTTTTTATTGTTAATTTATTTTTGAGAGAGAGACAGAGCACAAGTCGGGGAGGGATGGAGGCAGAGGGAGACACAGAATCTGAAGCAAGCTCCGGGCTCTGAGCTGTCAGCACAGAGCCCGATGCGGGGTTCAAACTCACAAACTGCAAGGTCATGGCCTGAGCCGAAGTCAGATGCTTAACCAACTGAGCCACCCAGGCACCCCAGATTGTAAACTTTTTGAATGCGAGACTCTTAGTACAGCCCTCAGGATTTTAACCAAATAGCAGTTATGGCCAATCATAATCATGTCTGGTGTGGAAAGAGACTTTATGTATTCTCTGACCATTAATATATGCCTAAGCAACCCCATCAAAGTCACCGTGGTGTTTCTCCATGATTTGGTACTCAAGATACACCCTGGCACATCTCAAGCCTAAGAACTTGCTGGCTCGGCTGATACAAGATAAGCCATAAAGCTGATTTTCTAGCCACTACCTTTTAATCTTTGGAAGGGCTATAGACTCCTTTAAGAATCCAGTTAAAGCTATGGATATTGCAGTGGGTTGAATTGTGTCTCCTCCAAAAAGATATGTTGGAATCCTAACCCCCAGTTACCTGTGAATGTGATCTTATTTGCAAATTAGGCCTTTGCAGATGATCAAGGTTAAAATGAGGCCATTATGATGGGCCCTGATCTAATATAACTGATGTCCTTATATGAAGACGAAATCTGGACACAGAGACAGACACATACAGGGGAAAATGATGTGAAGAGACAGCAAAAGCAGCATCTGTAAGTCAAAGAGTACCTGAGGACCCCAGAATCTAGGAAAGAGGCTTCTAGCCCCCAGAACTACAAGACAATAAATTTCTGTTGTTTAGGTCACCGAGCTTGTGGTCCTTTGTTAAGGCAGCCCCAGGAAACTAATACAGAGCCCCTGTATCACACAACTCTGCACGTAGCTTCAGGGTGGCCACAGACTCACTAAAGCCCAGGTTAATAGTTCCTGCACAGACATTGTAATATTCCTGCACCCAAATCCCCTGGGATAAGGGCAAAGAAAGAAGAGAGAGAAGAAAACTGGCATCAGTAACTGTTTGCTACATGTTCAGCCTTAGTTAGACACTTGGCATTTGTTTCTCCATTGAACCCTCATAGCCACTCCGTGTAGTAGATGTTAGTATGCTCATTTCAGACGGAAGGAAATCGAGACCCTGGGAGACTTAACATCATGCACAAGTTCATGCATCTAGAGAGCAGTTGTGCTGGGAATATGGCCTGAGTTTGTTTTACCCTGAAACCAATGCTTTTTCCATTCTTACCCTGCCTCTTAGCATGAGTGATATGTGAGATCCAAAGCACATGATGTGTGGTTTCCGGGGTTATGAGGCTACCGAGAGACCAGGGTTATACATGTGTCAGTGGCTTCGAGGGAAACAAGAGAATAGCTTTTTAAAAAAAACTAAAGAAAGACTCTTCCTTTCTACTGTTTTCCTTTCGTTGTGTGCCACTATAATTTCTTTTGAAATGAGGATTTTGGTGTAGAAGGATTTTTGCCTTGCTAGGCAAAGATGGAGACAACAAAGGATTGATTAAGTCGTACTGATGGTAATTATCAATAGGAAGTTTAGGATTTTTAGGGATGGGACGGTAGTATAGACGAGACAGCAAAGCAAGTCAATCTCTCATTCATCAAAAAACTCACCCACTCAGTGGCTGGCTCCATGTTCTTCAGACAAAGTCTGGCCACACAAAGGCTTCCATCTAGAGGGGGAAACCAAGTCATAGCAGTCAATACAATAAAGTTAAATGTTGTATTATAAGCAAGAAAGAGTGTACTACATAGCAAGTAGTGGGGTAACTACCCACTTCTAGGTGGGTAGAAAACTGGACCTAAGTTTATCCCAACGTCTGAGTAATGATTACCCTGGTACCAGGAGATGAGAGAGAGGTGGTTCCGGGCAGAAGAAACATGTACAAAGGTCCTGAGGCAACAGAGAACATAATACAGTTGAAGACCTGAACACAACTCATCACATCCTGAGTGTGGAATAGGAAGGGCAAAAAAGTAGGCAGTGGAGGGGTTGCAGGAGCTAGACCCTAAAGGTCCCTGAAAGCAGCTGTGTGATAGAGCTGTCTCTGGTTTCCTCCAGAAATCAGGAGCTGTGGGAAGCCATCACAGATTGGCAACAGAGCTCAGAGTACTAGAGAGAGGGCTACTGGCTATGGCTAGTCAATTCACCTCTCTGGGAATCAGTTGCCTCACCATAAGAGGTAACAAGGGCCATCATAGAGACTAAATGACTCGTTCCATGGAGTACTCCGAGAATTATACTTTCGGCAGCATCAGCTCCTGTATGATAATAGTAATACAGGCAAGACCCGCTAGAGGCCTGTGTCACTGGCAGGTGCTGTTTTCCAAACACGACGCCTTTCATTGCACCTGTCTCCTGAACACTGCTCCTTGATGGCAAGTGCGGCAGTGGTGCTGGGCCCACAGCCCCGCTGGATCATACACGAGTTTCCAACAGGTGTGGCCTATTGGTCAGAGAGGGAGGTATTTCCTTCTACCATCCTCACAGTCAAGGTCCTAGTTGGTCACAGGCAGGCTGTCCACAGGCAATTCGTTGGGCAGGGGCAGCAGGCCGAGTCCAGGGTATAAGGCATTTAATGGTGAGCTGTGGGCCAGTGGCCCAGGGAGGCCCACACTCTCTGTCAGGTTGGAGCTCACCAAAGCTAATCTCACTTGGCCTTGTGGGATGGTGAGCGTTGTTGTAATGGTTTTGCTGAACATCTGAACGCATCTGAATCTTTATGCCATAATTCTCTGTTTTGCAGCTGTAAAAAAAAAAAATGTTTATCGATTTTTGAGATAGCACAAGCAGGGGAGGGAAAAGGGTAGGGGTGGGACGAAGGACCCAAGGCAGACTCTACCCTGACAGCCGCGAGACTGATGTGGGGCTCGAACTCAGTGAACTGCGAGATCATGACCTGAGCCAAAGTTGGATGAATGCTCAACCAACTGAGCCACCCAGGTGCCCCTGTTTTGCAGCTTCTAAAAAAGCTTAAAAGCTCTTGGGTTTTGCTTCATTGAGGCTGGAAGGAGGTAATACTTAAAATTATCACCCTGCTTCACTTGCCGTAGAAAAATGTCAGAAAATTCAGTTTAGTTAAGGCCTTCCCTCTTGTCTCCTTCAGGTGCAATTTTAGAGCCAAAATACATGTGGGTATGAGTGACAGCTCTTCCAAATGTGCAGTGCCATGGGACATGAAAGTTAAGGTCACATGTATGCTGCTCTCATCTCCAGCATCAGGCATCTGAGAATGGGGATGGAACCCAGAGATGTATGGGAACCACATAAAGCAGATTCTCCTTGTTCTGAAGATTTATTTCATTAAAGACAGAATCTCATATGTGCTGAGTGCCTGCATGGCACTATTGTAGTTCTTTGCCCAGACATTATCTTTTACTCTGATAAACCGGTCAAGTAATTATTAGGAGTCTCATTTTTATGGCTATGGAAAATGTCACCCTGAGAGGTCGATAGATTGGACCAGAATCTCACATGGGTGGTTTGACTTAAAAGCCCACGGGTTCCCTGTCCCTTGTTGTAGTTCAGCTTCATTGCTTTAGGCCCGAAGCTCTACATAGTGGTTAGAGCCTGACCTGTGTGAATCCTGGCTGTATCACTTCCTGGCTCTGTGGCCTTGACCTAGCTACTGACTGTTGCTGTGCTTCCAGTTCCTTAACTATAAAATAGATACTAAAAATATCCATCTACTAGGACTGTTATGAGTTAAGTGAATTAGGACTTATAACATTCTTAAGACAGTGCCTAGTGATTAGTAAATGCTATAAACAAGTTGGCCATTACTGTTATTATAACTAGAAAGAGTAGCTTCGTCAGGGGAAATCATCCATACCTGAATTCAAATGCTGATTAGGTCATTCATTACCTGGGACAAGTTATTGAAACTCCCCATGAGCCTGAGTTTTCTCTTCTTACTTCTTTAAAGCGTTTTGTTAGTATTAAGTGAAATCCCATTTATAAAGCGTGTAACAGATGGCTTCACGAGTAATAGGATATTGCCCAAGGTCTCTGGGATAAAAGTAAATACGTATATAACAAATAAATACATTTTTTTAAAAGACAAAGAATATTCAATATGCAACCACGAAATCTCATTCCAAGAAATCTTCCCTAGAAGAAGAAGAAGAAGAAGAAGAAGAAGAATCCTCCCAGGCAGATACATGAGAACTGTTGGTTTTTAAAAACTGTTTTCCAGTAAAAGCTCATTCCATTATTTGCATCTGTCACACCCCCTCCCATTTCCCCCACAACTTCACTAAGGATAGGGATGAACTGAATAATACCATCTCTGTCCCATGATTATCTACCATTATTGCTGGCATCCTGAAATAGAGTACATCCAGAGAATTCTAAAGGAGACTTACAGTCATTAAAATCTTCAACCTCAAAGTTTATTCAGCTTATCCTCAGCTACAACTAGGATAATGGAAAGATGGGGATTTGGTGACATTCCTTGATGGGGCTAAGCCCTAAATCCTAAATTGTAGCTGTGGTTATAGGCCCAGAACCCTCTAGAGGCTCTTTCTTCTCAGAGTTTATTGTTTTATAAGTTTAGTTCAATTAGCAAATCTATATTGATCTTTTACTTATGTGAATAACTACAGTGAATGTAAGAAAAGTTTAAAACAGGGACCGCACTTGAGAAAAATGAAGTCTAGCAGGGAATCCGTGAATCAGCCTCACATTAAAAGTAGTAAATGAGGGGCACCTGGGTGGCGCAGTCGGTTAAGCGTCCGACTTCAGCCAGGTCACGATCTCGCGGTCCGTGAGTTCGAGCCCCGAGTCGGGCTCTGGGCTGATGGCTCAGAGCCTGGAGCCTGTTTCCGATTCTGTGTCTCCCTCTCTCTCTGCCCCTCCCCCGTTCATGCTCTGTCTCTCTCTGTCCCAAAAATAAAATAAAACGTTGAAAAAAAAAAAAAAGTAGTAAATGACTGTCCGGGTCTGGCTGGGTGGGGTATTAAAGCCAAAATATTTGGTATTGTTACCAAAGTGTCCCTTAAACACTGGCGGAAATGTGATTAAAAGCTTTTCAACGTAATTTTATTTTTTTAATTGAGATACAATTGACACATGACATTATATTAGTTTTAGCTATATAACGTAATGATTTGTTATTTGTACATATTGCAAAGTGGTCACCACATGTAGTTAACATCCATTCTTTTCTTGTGAAGAGAACTTCTGAAATTTGCTCTTAGGAACTTTCAGATACATAATACAGTGTTATTAACTCCAGTCACCATGCTGTACATTACATTCCCATGACTTATTTGTTTTATAATTGGTGGTTAGTACCTTTGGACCACCTTCACGCATTTCACCCCTCCAGCCCCCACCCCTGATCTCTGTATCTATAAGTTAGGATTTTGGGGGGTGGGAGGGATTCCACATATAAGTGAGATTATATGGTATTTGGCCTGGTGGAAGGCGCAAGGGATCTCTCTCAGGCCTCTTTTTTTTTTTTTTTTAATTTATGTTTATTTTTTTATTTATTTTGAGAGAGACAGAGAGAAAGAGTGGGGAAGGAGCAGAGAGAGGAGGGAGACAATCCCAAGCAGGCTCCACTGTCAGCGCAGAGCCCCATGTGGGGCTCAAACCCATGAACCGTGAAATCATGCCCTGAGCCAAAGTCAAGAGTCGGACACTTAATCTCGGGCCTCTTTTGTAAGAACATGAATCCCGTTCCCCTAATTGTGTCCCAAAGGCAACTTCTTATATCATCACCTTGGAAGTGAGGATATCAACATGAATTGGGGAGGAAACAAATATTCGATCTATAGCAGGCCAATTCTCCATTAGTAAAAGAAGGTGGGGGACGCCTGGGTGGCTCAGTTGCTTAAGTGTCCGACTTCGGCTCAGGTCATGATCTTGCAGTTTGTGGGTTCAAGCCCCATGTCTGGCTCTATGCTGACAGCTCGGAGCCTGGAGGCTGCCTTGGATTCTGTGTCTCCCTTTCTCTCTGCCCCTCCCCTGCTGGTGCTCTGTCTCTGTCTTTCTCTCCCTCTCAAAAATAAATACAAACATTTAAAAACAAATTAAAAAACAAAAAAGAAGGTAGTGGCTGGCTTCAAGTGCTGGTGGCTCTCTAAACTTTGTCCTCAGCACAATTCCATGCAAAGAAAAAAAATTCAATTGGATAACCTATTACGCAGCATCACAGGCAGACATGGCCATGCGTATATGTACATTGTAACTAATCAATGTTCCTTATAGTGCTAATAGTTCACACACACACACACACGCACGCACACATTACTCTTCTAGACCGAGGAAAGATTTTCTCTTGCTTTCTTTATCCGGTTCTCTGAACCTGATATACATTGAATCGTGACCAACACTTGACTAGAATATCCTTGATTCCTTCTTCCTCCTCACCTTCCACATGTAATCCATCAACCCATCCCACTGGCTCTACTTCCAAACACATCCTGACTCTGGTCCCTTCTCCCCAGCCCACCACTGCCACCCCTGTGCAAGCTGCCACCATCCCTCCCCTGGGCAACCGCGACAGCCTCCGCTGTTCTCCCTTTCCCTCCCACTCCCCTATAGTCCACTTTCACACAGCAGACAGAAGGATCTTTTTTTAAAATACAGGTCAGATTTTTCAAGTCCTCTGCTGCAAACCTTCCATCAGCTCCCCATTGTCCTCGTAATAAAGTCCACACTCCTTGGGGCACCTAGGTGGCCCAGTCAGTTAAGCGTCCAACTTGCGGCTCAGGTCGCGATCTCACAGTTCGTGAGACCGAGCCCCATGTCAGGTTCTGTGCTAACAGTGCAGAGCCTGCTTGGGATTCTTTCTTTCTTTCTCTGCCCACCCCCCTCTCGTTTATTCTCTCTCTCTCTCATAATAAACCAATAAGAACTTTGAAGTCCACATTCCATGCTATGGCCCCCAAGCATCTGGGATCTGGCCCTTGCCTGTCTCTTCAGCCCCATCTAGAATCACTCTCTTTGAAGGTCTTGCCCACAAAGCTCCATCCACTTGGGCCTGTACATTTCCTCAAACAAGATGAACTCCTTGCACACAGACACTGGATCTTTCCATGACCAGTTGCTTCTTGATGTTAATATGTCTAGTTAAAGGGCACTTTGTCAGAGGCCGTGGCATGACCATCTGCATTGGAAGTAGCTATTTTTTCACTCTGTTCCATCACCCTCCTTTTGTTCTCTGCGTCGTTCTTGTCACCCTCTGGCTTGTAAATGGTCCGTCTGTGCCTGCCTGCCCGCTCACTGCCAGAATGAAGCTCCCTGGGGTAGGACAGTACCTGTCTTTGTTATGCCCAGAATTCGTGATCCCCAAAGACCACTAGGGAGCCGAGTCCGATGCAAAAGCAAAGAGCCTTTATTCGAGCTAGCTCGAGCTCCATCCCCTACCTGCACCGACGCAGCGGTGAGACACCAGGGAGAGAGAGCGAGTTTCCAAAGGACGAAGGTTTTATTGGGGCCTGGGGGCAGTTGGTGAGGTAATGGCTATGGCCTCAGCCGATTGGCTGGGGAAGGGTCCTGGGGAAGGGTCCGAGTCCTGTTAGGCAGGTGAGGGGGGGTTACTCAAGGGGAGGAGGTGTGGTCAAGGTGAAGGACACGGAACAAGATGGAGTCGGCCGGCGTAGGCCCGCCCTTTCATCTTGTCCCTCATTGTATCCCACTGCCTGGAAGGAAGTCTCATACACAGGAGGGTCTCAGTAATGCTTAATGAATGGAGGGGTTCCTGATAATTTGGACCGGTGATGGAGTTCAGAAAATAGCTGTTTCCCAGTAGGGGAGACACCAGCTGCTTTCTGACTGGTCAGGCCAGACCTTTGGCAGGAGTGGTAGTCATTGGTGGGAACACTTTTCTACCTTATTCATACTTACTCTGTTCTTCAAAGCCTCAGAAGTGAAATGGCCATGACCCTTGCTCAGCCTAGCGCTCTAATGGCTAGTTAGTGATAACTCTTACACACCTTGGCAAACTCCTGATGGACACTTCTTGTTTCCAGTACTATTGTAACTTTATATTTTTGTTTGTTTGTTTGTTTAAGTGGACATTTGACCATGAAATTGGGGGAAAGAGAAGAAGGTGCCACCACAACCCAGCTGGCAACCAAACAGAGGTGATAGTGACATAGTTTTATATTCAGCCCATGTTCAAAACTGATGGTAGAGAATTGTGTTTTCATGTATTCATATTAGCCTTTTCTTCATTTAATAAATGTGACTCTTATAAGTAACATGCTAATAGCATACACCTACCAGATAAAATAATACTTTAAAATTGTTATCAGTTATCCTCCCAAGTCAAAGGCATTTGAAGTGCACCTCAGTCTTCTCATTTAAGAGATAGGAATAATGGTAATAATAATAGTATCTAGCTTAAAGGTTGTTGTAAAGATTAAATGAGATAATCAGCATAAAACTCTGATGGAGACCCTGACAAAAAGTAAGTGCTGGTTAATGTTCTCTAAGATTGAGGTTAATATTATTTTGATTTTCTCTATCCTTGGTGCATTGTATGTAAAATGCCAAGAACCATGGGAACCATAAATATTAAGAGAAGGTCACTGTTATTTTACAAACTAAGGTTATCATATCCCTAATTGTACCTGAGTGTGGCTCGGGGGCACACAATTCTGCCTGTGGGTATGAAACAATGGAGAATAGACATGGATCTCAGAAAGCAGGCCAGTTAATGGGCCAAGGTGAGCCCCTAGAGGGCACCAACTTCATGGGTCATTATAAACCACATCTAATCCTCTTATGACTTACAAGGTCACAAAAATTTGATTTTGTTGATTCGTGGAGGATTGGTCAGACTCTCAGGGGAAATTCACCAAAGGTGGGAAGTATCTAACATTCTGGGTGCCTATTACTTGCCAAGCCATCTGTTACACACTTTATAAATGGGATTTCATTTAATACTAACAAAACCCTTTAAAGAAGTAAGTAGAGAAAACTTAGGCTCATGGGGAGTTTCAATAACTTGTCTCAGGTAATGAGTGACCTAATCAGCATCTGAACTCAGGTATGGATGATTTCAAACCGTCGTCCTTTCTATTATACCACACAGCCTTTCTCAGATGCCGAAATATAGTAAGCAAGTTAACTTTGATAAGGGGCTGGTATATATGTTAGAACAACAATGCATTATTTTACAGTGGTGTTTTCAGCCATTCCAGTGAGTGGAATACTTAAATCTGCCACTTAGGACATTCATGAGATTTCTCGAGAAGTAAATTTTCAACCAGAAAGGAATCCACCAAGTCTGTAAGAATATTCCAGGCCACGAAGTGTACTAAATTCTGCCTGACCCATACACCTGGCTAAATCTTCCTCTTGGTTTTGAGCGTTCTTCTTCGTGCAGGTTGGCTATGGCTGTGACCTGCCAACGTCTAAAGAAGGTAGCATTAGGCACTGAGGCCGATACTTTCTTCCCATGCTCTTGCTCCTTTCCTTTGGGGCCAGTGGGTCTGCTCTCTATGCCCTTTTGCTCAACTGGGAATGCTAAGATTTATGTGAGCTGCGGTTCCTAATATAGTAGACAGACTTAATAATTTAGTTTGCTCCGGGTTGAAGCTTCTTTGGCTTCTACTTCCTCCAGTTGGTCCAGCCTACTTCCCTAGAGTTCTACAGAAGTACTTGGAGGCCAAAGCCCCAGCTCAATAATGGTAATGATTCGCTTGGCCCTGCCTTCTGAGCTCGCGCCTCTGTGGATCCTTGACAGAAAGAAGTAAAACCTGGGTATTCCTGGATCTTGGCCAAAGTAACAACACATGACTTTAATCTTATACTTGTCCCCAACATTCTCCATGTATCTGCCAGATCCCATCATTTTCTTTCCTGGACACAGTTAGGTAAACACTGCCAAATCCTTGGTCTTTGATTTCTTTTTTTTAATATATATGTATTTTTTATGTTTTTATTTTATTTTTAGGAGAGAGACAGGGCAAGCAGGGGAGGGGCAGAGAGAGAAACAGAATCGAAAGCAGGCTCCAGGCTCTGAGCTGCCAGCGCAGAGCCCGATGTGGGGCTTGAACTCACGGACTGCGAGATCACGACCTGAGCCGAAGTCGGATACCCAACCGACTGAGCCACCCAGGTGCCCCCTTGGTCTTTAATTTCCTAACTAAATTCCATGTAAACCAACTTCTTTCTGCTAAAACAAAATGATGACATTCCAGTGCACCCACCCCATCCTGGCACCTGGCTGGGACTGCATTCCTGTGACAATCTTGCTTTAGTTGAACTTTATGATTTCTCCAGTTTTCCAGCCCTGGGCAGGCAGACCTTCTCCTTCTGTGGCTTGAATCTCTGAAGAGCTCATTTATCCATTCGTTATGAGTTGGTCCTATTCTTTCTATCACAGAGTTTAACCTTATTTCCAAGTTGGGAGGCAACTAAGTTTTAGCCCATTTATGTCTGACTTCATTCAGTAAAAGTGTTACTTCTACTCTTCCAGCGACATATGGGATTCATCTAAATGGACAAT
The DNA here is from genome assembly GCF_014898765.1 of Herpailurus yagouaroundi. Lineage (NCBI taxonomy): Eukaryota > Metazoa > Chordata > Mammalia > Carnivora > Felidae > Herpailurus > Herpailurus yagouaroundi. The sequence goes on along the minus strand of NW_024412391.1, from coordinate 85,029,245 downwards.
TTATTAACAAACTTATTTTTTAACAGACTGCTTGTACTGAATGACTATATATAGCAAGAATCTGGAAAAAACTTTATCTCCATTCCAGGAACATCCACTGCAAATACCATACTAAATTCTTTTATTATCCAAACTATATGAATTATCTAAATTGTTTCCCGCTCTTCCTAGCCCTTGACTGAGGAAATACAAAGTTCTCATGCGTAAACTAGGAAGATAAGGGGGTTAAGGAAGAGTAAGATAGACTAGTGAGTTTTCAAAGTCATGTGGTAACCCGTTGTGATCCAAGAACTGTCTGCATAATAATACAGTTCCATAAAGATTAAACCGAAAAGTGTCCCACTAGGTTCAATTATTGCACATCTGAGCACACCAGAATACTGAACATTAGTTGCTCTTAGTAGACAAAATAAAAATCATTTTACATTTAATGAACTGAAAAACAATATTCCCCAGGCCAGTAGGTTTTCTCCTTCAAGATATTTTCCTTCCTCTTTAAATGGCAACATCTACTATTAGGTGCAGAGATCCCAAGCATGGGAATAATTCTGAATTTCTGGTAGAAGGGGCTAGCAGTTCATGGTTCAAGGAAGAACTGTCACTATGGAAATGCTAACTTAAAGGGGAGCTATCTGAACTGAAAATCACTAAAGTGTTGCTTCAGTAATGGCTTGAGCTATTCTCATGTTTATTCAATACACATCAATAGCTTTGGATTGAGAATTTATGATGATAAACCAAATGATGTCTCCTCTTTTTCCTCCTCTTCCTTCTCTTCCTTTCCTTTTCCTCTCCTTCCCTTCCCCTTTCTCCTCCTCAATCTATCATTATTTTTCACTTCTCTTTGCTATTTGGGATATACATCGTGTGTGCTAGAATGTACAGGATTTCTATAATCATGATATATGATGATATTACATAGGACACATAAGGAGTATTGGGACCCATCTGAAATTTTTGCAGTGCTATTGGTTGATTTTTATGTAGCATGAATTCTGGTGATAAGAACTTGTGTGTAGTTGCTGATTTGAGGGGAAATTATAAAAGCTGGTTAAGTGAAGGGCAGTTTAACCAAAAAGAAACTTCATAAGAGCATACAGCTTTGTTGGGCTTGAGACATCACTTTGAGTTCATCATCACTTCCATGACGCTAATGTATACCCTAAATCATTAAAGTTTCCCGAGGTTGTGCAAGACAGACCAATCTATGTATTCACTTTATTATTATCCCCAAGCCCTCAAAGAGGCTAGAGCTACTAAGAAAATGTCGTTTAACACTTTAGGCTCAAAAGTTTCTGCCAAAACAAAGAGCCTTGCTGAAAAGAGACAAACTTACGACCGTTGATCACACATACATATTGACCAATGTGATTACAGAATGTTTCAGAAATAACTTTTTTTTAAATGTTATTCATTTTTGAGAGGGAGTCAGAGCATGAGCCGGGGAGGGGCAGAGAGAGAGGGAGACACAGAATCCAAAGCAGGCTCCAGACTCTGAGCTGTCAGCGCAGACCCCAATGTGGGGTGCAAACTCAAGAACCATGAGTTCATGACCTAAGCAGAAGTTGGACACTTAACCGACTGAGCCACCCAGGCACCCGAGAAATAACTTTTATCTGAGTCTGTTGCTCATCAAAAGTTTTCAATGTAATTTTTTAAAAACTTGGTTTTTCCTGAAATTCTGCATATCCTAATGGAATTTGATGAAACTTGTCTTTGATGAGAAACTTATCTCATTCCATAAGATAGGACAAATATGGCATGACTCCAAGCAAAGATACCATTTCCACCACAAGGAGTAGAACAAAACCAAGAGACCCTACAATGATATAATATATATATATATATATAATATATATATATATATATATATTATATATATTAGTTAACTATAAACTTCAGTAGTTTAGGTTGGTGCCTCCTGGTTGGGAAACTAGTACCCAGATTGAGTACAAGCAGATTGAGAAGTTACTAAATGAAGTACCTCAGGTTCAAAAAACCACTTCACAAAATAACTCTTTGACTTATTATTTGTTTTTTTGATAATTTTCTTTGCTGAAACTATAGAGCTCAGCTGAAAATTACACTGATGGCAGTCATGTTTTCGTAAGAAGAGTACCTATTTTGCCATCAAAAATTATCCTAAGAGGGTGCCTGGATGGCTCAGTCAGTTAAGTGACTGACTTTGGCTCAGGCCATGATTTCATGGCTTGTGGGTTCAAGCCCCATGTCAGGCTCTGTGCTGACAGCTCAAAGCCTGGAGCCTGCTTCGGATTCTGTGTCACCTTCTCTCTGTCCCTCCCCTGTTCAGGCTCTGTCTCTCTCTCCCTCAAAAATAAATATTTTAAAAATTTTTTACAAATTATCTTAAGGAGGGATAAGAACACTTAACTATGTGATTTGAACAAATGCATGTTAAAATAAATAAAGAGTATGCCATTGGGAATAAGGTAGCTGCCATGGCAGCTTAGCACATACACACATATGTTCAGATTACCTAAATACTGAGTATGTTGTATTCATTGAAAATTGTTACTAACTTATAGAATAATTATAGCCCACTTTTCAATTGCTGAGACTATATTATGTTTTCCACCATTAAGTATGAAATATATTGTAAATATGCATTAATTTTTGCTCTAATGGAAACAATGTAAACTTGTAAATTGGGATTCTGTAAAAGTGAGCATCACTTTCCCCCAAATTATAGGCCCAATTTTTTTTCGTCACCTGTAGCTGAGCTAATAATTCTGCTTTAAAACAAATAAAAATCTGGGAATGCAAGCTGGTGCAGCCACTCTGGAAAAGAGTATGGAGGTTCCTCAAAAAACTAAAAGTAGAACTGCCCTACAACCCAGCAATTGCACTACTAGGCATTTATCCATGGGATACAGGTGTGCTGTTTCGAAGGGACACATGCACCCCATGTTTATAGCAGCACTATCAACCATAGCCAAAGTATGGAAAGAGCCCAAATGTCCATTGATGGATGAATGGATAAAGAAGATGTGGTATATATATGCAATGGAGTATTACTCGGCAATCAAAAATAATGAAATCTTGCCATTTGCAACTACGTGGATGGAGCTGGAGGGTATTATGCTAAGCGAAATTAGTCAGTCAGAGAAAGACAAAAGTCATATGACTTCACTCATATGAGGACTTTAAGAGACAAAACAGACGAACATAAGGCAAGGGAAGCAAAAATAATACAAAAACAGGCAGGGGGACAAAAACATAAGAGACTCTTAAATGTGGAGAACAAACAGAGGGTTGCTGGAAGGGTTGTGGGAGGGGGGATGGGCTAAATGGGTGAGGGGCACTAAGGAATCTACTCCTGAAATCATTGTTGCACTATATGCTAACTAATTTGGATGTGAATTTAAAAAAATAAAAAATAAAATTAAAAAAAATAATAATAATAAAATAAAACAAATAAAAATGTATTTTGGTCATTATCCTAGCACAGTTCTTGGTAGAAAAGATTATCGATGCCGGAATATCCATATATAAAGCCAGGTTTGTGTTTTAAAGAGATGCCTTTAAATCTCATACATTATTCATGAGACTTTGAGGCAGCTCTTTGCCTCCTCCAGCTGATGTCATTTTAGCTCAATGAGAACAGCCAGGACACCATTCCTGCATTGAAGGTGCTTTCAACTGAGGGAGGAAGACAAGACCTACATACTTGGAAAAAGTGAAGAACACCCTTTGTATTACAGGTGAACACGCAGGCAAAGGGATTTCAAATCACAGAGGGGTGGGGCGCCTGGGTGGCCCAGTCCTTTGAACACCCAACTCTTGGTTTCTGCTCAGGTCATGATCTCACAGTTGGGCTCCATACTTGGGATTCTCTCTCTCTATCCCTCTCTCTCTTTGCCCCCCTCCTGTGCTCGTGCCCTCTCTCTCTCTCTCTCTCTCTCTCTGTCTCAAAATAAATAGACTTTTAAAAATATATAAAAATAAAATCACAGAGGGGACACTGAGCGGGTGGAGTTTATAAAGGAAATGCAGCAAGAGGTAAGTAAATGACCTTCCAAAAGGTGTGGAGTTTAGGTGCGGTGGCAAATTAAGAGTACTTTGTCAGAAACACCCTCAGAGATCCCAACTCTTTGGCCTTCTTGACACATTTGAATAATTTTAAAACGTGCCACAACTTTAGGAAGTGCAACATTATCTCCAAAAGCAAGACTTCCTGCCAGAAAGTCACCCTGATAAGGGAGCCGTGGGGGACAGAGAGGCCAGGCCTCCTCGCCTCCCCGTGGGCCAGCAGGAGCAGGAGGGCTGGCTCTGACTAGGGATGGGCCTTCCGAGTAGAAGGCGGAGGGTAGAGAACATGCCAGCACTTTCGTGGGTCCTGGAAACTTGTCTCGGGAGACGTAGAATTGGCTCCCAGGTGGCCTGAACGTCAGAGACACGTGACGCAGGGTGTGCCCAGCATGGCGCTGGGTCCTCCTCTGGATCGTCATCAGCAATGCCACGTCGACAGATGAGACCCTCTTGTTTTTGACTCTGATGTCCCAGAGAGTGGTGACTAGGGAAGGCCTCCTGCCACCCAGGGGGACCCAGGCCTCGCTTCTCAGGCTCAGGTGGCAGTTGGGAAAGAGCAGTGTGAGCAGAGGCTGGGAAAGGAGGGAGGCCTGATCCACGGGACCGGGGGCACCACGCTAAGGAGTCTCCCCCGCACTTTGACACAGTGGGGACCCAGAGGACGGGGCACCAGCAGAGGTGAAGTCAAGTCCCGCAGATGTAAAATCCTTCTGCAAGAGGGCCTTTGTATTCATATCGGCAGAATGGCCTAACTACTAAAATAGGCCGACGGCAAAATGAAAGGGCACCGGCTTTGCCTGTCCCTGCACAAAGTAAAAGGAGTTCCTTTCCTTTCTCCTGCCAGTGGGGATGTGCACTGGGGCGGGCAGAGACAGAGATCCCGAGCTGAGGGGACATGGGCAGTTCGGCAAGGACTGGGGACCATCCTGTGGATGGAGAGATGGGAAGTGGGCAGACGCTGTGACAACGGCGTTACCAGGCTGGACCGGCTCGAAGGCAGCTAGAAGTCCCCATCTGCACATTCCAGATGCTGGCCTTGCCCGGGCTTCGCTCTGCTCTGAGACTCCAGGGGTGTGGGTCCTGGAGATAACGGGGTCTCAGTACCGCCTTGGAACCCCTTCAAAGCAGAGGATGGCTTTGAAGAGAAAAGAGCAGGGCAAGACAGAAGCTATGAAGATCTCGCAAAGGCCAGTGAGCAGAAGAACCCGGACCTGGATGGAGGCCGAGGGCATGCGCAGGAGCTACGCTGACAAGACTGGGGACACTGATCGCCTGTGAGAATAAAGGAGAGAAATGGGCCAAGAATGCCCCTGAGGCTTCCAGCCCAGGCAACTGGGCTTTGAGGGGAAGCGCAAGCCTCTGAGAGAGGATAACGATCACTAGAAGCACGTTATTCATCAGAGCGGAGTTTGAACCCCCGAATAACCAAGAGAATCCACATATGTGACAAGACGAAATATATGAAAGAACACGAAATGCGATTAAATCTGTTTATTGAAATAAACTGTAGTACAGATTGTTTTCAGCATGTTATAGATGTCACACGTTTCTCCTACTAACAGATGATAGCCAGATGAAACACGATAGCAGAAGAATCTAGAATAATGCATTTTATTACTGAGACTCTCCCCAGAGGTCAGCAAACCCAACCCAACCCTTGAACAGATGAGGAAACTAAGGACCAGACAGGCTGGCATCGTCCACTCTACAAATGTTTAGGGCACTGACCATGTGCCAGGCACTTACTCGGTGCTGGGCATATAAAAGCTAACACCACGTGGTACCCGTACTCAGGGAGCTCGTAGCCAGGCTAGTGGGCAATAGTGTCCAGTAAGCAGGAAATTAACACACGGCCGAGGCAGTGTTGTGAGAACAGCGTGCTCAAGCTATCGGGGGCACCCGATCCAGGCTCAGGAGCTGCTCTCTGAAGGTCAAGTGCGAGCTGAGCTGGCAGGGATACACGGAGCTCGTATAGACAAACAGGTTGTGAAACAGTGCCCCGGGAAGGCCCGGGTGAGGGAAAGCACAGTGCATTTCGTTAACCCAAGGAGTTCAAGTACAAAGGAACTCCACTCCTGGATTTTGAAGACAGCAGTCTCCTGACTTCCAATTCGATGCTATTTGGAGAATACTATCCATCTTTCTAGGTCCCCTGACAAATATGTGGCCATTCGGCACATACATATCAATACTCTTGCATAGAAAAAAAGGAAGCATACGTGGCTCATGCTTACCCAGGTACAGACGTTAAGATTTTCAAACCCTCTTGTTTACAGTGTCTCTTGGAGGAATCATTACTTTGCATTATGGCCTCTCATTTCCTCCCCACATTTCCATCAGTGGGGTCATGCCATAAAGCCCTTATGTCTGGAAGGGATTTTAAGGAATCACTTTGTCAGTGGCCACGGGAGCAGGAGGCGGGGCTGGGGGAGCAGTCACCACCCCGGTGCGGGCAATAAAGGAGCTGTTATCTGTAGAGCACATAAAAATTTATAGTACAGCTGACCAAAATCGTCCTGCATTTTATCACCACCACGTGGCAGCAGTCCAGCAGTCCTCAGTCAAGTCAGTAGTGAAACACTCCTCCCTGCCAAGGCAAAGTGCTCCCGCGGACCCCCGCCCGTGCACGCCAGTGCGCTTGGATACACCTGCACAGACAGAGAGCACACTTAAATGCACCTGCACACGCAGAAGCAGACAGCGCCCGCACAGGCTGTGCACCTGTCTGAAATCCCCAGGGTTGCCCTCTCTTCCCATTCCTGTCACCACACATTCTCCAGTCCACTCCCTTCTGTAAACAAAGCTTGAATCGTCAAAAAAATCGTATATACAAAGAACCCCCTATCGATGTGCATCTTCCTACAATGATGACATTTATCTCCAGTGAAGGTTCTCGTTTCTCAAAAGCCTCAAATCCCTCTCGAGGTGGGGATGACGTCGGAGGCCACCACTTCTGTGCTCACGGGCTTACCAGGAGCAATCCTCACCCATCCTTTCCAGCTGGGCCATCTGGCAGGTGCTCGGCGGGGTAAACACCGAGGGGTCTTTAATACCCAGCTGTATGTCAAAAAACCGCGTGGACAATATCACACTGTAATTTTTGGTGAAGGTTTCCTGGACGGGATAGCAATCCTTGACTGTATAAATGCCAATCCAGGTTTCATCTGTAAGAGAAAGAGAGGGTGACTTAAAAAAATTCTTTTTAATCTTTATTTTTGCAAGAGAGACAAAGTGTGAGCAGGGGAGGAGTAGAGAGAGAGGGAGACACAGAATCCGAAGTAGGCTCCAGGCCCTGAGCTGTCAGCACAGAGCCCGACGCGGGGCTCGAACTCACAAACCGTGAGATCACGACCTGAGCCGAAGTAGGAAGCTCAACTGACTGAGCCACCCAGGCGCCCCCTGGGGGGGACTTTTTTTTTTTTTTTTTAACGTTTTTATTTTTGAGACAGAGAGAGCATGAATGGAGGAGGGTCAGAGAGAGGGAGACACAGAATCCGAAACAGGCTCCAGGCTCTGAGCTGTGAGCACAGAGCCTGACGCGGGGCTCGAACTCACAAACCGCGAGATCATGACCTGAGCCGAAGTCGGCCGCTCAACCGACTGAGCCACCCAGGCGCCCCTGGGGGGGACTTTTTAATGTAGAAGGTAAGGCAAAATGCCTGTGTTGTTTGCTTTCTTTTTCTCTCGTGGGAAAATATACATAAAATTTACCATTGTAACTATTTTTAAGTAGTTCAGTGGCATTAAGTACGGCATTAAGCCATCACCACCTCCATCTCCAGAACTCTTTCATCTTCCCCAGTTGAAACTCTGTGCCCTTTGACACTAACTCCTCGTTCCCCTCCCCCAGCCGCTGGCAACCCCCGTTCCACTCTCTGTCTCGGGGAACGCGACTATTCTTGGCATCTCATGTAAGTGGAATTATATGGTAGTTTTCCTTTGCTGACTGGCTTATTCCACTCAGCGTAATGTCCTCAAGGTTCATCCACATGGTAGCGTGTGACAGAATATCCTTCCTCTTTAAGGCTAAATAATACTCCATTGTCTGTTTACACCACGTTTCGGGGATTCATTTACCTGCTGGGGGACACTTGGGTCGGTTTCCACCATCTGGAGGAATTATTATTCATTCATTCATTGTCATTAAGTATGCTGCTATACACATGGGTGCACAAATATCTTCTTGAGGCCTTGCTTTCAGTTCCTTTGGATATACACTCAGAAGTGGAATCGCTAGGTCATATGCTACTTCTACGCTAAACTCGGCGGCGGGGATGGAGGGAACTGTTTTCGTACTGTTTTTGACTGTTTCCCACAGGCACCACAAAGCCTGTGTATTCGAAACAGCTTCGGGGTGGGCATATGGAAGCACCACCGAGAACAGCTTTCTGTCTATACGCAAAAGCAGACACTCAGAATGACAGGAGGAGATCTGGTCACTGTAACCTCAGGAAGTGATATGGGGACTCGAACGTATACCTTAGACAGACATCTTCTGCGTCATAGATCTCAGGGTCATTAAACATCAGAGCCAAGGCTAAGCCCGTAACAGCCAAGGTGGCAGAAAGGTACAGGTGGTGCTGGAAGGCAGAGGTGTTTCAAATGTGATGCATATACCCTGGAGCTAAACCACTAGCAGATTACACAGGGGGCTTCAAAGCACATGCGGGGGGACATTAAACAATTTGATTAAGCTTGTCAATTTCCTTAACTACCTTCCTTAGTGAACTTAACCTTTTTTCCCATCATACTTTCTGGGACGCAGCACTTGGATAGTTTTTGAAGCCTTACATGATCTAGCTGACTTTCTGTCGGACCACTCCTGGACAGTGATCTGTTCCTGGGGTCCCCCTATGGAGTACTGGTCCTCAAAGGTCGCATTCTGAGGAATGTCTAGAGGGTCCCAGGGGTCCGTCAGGGTGATCTTGGAGCACTGCTTGGTGGCTTGTTCAATCTGAAACATCACTCCATCCTTATAGAGCAAAATATATTCAAATAATCTGAAAGACAGATATAGAGAGACCATATCAGGACTTTATTGTCAGTCGTCATGCCTTTTGTCAGCACACCGTCCAAAGGCCTGCAATATGAATTACTCTTGGAATAGAACAAGCAGAAAAAAACAGTTTGGCTTGCTAGGCATTTATTTATTTATTTATTTATTTGTGAGCACTAGACACTTTGATAACCTAAATACAAAATAATTAAAACTAAGAGTTCAAAACTGAATATTGAATAACTGAGCACCTATTATATGCCAGACTCTGTGCTTAGGCTACAAACATGGGGAAGACAGGGCCCTGGGTTAATGGCTGGTTTGTGACATTGTAGCACAGGAACGCAGGAGGATTTGACCCTTGGCTTGGTTCAGTTCTCCTTGCAGCACTGAATCGGGCATTACCGGGGTGCCCTATGTAGGGCATCGAGAAGCCGCTGAGGTCAGACCACACACCTGTGCCCCACTGTCTCAACTGTCAGTCATGAGTAATGGGTTTTGGGGTGAGGCACAGCGGTGTGAAAATGGGGCCCTCCTCCCACATCTGGAGGAGGCTGAGACAAGCAGGCAGAGGGTGAGGGGACCCCAGAACAACTGGTTTCCACACAGTTTGTCCACACGCTCTAGGCCTTGTCTCTCCTGCCCACGTGCATGCCCCATGTGTGGAGTGAGCCAGAGGTGTTCCCAGGCTGGGCCAGGAGTCTGCAGACGCGCCCTGTCTCCCAGCACACGGCATTGTCACCAATCCTGCGTCAATCTTAAAGCTAAGCAATCCTGGTGCTGGGTGAAGCCAACGGTGGGGGACGGCGGGGGGGCTTCCGAAACGTGCTTGATCGTCAGTCTGAGACTCGGGCCACTGCTGGTCCAGCAGAGTGAGACTGCAGGCCTTGAACTCACACAGTGAAGAGCCTACAGAGGGTGCTTTCGATGGGCAAATAAAAGACAACCAACATATTATCTGTGGTATGTGAGGCTCACTCCACATCACAGACTCCGTCTGCCTCCAGGGCGAATGTTCACCATCCCAAGTCCGAGCTTAAAAAGTATTTTCTAGAAAAACTATTATAAATGATCACTGTCTATGTGGTCAAAAAATAGTATCACTATTTTAGCGTTATGCTTCCGTTTTCTACCGAGCCAGTATGGAAATGTACACATGACCTCATTTTATAGATTTAGGTATATACTTATCCTGCTTCGTTCCAGGAAACACTTGAAATGGCTTATGAGGGTCAAACCCATGCACAGACTTTTAGAAATGGGAGTGATCACAGAAAGAAAAGGAAGTGTTCATTTGCTGCGACAGTGCTCCCATAAACGTGGAGCCAACCTCTCATTATAATACACATGCAGGGTTCACACCCTACTGAAAGCCCTTCGAAGGAGATGGGGTTGGACTGTCACTGTCTTCTCATGCCCAGAAAAAATCCCTGGCACATCAGTCTAAACATTCGTGTAAGGAGCACAGACACCCGGGGTGCCTGAGTGGCTCAGTCTGTTTAGCGTCCGACTCTTGATTTCTGCTCAGGTCATGATCTCGTGGTTCGTGAATTTGAGCCCCGAGTCAGGCTCCACACAGAGCATGAACCTACCTGGGATTCTCTCTCTCTCTCTCTCTCTCTCTCTCTGCCCTCCCCAAGTTGCACATACTCTCTCTAAATAAATATTTATTTTTTTTTCAACTTTTTTTTTTGGGGGGGGGACAGAGAGAGACAGAGCATGAACAGGGGAGGGGCAGAGAGAGAGGGAGACACAGAATCGGAAGCAGGCTCCAGGCTCTGAGCCATCGGCCCAGAGCCTGACGCGGGGCTCGAACTCACGGACCGCGAGATCATGACCTGGCTGAAGTCGGACGCTTAACCGACTGCGCCACCCAGGCGCCCCTAAATACTTATTTTTAAAAAAAAGGAGTACAAAGACATCCGTATCAATTTTAGAGCACTGTCCATTCATAAACACGGGACTCTGTACAGAGATCCTGTTCTACGATCCTCCCTGACAGTGGGCCCCACGGAACACCGTATGCCCTCAGAGGTGACTGTCTTCTTTATTCTTCTCCTCACCATCAGCACCCACCCCTTGTGCCTTCCCAAGTCCCAGGCATTAGCCTAGACAGCCATTCGTCACTTTTGCTGAAACCCCGATGGCGTGCTTCTCAAAGCGTAGTGACTGCCCCTGGAAGATACGCACCATGGGCGGGGGAGGTGCGGGGTCCTTCCTGAGAACAACCCTTAGCTCCCAAACCCACAGGTCGCAGAAGGTGGGAGCCTGGCAGCCATTCTGGCCATACATGGGCGGGCCCCCCTCCACGGAGCTGACGGGACCGGAGGTGAACATCCCGCCCAGGGCCAGACCATCAGATCCTCATCCACAAACATGTGGAATTGCGCCTGCGCAGGTCATATGTAAACTCAGAAGCTCTGGGAGGCTCTTTCCAACCTGTGAACTGAGCAAGAGGGAAGAATGAAGCGGAGAGAGGCACCAGGAAGCGGGGATTCCAACAGCTGGTCCCCCCTGGATGCATTCCTGTGTCCTCTGTTGTAATAAACTTTCCTTTCTTCTGCTTGGAACTTTTTGTGTGACTCACAACCGGGACTCATCTCTAAGATAGTTGAGGACTCCGCGGCTTCCACCTGGAGCCCTGGAGAACAGCCGCTGGGACGGCTGTGCTGTGTGTCATGCGGTGTCGTGGCGGACCCCTGGCCACCGCCGCCTGCCCGGGCAGCCACCAGCTGGGGAAAGGAAGGGGCAGCGGGAAAGGAATTCTGCCAGCCGCGCCGTTGTCCCAAGGCCAGCTCTGCCCATACACACACAGAGGTAAAATGCCATTTCAAAATGAGAACTCTAGACTTGAAGGAATCGCTACAAAACAGTTAACCTTTATTACTTGTGGGTGGTCTGAACACAGGTGGTTGTTACAGTGCTCTCTGTAACTTTTCTGCTTCCAAAATATTTAGTATTTTCAAAAGAGGCCATAATCTGATACCGAGGTTATGTTGACAGTGCCTTAAGTAAGACAGAAAATATTAATTCAACGGGAAACCAAATACAACCGTATAACTGGTTTTTTTGTTTTTTGTTTTTTGTTTTTTGTTTTTCAAAATCCCATATGGGTAGAAAAGCGAGTACTGATCCATAGGAAGTTTTGGAAAAGAAGCTTTTCACAGTGCTGTCGTGGCTGGGGTGTTTATGGGAACACATTCATAGTTCAGACGTAAGGTTCTCCGTCTCAAATAGGATACAGGCTCCGGAGCCCGATAGAGCCATTAGGTCAAAATGCAGAGATCAGCCAGGGTTGAAATGAATCATCTGCCTGGGATGCTGTGCGGGTTATTACCTCCGGAGACCCAAAGGACTGACTGTCTTCAACAGAAACTCGATCCCGGGAAGCAAGATCAAAGCCTGGCTCTGAAGCAAAGGAAGTTGTAAGGATGGGAGTCACAAATGACACCCCCGGGGTGCAAGCAAGGTGAGGTGCTGGAAAGGGCTTGGAGGACAAGGCGGGCAGGCCAGGCCTGGGTCAACAACAGCCTGCAAACTCCTCCTTGCTGGCCAGACCCCAAGCAAAGCACAGTTCCCGGGAGGGCCCTGCCAGGCCTGGGCTGTGAGCGAGGTCAGGCCATCCAGGCCCGGCCAAGGGGTCAGCAGGCTGAGCTCTCACAGCAGCCTCAATGCAGACGCAGGGCCCAGGCAGGGCTCCATTCTGCCGCTCGCCTCGTGGGACCAAGGATTTTTGTTGCTTCTGACAAACTTCTCAGGCTACATTGACCATTTCTGTTGTTTCCTGAAAATCCATTTTCCTAAATATTAGCCTCTACCACCCGCATGTTCTCCAAAACACTGAAAACCTGCCGAAGTTTTAGATCTTTTGAAAACGGATGTCTGGTTTTTGTAAAACTGATTCACATTCAAAGTTAAAAAAGAAAAAAATCCAAACAGTACAGAAATGGAAAATGAAGTAAAAATTGCCCAGAAACTCGAACTTACAGAAATAACAACTCTTTGCCTCTGTGGCTAAACATATAGTGATATTTTCACTTAAATTTCTTAAAATTGTGGTAAAATAGAACACAAAATTTACTATCTTAAGCATTTTTAAGTGTATAGTTCAATAGTGCTAGGTACATTCATATTGTTGTGCAACCAGTCTCCAGAATTCTTTTCGTTTTGCAAAACTGAAACTCTATGCCCATGAAACAGCTCCCCATTTCTCCCCCGCCCAGCTCCTGGCAACCACTCTTCCACCTTCTGTCCCTATGAACTTGACTGCTCTAGAGACTTCCTACAAGTGGAATCATTCAGTAGCTGTCCTTTTGTGATTGGCTTATTTCACTGAGGATAATGTCTGCAAGTTTCATCCATGTTATAACACGTGTCAGAATTTCCTTCTCTTTTTAAGGCTGATATTCCATTGAATGCATATAGCACATTTTGTTTATCCATTCATCTGTGGATAGATCCTGGGTTGTTTCCATCTTTTGGCTATTGTGAATGATGCTGCTATGAACATGGCTGTGCAAATATCGTACTGAGTTTTCATTATGTGTACTAGACACATTTTACAAAAATGAGCGAATCTAATGTCTTTTTTAATGGGTGAATATAATGTTCTCTAACCTACACTTTACCTTAATTTTTTTTATTTTAATGTTTATCTTGAGAGAGAGAGAGAGAGAGAGAGGGAACGCAGGGGAGAGGCAAAGAGGATCCGAAGCGGGCTCTGCACTGACAGCAGCAGACCCAACACAAAGCTCGAACTCACGAATCATGAGATTACGACCTGATCCAAAGTCGGATACTCAACCGACTGAGTCACCCAGGCACCCCTGAAATATTTTTTAAATGCAGAAGAGTTGGAGGACTATAATGATCACCTTTGTGTCTACCACTTAGATTCAATAATTGTTACATTTTGCTATATTTGCTTTTTCTAAATATTTGCTGAAAACAAGGACTTTCTGCTTTCTGGCCACACTACCACTATCACACCTAAGAAATTAAAATTCATTCCCAGGGGCGCCTGGGTGGCTCAGTCAGTTGAGCGCCCGACTTCGGCTCAAGTCATGATCTCACGGTTCGTGGGTTCGAGCCCCGCATTGGGCTCTGTGCTGCCAGCACAGACACTGAAGCCTGTTTTGGATCCTGTGTCTCCCTCTCTCTCTGCCCCTCCCTCGCTCGCGCTCTGTCTCTCTCTGTCTCAAAAGTAAATAAACATTAAAAAAAAAATTTTTAATAAATAAATAAATAAAATTCATTCCCTAATGCCAGCTAATATCTGGCCCATATTCAATTGTCCCCCCAAAATGTATTTTAAACTCTTTTTTAAAAATCAGAATGCAGTCGGGGTGCCTGGGTGGCTCAGTCGGTTAAGCATCCGACTTCAACTCAGGTCACGATCTCGCGGTCCGTGAGTTCAAGCCCCGCGTCGGGCTCTGGGCTGATGGCTCAGAGCCTGGAGTCTGCTTCCGATTTTGTGTCTCCCTCTCTCTCTGCCCCTCCCCCGTTCATGCTCTGTCTCTCTCTCTCTCTCTCAAAAATAAATAAACGTTAAAAAAAATTTTTTTTAAGTAAAAATAAAAAAAAATCAGAATGCAGTCAAGTCTCAAGCAATATATTTGGTTGTTAAATTTCTACTGTCTTAAAAATCTGGAACACTACTATCTTTTTTATTTTTAATGTGGCCTTTGACTCTCTGAAGATTCCAGATCCGCACATATTCCCCATTCTACACTTTTGTCAGTTTCCTAATTTAACTTGTTCCTCTATATCCTGTCATTCCTCCAAACTAGACATGGATTCTAAAGTCTTGATGTGCTTTGGCTAAAGATTTTTGGAAAGAAATTGAGTGGGCTGTGTACCTCCTGGTGCATCACATCAGAAGACAGGTGATGTCCCATGCCACTATCAATGCTACCAACTCTGATCACCAAGTCCTGTCCTTACTCCAGATGCCTTCAGCATAGAGGTGCTTCCTTTCACAGTTAGCAAGTAATTGATCAGTAATACTTGGTGAAGCTGGGGAACAGCCCGTTAGCCAATAATTGTCACCTCATGGTTTTAGGTAAAACCATTTCCTGAATCAATTGTCGCTGGAGATTGGTAGATTGGTACCAATGGTATAACAAATGACATCTATCTATTTATCTATCAATCACCACCCAGGACGCAAGGATTTTTATGTACTCAATGCACGACAAAGTCATTATTCCATTTGATGCTCAAATTGTCCCAAGTTCCCTCAGTGGGAGCTGCTTCCAGCTGGTATTTGTGACTTTGCTGTGCCCCCTTAGTGTTTGAATGCTGTGTATACATATGCATGTATATGTGTGTATATGTATGTCTATATATATATATATATATATGCCCGTGTATAAATATGCATGTATATGTGTGTATATGTATGTGTATATATGTATATGCTTGTGTATATATGTATATATGTGTGTGTATGTGTTTGTGTATATATGCACATGCATCACATGTGTGTTTCTGTACACACACACACACACCATGTTTTGCTTTAGTGATCTCCTACTCATGATCACTTAGATTATTTCCACAGTTTGTTAATATTAACAAAGCTGAATATAAATTGGAGGTAAACCCTTTTGGCTTTCTCTGTTTACAACTCTATGAAAAGTTTATAGACTGGAATTGTTGGATCAAATAAAATTCCCATTTTATATTTTACAAGATACTGTTTCCCAAAAGGAATTTTAACTGGATGTAGAGCTTCATTCATTTTTTTTTTTTTTTTTTTCATTAGAAAGGTACTGGCGGGCGGTGCCTGGGTGACTCAGTCAGTTAAACATCTGACTTCCGCTCAGGTCATGATCTTGCCGTCTGTATGTTCGAGCCCTGCATCGGGCACCTACTTCGGATTCTGTGACTCCCTCTCTCTGCCCCTCCCCTGCTCATGTTCTTTGTCTCTCTCTCTCTCTCTCTCTCTCTCTCTCTCTCTCTCTCAAAAATAAATAAACATTAAAACAAATGTTTTTAATTAAAAAAAAAAAGTACTGAAAATTTACCCAACTAAGAGCACCTGGGTGGCTCAGTCAGCTAAGTGTCCAACTCTTGGTTTTGGCTCAGGTCTTGATCTCAGGGTTTGAGAGACTGAGCCCCACACTGACAGCATGGAGCCTGCTTAGGATTAGCTCTCTCCCTCTCTTTCTCTGCCCCACCCCTGCTCTCTCTGTCTCAAAATAAATAAATAAACATTTTTTAAAAAGTTTGCCCTGGGGTGCCTGGGTGGCGCAGTCGGTTAACCGTCCGACTTCAGCCAGGTCACGATCTCGCGGTCCGTGAGTTCGAGCCCCGCGTCAGGCTCTGGGCTGATGGCTCGGAGCCTGGAGCCTGTTTCCGATTCTGTGTCTCCCTCTCTCTCTGCCCCTCCCCCGTTCATGCTCTGTCTCTCTCTGTCCCAAAAATAAATAAAAAACGTTGAAAAAAAAAATTTAAAAAAAAAAAAAAAAAAGTTTGCCCAACTATACTAAGGCAGGGGAAAATCTGTCTAGTTCAGGATAAGGTTTACAGACAGCATGAACTGCACTGTAAACAAAGCTGAGGTGAAGAAATCCAGGTTCCCAATCTCCTACTGGTGACCTGCGATCATAATTTTAATCTCCCTGTTTCTCATATGTAAAGAAAGACCAAAAATTTGAAGCTCAAAGTATTTTTATGAAGATGATTTGAGACAGCAGACATAAAATTGTTACATAAATGCAAGGGATTATAGCTTTATAGAAAAGTCTGGCAGTGGGTACGTTTACTATCACCCGTTAATGTTTAACAGGGAAACTACGCATTTGACTTGTGTACGTAAGACCAGATCGGCTGTGTAACAAAGAAGGTCTAGTTCATCCAGGTGGGGTGAAGGATGAAGGGGAGACCAATCTTTTTTTTTTTTTTCATTTTTTTTTTCAACGTTTATTTATTTTTGGGACAGAGAGAGACAGAGCATGAACGGGGGAGGGGCAGAGAGAGAGGGAGACACAGAATCGGAAACAGGCTCCAGGCTCTGAGCCATCAGCCCAGAGCCCGACGCGGGGCTCGAACTCACGGACCGCGAGATCGTGACCTGGCTGAAGTCGGACGCTTAACCAACTGCGCCACCCAGGCGCCCCAGGGGAGACCAATCTTGAATGCGATAGCGGACCCCTCTGTAGCAGCCCTGCAGGCATCTGACCCTTTCTCTCTTGCCTGCCTCTCAATATAGAGGTTGAGGAAGTACACTCATCTACTCACTTCCTTAGTTTCCCTTGGAGCTGGGGGTACAGTTGGTTCTGGCCTTGGAGATATAAAAGGAAGTCTGTTGGGTGAAGAAATGCCCTGGAGATTTCTCTTTTCCCAAAAAAGCAGACTCCTTGTCCCGCTCTATGTCCTTCATTTCCTGTCTTTGAACATAAGGCTATAATGCTTAGAGTGGAGATAGCCATCTTAAAGCCATGAGGCAACAAGTCAGTGCGCCATCTTGCAACTCTGAGCCAACATTCTAGAGTAAATGGATGGAGGAGAACCAGGGGCCTTGATGATACTGTTGAGTCAGACCTAAGGAACAAGTATCACCAGAATTCTGAGGTAAACTACAACCATCCTCGTAGTTTAAGCCCCCATTAGTCAATTTTCTGATGCGTGCAGCTGAAAGCACCCTAGATGAAATAAGTAGAATCCACTGCTTTATAGTTCTTATCTATCAGATGCTTTTTTTAACAACTCTCTGGGAGCCCTTCATTCCAGAATGAGCAGGGCCCAAGGATTTGGCTAATCCCAGGACCCACAATACCAGAGCCTGACCTGGGTGTGGAGAAACCTTAATAGCTACTGCCCGTACAGCCAGGAGGCAACTGTTTTTCTGTCTTGAGTCAGAGTAGTCAAGGGGAAAAAAATACAGTCTGAGGCAGAGGTTACAGACTGGCAAATTCATCTGGCTGACACGTTATTAGCTTTTTCCTTTCTTTCTTTTTTTTTAACCAGATGAGAAAATACGAGGCTCAGAGAATAACTAAGTAGTAAATAATGTGCCGGGATTGGACTCCAGGTCTGATCTCCTATCAGATTCGTCCTAATTCACTAACACTGTGATTCCTCCCATCCACGTATAACTGCTTGGCCATCCAAGATATCTTAAATTACAGAAAAGGGAGTGTACAGATATTATATTGTGATTTCAAAAGGACTTTGGTTTTTATGGAAGAAATTGGACCAACTCTGGATTCGTTTAATATGCAATATAATATATTAGCAATTCATGCCAGCTCTGTGACTCGAGGCCGGAAGAATGGAGCTTCGGCCACTTGCCAGTCTGGCATGTACCGGGATTGAGTTACACCCGACAGTAATTATGAGACATAAAAGAAAAACGCTATTTCAAAATTGTTGTGTTAGACACAAACTCATTGTGTAGGCTGATACCAACCGCATACAACAAAAGGAATATTAAATTACTTGAGAATGCAGCCCTAGGAAAAGTAAAATCAAAGAATAATTTTGCGTGCAATTTAAGAAGCTGTAAGGTGACGGGCCTCCACTGCTTGGATTCTAGTTCAAAAGAGGAAAAGCCTGCTCAAGAAACTGAAGCGTTTTTTTTTCCCCAAAAAAATGTTTCAGGAGGAATACTGGCACAGGCATATATTCTTCCCGTTGATGGAAGATAATGAAAAATTATCATGAGACAATAGCTCAAGTTGTCTTTTTTTTTTTCCAACATTAAAAGAAAGATCCTCATTAGCACCAAGGTACCCATGTTGCCATGGTACATAGTGATTTCTGGAACTACGCATCAGAAGGTATTAAGAAGGTTGGGAGGGTACGAGGACAGTCAGGTTCATACCGTCAGCCCTCCGCTTTTCAGTAGAAACTTATCAGTTGCCACTGTGTGTAAATATGAACACAGACATTCTTCCAGCTAACGTTAATGACTCTAAAATATAAATCTTATTTTTTACCTTCACTGGGATTTGGGATGATACTGAATTTAAGAAAAAAAAAGAATATGTGACCACAAAGATAGCTCTCTAATGAAAAACATGATTATCAAAATAGAAAATGTAGCAGAGATGATACAGAATACTTGGGCTATAGGAAACAAACAAACAACAGAACAGCACATTAAAAGGTATGATTCCAGAACTCTAGGAAAAACATAGGAAGGGATGAAAAGGCTAATGGAAAGATAAGAAATCAGGGCGCCTGGGTGGCTCAGTTGGTTAAGCAACCGACTTTGGCTCAGGTCATGATCTTGCGGTTTATGAGTTCAAGCCCTGCGTCGAGCTCTATGCTGACAGCTCTGAGCCTGGAGCCTGCTTCCGATTCTGTGTCTCCCTCTCTCTCTGCCCCTCCCACACTCATGCTCTGTCTCTCTCTGTCTCAGAAATAAAGAAACATTTAAAAAAATTTTTTTTACAAGTTAAGAAATCTGGGGAAACATGAGGCACCTGGGCGGCTCAGTTGGTTAAGCATCCAACTTGGGCTCAGGTCATGATCTCATGGTTTGTGAGTTCGAGCCCCGCGTCGGGCTCGGTGCTGACAGTGTGGAGCTTACTTCAGATCCTCTGTCACTCTGTGTCTCTCTGCCCCTCCCCTGCTCTCTCTCTCCCTCTCTTTCTTAGAAATAAATAAATATTAAAAAAAAGAAATTTGGGGGGAACAGATGTAAGAGAACCAATACATGTAAGTAGAGAGATATTCTAAAGGAACAAAGAGAATGTCTTCCCTCTTGCTTGGAGAGTATCAAGCCTCCAGAAACAGCAGATGAAATTTCCTCTAGAGCTAGACATAGCCTGGAGATGTTAATGATGTTCCAGGATAATAATAGAAACAACCGACAAAGTAGGGCAGAAAAGAAATTATTAAAACTAAACGAAAATCAGTTTGGTATCAGACTTCTCTTCTAGAGCTCTAAATGCCACAGCAAATTTTAAACAAAAAATACCATTATTACCCAATGAACTGCTTATTTATTTTGAGAGAGACAGAGACAGCATGCATAGGGGAGTGATAGAGAGAGGGAGAGAGAGAGAGGGAGAGAGGGAATCCCAAGCAGGCTCTGCACTGCCAGCACAGAGCCTGACATGGGGCTCAAACTCAGGAGACTGTGAGATCATGACCTGAGCCAAAACCAAGAGTCAGGTGCTTAAGTGGCTAGGCCACCCAGGTGCCCCTATTATCCAATGAATTGTATACACCCCAAAGTTACCATTATGCAAAATAGCAATAAGTAGATGTTCTCAGACATTCAAACTTTCTGGAAGTATACCATGGCACCAGTACCCTTGCGGAGGCAAATTAATTGAATACATTTTCCAGCTGACATAAACATGAATCAAAATAAAGGATTCAGGTAGATAAGAATATTAGCATAAAAGAAACTGCAGTGAATAATAAAAGGAATAAAATAATCTACGTTTCTTTTGTGGCAAAGCTACTTAGAAGTTTGTACAAACACTCACAAAATAAAAAGTCCTCTGTGCTTAACAAGTGAAGAAGTTGACCTTATAGAGGCTTGACTCAGCCTAGTGAAAGAAGGAAACACTAGAAACCATCCAAACACTTTAAATTCTTTTCGACATAGTGAGTGTTTACCTAAGTAAACACGCGTCCTTTACAAAAGAAATTGTGTTCTGGTGACAGGAAAGTGGATCCCCAAGTTTCACCCTCTAACTCCTTAGGGGAACTGAGACATCAAGAGGGTGGCTCCTTGGGGGTCCTCAGGGCAAGCCAGACAATACATGGTGCTGGATGGGGCGGTGGGGGCGGAGGGGGTGAGGGGGGATCATGATCCAAAATACAGTGTATGACAAAGGGGATGGGTAGAAGGCTCAATTCAGAGAGAAAGGACTCCCACATGCAGAAGAAACACATAAGCCACATCAGAACACTGCGCTCAACATGGCATTTCAGTGGATATTAAATCTGGAGCAGATTCTCTCCCCAGCACCTCTCCTCCCCAGAGGGTGAGCTGGTAAAACTGTCTATTGGTCCACTGCCCTGTTCCAACTCAGAGAACTCCATGGTTTCTCTGGCATCTTCTTCAGAGGAACATCTGCCTTTCACAACTTGATTGGATAATCAGCTCCTCGGTGAGACATTCTGGGAAGAAGGATTTATAATTCCTGGGAATATAAAGTGTATCTCAGTAAGGGACTCGGTGAGGTGGTGGGGGTGGGAGGACTGTTTTAGAAGCTTTGGAGTCAATGCAGATGGTCTCGCTTACCACAGTCCTCCCTGCAAGTATTTTCAAGCCAACTCAGGAGGCCTGGCATTCATCAGGGGTGAACCTGGATGCCACGCCAACTAGCGTGGTAGTTCAGGGTGCCTCATACATTCCTCCTAAGTTACATCTCACCTGTAGCTGATGATGCTATGCCAGCCCAAGAAATTGATGTGCCCTTGGCCCTGTACCTCCACCATGTTCCCATCTGACAGCATCTTCCTTGGCAACTTCTGAGATGCTCCAGAACAGCAGGTTCTCTGGGTTCTATGATCTGAGTGTTTGAGTTCCTCCCCTAACCCTACCAAACTGATATTGAAAACCTAATGCCCAAGGTGATGGCAGGAGGACTGAGGTCTCTGGGAGGTGATTAGGTCTTGAGGGTAGAGGCTTCATGGATGGGATTAGTGCTCTTATACAAGAGGCCCCAGAGAGCTAGCTGGCACCCTCCACCATGTGAAGATACAACGGAAGGTCTACGACCAGAAGAGGGCCTTACCCAACCATGCTGGCACCCTGATCTCAGACATCCACCTTCCAGAACTGTAAACAATGAACTTCTGTTGCTTATCAGCCACCAGGTCTCTGGTATTCGTTACAGCAGCCTGAACTAAGACACTGTGGCAGCTTGGAGGGGTTACTTTGGTGCCTCCTCTTGGGCAAACTGACGGTTCTCACTCATTGGCAGAGCTCACACTCTGGAACTTTCCCAGTTGATCTAGCGTCAGCCACAACAAAAGCAGCCTTCCGTGAATGGGGCAGCACAGCCTTTTTGTCCAGCGACAGCTGCCTCCTATTTAGAAGCCCTCTGTCCAAAAGCTTCTCCATTGTTTGGAGGGTCTGAGGGCCAGGGGGGCACCCTGCTGGGGGTCAGATTCCTCACACGGCCTCTCCCTTCAAAGAGGCACTGCTTCTGAAGGAAGCCATCAGCGCTTGGGAAACTCTCAATGCCCATGTGAGGGAAAATTCTCCAAAACTGGGACTGTGGAGCAAGAGAAACACTGAAGATAGTGTTTGATGAGGGAAGAGCTGGGGACTAGGTCATGGATGAAAGGAACCCGGAGGATCCATTTCTGGAGGTCCTGGTATGCTCTCCTAGGTGGGATCCACCTCAAGCCTGCTTACAGACCTTTTCAAAATATGGGTGGGCACTGCCATTTGGTGTCAAGAATTGTTCTGGACAAAAGAGATACATGATGTAGAATACAATAATTAATACACCATGAAACCATTCCATAAATCCACAAGTTGATTGTTAAACATGTAATCCTGAGGGAGAAGAAAATACAAATGCAGAATATTGGGAAGAAGAAAAGGATATTGATAGGTAAGGTGGAGTTGTTTCAGAGTTCGGAGAACATCACATACAAATGTATTAGGGTGATAAATGTAATCTTGATGAAATGGAAGATTTTCTAGGAAAATAGAAATAACCAAAACGAATGCAGAATGAAGCATACAATTAAGTGAATAAATAACCAGAAGCGGGTAAAAAAACTCTTACAGAGGTCTAGTGAGATTTTAGATCTTTGATGTTTAAGAGATCAAAGAGTTACTTCTCCAAAAGGAGTTGGATCCTAATGGTTTCAGGAATTAATGTTTTCCAACCTCAAGGCTATACAGCAATAGAGACATATAGAAAGCTTGCCAATTCTTTTATCATTTTACAAAGCTTTTTCTACATTAAAATACAGAAAGAAAATCAAAAACTAAAACACAAGCTGAATTGTGGCTGTGGATTAAAACCACAACTTAAATATTAGTGAGTCAAATCAGGCAGACTATTAAAAGACTAATACATAATGATAAATTAGAATTTACCTTAGGAGAGCCAAGTTGGTTTAACGTAAAGCAATCTATTAGTACAAACCACCAGGTTGGTGAAGTTTCATATCCATCCCAATTAGAATAAATTCTTTATAAAATAGGTCAGAAAAATATTTACTGAACATGATGGAGTGTCTTAGTTAAACCAACAGCCCGTAAGAGACTTACATGTAAAATTTCAGAAACAGTCACAACACAATGAGAGTCACTAGGGCTGTGACAGCACTACAGGCATGTCATTTTGCCCTTGTTTTTTCTTTATCATATTAGAAATCATTTAAAAAATTAATTAGGCTCCTGGGGCACCTGGGTGGCTCAGTCGGTTAAGTGTCTGACTTGGGCTCAGGTCATGATCTTACTGTTCATGAGTTCGAGCCCTGCATCGGGCTCGCTGCTGTCAGCCCAGAGCCTGCTTTGGATTCTCTGTCCCCCCTCTCTCTGCACCTCCCTTGCTCTCTCACTCTCTGTCAAAAATAAATAAACATTTTTAAAAATCTTAAAAAAAATAGCCACCTACAGGCATGAGTGTGGGAAACATGACCACTCACATTCTGCCGGCTGAAATATCTGCCAGGTGGAACAATTTCCTGAAGGGCAAAGTCGTCACAACTTAAAAATGTGCAAATCCCTTTTCTATCATTTTCTTCCCTAGGAATGTATCCAAAATGCATCAAAAAAATGGTACACGTAGAACTTCACACAAATACAAGGTTATGCATGTAGTAGTCTATATAGTCCTCCCTGCAAGTATTTTCAGGCAAACTCAAAAGGCCTTGCATTCATCATGGCTGAACCTGGACGCCTCGCCAGCTAGTCTGGTGGTTCACAGCCTCATAAGTCATGGGTTCGTGGTTCATCCCTCCTAAGTTCCATCTCACCTGTAGTTGATAATGCTATGTGGACAATAGAGGGGAAAGATACATAACTATCCCATAATAAGGGACAGCTTAAAGAAGCTGTGCTCTATCCATTAGCTAGAATACCACACAGTCATCAGAAATGGTTCTGCTGGGGCGACTGGGTGGCTCAGTTGGTTGAGCATCCGAGTCTTGATTTTGGCTCAGGTCATGATCCCAGGGTCGTGGGATCATGCACTGAGCATGGAGCTTGCTTGAGATTCCCTCTCTCTCTCTCTCTCTCTCTCTCTCTCTCTGCCCCCTCCCCCACTTGCGCTCCCTCTCTTGCTCTCTCAAATAAATAAATAAACATTAAAAAAGAAAAGAAAGAAAGAAATGGTTCCGTTGATGGGTACTTACAGCATGAGAAACATGCACAGCATTTTGTTAAGTAAAAAAAAATGCAGACCATGTTTCCCTCTTAATTTCAAAATTTCATACACAGGAGTAGGAAAAGAAATCCAGAAGCACATGCATCAGGGTTCTTAAGTCTATATGGCGGGACTACAAGCGATCTTTACTCTCTTTATTCTGCTCTTCTGTGTTGTCTAGATTTTCCACCATGAACACGTATAACGCTAGTCGTCCCAAAGCCATCAAAACGGTGTTTACTTGCTCAACACACATTAACTGAGTCTTACGATATACCAAGCACTTCCAGGTGCCGGGGTTTGGGTGATCGGCCAAACCAATAAAGTTCTCTCACTGGCGGCGGAGAGATGGACAATAAACACCAAAGGAACTGATCAGACGATGTCACACAGGGATCACGCCCCGAGGAAATCAGAACAGGATGTGACGGAGAGTGGCTGGTGGGGGGCGTCGCAGAAGGTCCCTCTGAGGAGATGGTGAGCTGAGACCCGAAGGAGGAGACGCCAGTTCAAAGATGAGAGAAGGGGACTGGTCCGTATGGATGAGCTTGCCCAGTGTGTTGTTCAGTGAAAATAAGCCTGTTGTGAAACAGTATGTGCTATGGTATGCGTGCTGGGCATCTAAAAATCTCCTAGGCTATTCGGAAGATGTAGTCTTACTGGTTGAGCAGTTATGGGTAACTTTTTTCCTCTTTGCTTATCCTTCTACAATAGATATATATGTCACCGTTGTTAGTCATCCCCTCATTCAAGTATTCCCCCCAAAATCTGATTCTGTGGTGCTAGAGATACAGCAACAACCCAAGCAAAAGTCCTAACAATGGAGCCTTGTTTGGGGCAAGGGGAGGCAGAGGAGATGAGAAAACAGGTTGAAAAAACATTAAATAGTAAGTCAGATAGCGGTAAGCATCTTGAGCATGTAAGGCAGTGACGCGGAGTGTAGGAGAGACCTTCGAATTTGGGAAGGGGCCGTGCAGCTTTTTAGGGAAAAGGGCTTCTGTGCACAGGAAACAACAACACAAGCGCCAGGAGCGGGGGAGCGAGCTGGCAACCAGGGGAAGCCGCAGGACAAGGTCAGGGACAAGGGATGGAGGGGGTGGGGAGCAGACCCCTTAGGGCGGCCAGGCCCGTGTAAGGACATTTACCCTCAGACACAGAAAGGCATTGGAGGGTTTTGATCAGACAAGCGACATGATACAATATTTTTAGCAGAATCATCATTCAAAGCTGGCGTGCTGAGAACAGAAAGGGGGCAAAGGTCGAAGTAGGTGGACCCATTAGGAGCCTAGTGCCAAAAGCCCAGGCAAGAACGATGAGGGTTTGACCCTCAGGATGGTAGCGAACATGTGGTCAGATGGTGAGTCTCTATCAAAATTAGAGTCAATAGGATTTGCTTTATGGATTACTTGTGGCATGTGGGAGAAGAAGAAATCAGAGGTGGCCCTATGAGCTGGTCCCGAGCAAACGGAGTTGCAGTTAGCTGCACTTTAGAAACCTGCAAGAAGAATGATTTTTGATTTGCTTGTTTGTTTGTTTTCAGGGGAGGCATCGGTTTGGAGTATGCTGAGTCTGAGATGACGGTCAGAGATCCAAAGGAAGAGGTCAACTCAGGTTTTGGATATAAAGGTTCAGGGGAGAGGACACAGGACTCACGGGGGAACTCAAGGCTGGAGACACACGTGTGGGAGTCCTCCGTGCAGAGATGCCATCTGAAGCCATGACCTAGCTGAGGGCACCAACAGAGGGGTGTAGACAGATAAGTAAAGGGAAGGAGGGGCACCTGGGTGGCTCAGTCGGTTAAGCGTCCGACTTCAGCTCACGTCATTATCTCACGGTTTGTGGGTTTGAGCCCCGCGTCGGGCCCTGTGCTGACAGCTCGGAGCCTGGAGCTGCTTCGGATGCTGTGTCTCCCCCCCCTCTCTCTCTCTCTGCCTCTCCCCCACTGATGCTCTGTCTCTCCCTGTCTCTCAAAAATAAAAATAAAACATTTAAAAAATTGTTTAAAAAAAAGAAAAAAAATAAAGGGATGGAAAGCCTGCGCCCTGGGACATTCTACCATCAATGGTCTGCAAGAAGGGAAGGAAGAGCAAAGGGAACTGAGAAGAAAAGGAAATGACGTAGAAGAAAGGACACCGGCAGAATGTGGGGTCCCGAAGGCCCTGTGAAGAAAGATATCAAAATGGAGGAAATGAGCACCGTAAAAGGGGGACTGATAAAAGATCATTCGATTAGTAACGTGTTGCACTTGAGCAGAGCAATCTCAGCAGAGGTGTGATGCTCTAAGTTTGGTCGGAGGGGGTTCAAGGGAGCAGCGGGGAGGGGGCGCGAAAATTGGACTTAGCGTGAGATTTGCTTTAAATAGAAGGGGAGCATGGTGTTTCAGCTGGTGGGATAAAGAGAGGAATTTTTTCTTTAAAGATGGGTAAAATAAAAGAAATTATAAAGGGGAAACTAGAAGATTTTTACTGGAATTGGGGAAATAGAAGACAATCCCATTCATTCCAGGAAAAACAAACCACTAATTGGTAGAATATTTTCAGATCTTCGGGCACTGTGCCCCCGACCGCCATCTTCGAGGGCAGAATCAGGAAGAAACAGCTCAAGGTTGACGGAGAGAAGTAAAGACGCTTTCACAAAAGTTGGGGGACCACCTCCGGCTTCCAGTTATAAGTTGGTCTTACACCCCACCAGCCCTGTTACTGTGTGGGGCTTGTCTTCCTTGGCACTAAATGCTCCTCACTGCCTGCTTCTCCTTTGCCTCCCAGCATCAACTCTCTGAAATCCAGGGTCAACACACCCACTGAATTAAGACTCAAAGCAAACTTTACAGGCTTCCAAGAACATCTCTTCCTTGAAGAAAAACTCACTTTTGCAAATCAGCATGGTTTATTTTCGAGGATCAAAAGGCCACAAGCAGTCAGACTTCCTGAGCTAATAATAAAAGAAAATGCTGGCTCTTGATCTCAGCAGAGAGCAAGAGGAGGGAATAAAGGCAAAAACGAGCCATTCTGAAATTCTGAAAGGCATGATTTCTTAAGATAGAAGGTCTCATCTATGCAAAACAAGGTTGGTGATGAAATAAATCCATGGAGCCCTTCGTACGAATTTACCTCCCCCAGCCACACAGAAGCATTCTGAGGATTCACAACCATACCACCCTGAGAAATCCAAAAGAAGGCAAACATATAAAAAAACATAAACTGATCTTTGCCTTCCCCTCGTTCAACAATGTCGTCTAAAGTCACAAGGGAGGGCCAAGCAAGAGAGCATCTGCATGGCCTGGCCTAGGGTGCAGAGCCCAGTGCGGTGAGGAGGGCACCCATGTCGGGAAGGGACATCACAGCAATGCACCATCAGTGACCTACTCCAACTGAATAATGGGAGCCAGTTTTCTCTGAGAAGGGGCCTACAAAAACAAACCATGTGGTAGCGGGGTGGAACTGGAGGTTCTAGGCAAATACATATATGGATCAGAACTGGAAGCTTAGCAACATATGTATATGTAAATCTATGTGTATGTGTATGAGTGAGTGACTGTGTGTGTGTGTGCATGTGTGTGTGTTCAAATCTACATCCCCTTCCTTTGTCCACTGAGAGGGGTCTGGGAGCACAGCCACCTAATAGCCATGAGCATAATGAAAGCAGAAATCTTGGCACCCAAATATTATCCTCCAGTAAAAGTAACCAGAGCTTCTTGAGAAATGGCTCAAATCTTGGCTTATTCCAAGACTCTAGCAGAGAGAGTACAGATGGTTTGGGGATGTCTTATGGTGGCAAAAAAAAAAAAAAAAAAAAAAAGCAAAAAAGCAAAAAAAGTGCTCAAAGAATGAGAGGTGCTTGTTAAAAGAACATAAAAGCCAACTTAGAGCGGTGCCCATTGGCCAGATCTGGGATAATGTGAACATCAAACCAAGCAATGAGAGCAAATGCATTACAGTGAGAATCCTTGAGGGTGTGCTGATATAAGTAAGTGAATAAATTCGGTGTCATGAAAAATGGGATGTGTACGTGGTTTTAAAATATCTCCCTACAAAATACTTATTCATTACAAAGTGAAAAGGTGTCGCTTGACGCTGAAGAAACTTTGCAGCCATCAGATAACCAAGCGACAAGCGATCAAAGAGAACCAAGCGATCACAGGGTACGGCAAGAACAGAGTACTACCTCTGTGATACTCCTGCCGTGGGTGAATAACTAGAATATCAACGTAAGGAAACTTTCAACCAAAAACCCAAATGTGAGGAACATTCTACCAAACAATTGGTTTGTTGTCAAAGTACAAGAAAGACCGAGGAACTGTTCCAGACGGGACACCTAAATGCAACGCTTGAATAGAAACTGGGTCCTTTTTGCGATACACAACATAAAAGAACAACTAACTGCCTTTCAGATGGTAGAAATGAATCCGTGTTAATTTCCTGATTCTTAGGGCTGCGTTGCAGTCACGCGGGAGAATATCCTTGTTTGCAGGAAATCATGCTGAAGTATCTGGGGGTCGTGGGGATATCAAGTGGGCCACTCACTCTCAAATGATTCAGGGGGAAAAACTGGCTGTGTACCATCACTGTGACCTTTCTGTAAGAGCGGGATGGTTGCAAAATAAAATAAAATTCGATATTTGGAGGGAAAAAAAAAACCCTTATCCTGTTGTTGAAACACAATGATCGTTGGAGTTACCTAGTGTGATAACAGCCTTTGGAATTAATCTTTCAAAGCAGATATGTGGAGGAACACTCTGGAAGCAGTGCTATTCATGCCCTGGTGTACTCGGGGCTCCCATGCAGAGGAGAGCCTTCTGAGTTTGCAACCAAAGCATTTAAGGGTGGCCCCTCTTTCCTCTACCCATTGAACACAGGTATAGGTGAAAAAGAGAAGAAAGAAAAAGCATTTTGGTTTTATCTACACAAAGGGACAAGCTGAGAAAAAAATTAGAATCCATGTCAAGTTCATTGTATCATGGTAGAAACAGGAATCAGCCTGATGTAATAAAAGCACGATTAGTATCGTTAAATCATTAAATGATTAGTATCATTTAATCTCTAAGGACGAAGGCCTAAGAGTATTTAGTATAAACATTGTAGATCATTAAAATTAAATTCAAAGATGAAAAGCTGATATCCTGAGAAGTAAGGGATCGCATTGCAAGTGGTGAAGCCAGGGCTAGAGGCCATGTCTGGCAACCCATGACTTTCTCACTGCATGTCCGTGCTCTCTACACAACACTATGTGGCTTTCTCTAAAAATACAAAACAGAAATGATATTCTGCTCTCCAAGAATAGAATTCTCAGGGAAAACTGAGACTGACATGAATTGATCAGAATTTGAATGAGAATCTATTTTCTTTTCATCTTTTACCCGTCCCCCCACCCCGCCAAAATCCCTGAACCTGTAGGACGGGTAGTCAAATAGTCTTCTAAGCTATGATCCCTACCACACCCAGGCATATTCTCTTAACCCCTCTCTGCTCACTCTGTATCAGTAGCACCATTAATTCCAACCGCCAAGCCACCATTTTGTAAGTGGGCGCGGTAAGCTACTGGTGGCCCAACAAAATTCATTCAGTATCCCACACTGCTTCTTCCACAAAATTCAACACACTCGCTGAAATATGAAAATAATCTTCTTTCTTTTCCTGGGTCTTCCAGATGTAATACTTGTGAGTTTAGCCAAGGAGTCAGGAAGGATAGTTGGAAGCAGAAAACAAAATAGTATCAATTACTAATATTTCCCATTCTCTGCTGAGGCTGTCTTATCTGAAGCTTATAAAGTTGTTTAATCTTTTCCATCATCTCAGGGAAAAGAGAGCCTGGAAAATCCTAGTCATTCCACAGTAACTATCAGTGGGATTTTCCATAACTATCTGGATGCAAAATAAAAATCTTAAGAAGTTGATCCAATTCTAAAACTTACTTCTCAGCTTACTAATAAATATGCAGAGACAACCCATCCACATTTTCTTCAAACAACATCTGGTTTCTTGGCTGGACTGCTAACACCTGAAAAAGTTTCTGAGTTTATTCCAGCAAATCTACATTTAAAGAGCTTAAAAATGCATTTACGCACTTAAACATTCTTTTCTACATCTGACTTAAGGCCAGAGATGGGACTGTGAGACAGAACCTCGCCAGGAAACTGGGAAGATGGGGAATAAAACTGCCTTCTAAAAACGAAACTGTGAAATCAACAATTGATAGGTCAGGACAGAGAAATGAGAAATCACCGCATGGGGACAAAAACCTCTAGGCCAGCAAGATTTGGCTGCAACCCCACTAAAGACATAACACACACACATAAAGGCTATAGTGATCGATCATGGAGTCAAAGATGAAGAAAGGTTGCTAAGACAGCCTGAGCAGTACTCACCAAGACTCCATGCGGAGTGGAGGGAGTCTGGACCAGCAGGGCTGGGGGAGCAGAGAACCAGTGACGAGACATCTGTCTGGTGGAAATGAACGCATCACTTAATCTCAGCCCCATTACCCTGGGCTGGCCTGTCTCCTTCAGGATGGAAAGCTCAACATTGCGCATACAGCCTGGCCTGGAGCAAGCAATCGTTAGATTCAGTGACTTGGCTCCCACTTTTTGCTCACAACCTCCTGATTATAATTTGGCTTGCCTACAGGGAGAGAATGACCTCGTCTTGTGGATCTGAGCATTCTGGCCCCCATGCCAGCCATAGCACTCACTCAAATATACGTTTTAGCTGTTAAGCCTGCTTCCTGTGAGTCAGCTCCCAAAGGAAGGGCCCTTGATCAAGTTTCTGAGCCCACGGGCTGGCAGCGAGTCTCTGGGCCAGGGTCAATTGACCAGGCGGGCCACGTACAGCTGCAGCCACCTACTGAGCACCTGGTATGTGTCATACACTGTGCCGTGTGCTTTACATACTTGAACTGGTTGAAATGCCAGGACACTCCAGTAAATTAGACACCACTGATATTGCCATTTTGTAAATGAAGAAACTGAGGCTCACAACGCTTTAGCAATTTCCCCCAAAGACCCACCTCAGGACGCTTGCACTTCACCCAGCTTTATCCAACTCTGAAGCTTAACCTCTTACATGGTGAAAATACTACCTCTGGGGGAATGGACCCTTACCCTTCTCCTGGCCACACTACTCTGCTTCAGCCGTGTGCTCTGGGCCATTCCAGTCCGGCTGCAACACGACCTTGTTCATCAATACACCACTACTGTGCCAGCCTCCCCATCAGGGCGCTAAAGGTTAGCGATTTCTCCTGGATCAGAAGCGCACAAAGCCAACCCTATCTCAGTGAACCGTGCCGGTATCTCTTTCACGCCATCAGAAGCCAAAAATGGCCGCCTCTCCTTGACTCTTCTCTCTCCTCACCTCCTCTGTGGGTAAACCCCTTCCATACCTCCCTAAGGAGTCCGCTTCTCACTGCCTCCATGGCTGCTACCCATCTTCCACCCGGACCTCGACCAGAGTCTCCTAAATCACGTGTTTGCCTCCACTCTTGCTCTCCTTTATTCGAAACCATATGCCCCGTGACTAGTCCGTAATGCAATTATGACATTCCACTGTTTGAAAATCCTTCAGTGGGTCCCAACCTCTCCACATCCTCTGTCTGCAGTCCTAACAGTGATCCGTCTGCAGTTCTTGGAACGCATCCAGCCCTGTGTGCTCCAGAATGTCCTGGAATATACCCGCA